>NC_056526.1:162429251-162470745 GCF_019175285.1 Sceloporus undulatus | reverse complement strand
TATATGCACTCCATTGTATTAGCTATTATTTGCGGGTGGTGAGCTGGGTGAGCAGACCGACTACGGCTCAGTGACACAAATAATTGCAAAAACAATGGAACACATATACTGTCATTTAAAAAAAAAACTGCATGCATCCCAGGGGAGAATTCTGGCCATGTCACCTATGATTCTCTCCCGTATTTTTTTGAATGTGTTGCCAGTTGTGTCACCTATGATGTGTAGGTGATTGACAGCCATTTTGAAGCAGCACAAACTAGTGGGAATAACAATCATGCCAAAAAAGAAGCAAATAAAGAAAATACCCATTTCCATAGCGGGAACAATACACCAACTGTAATTGATTTACCGGCCCGGGGCAAAAGCGAATCACATACCATCTTCAAAACGGAGTTGAAGACCATCCTGTTCAGGGCAGCATTCCCAGGCATTGCATAATTGTCACTTGCTATGTGATGTCTTTTGCTGTATGTTTTATTGAATCATTTCCTGTATTGCTATGTATTTTATATGTATTCTCCTACTAGAGAGGCCCCTTCCCCACCACCACTCCCTTTGTGTTGTGTCTTTTTAGATTGTAATCCTGAGGGCAAGGAACCGTCCAATTAAAAAGATTGTATGTACAGCGCTGTGTAAATTTACAGTACTTTATAAATAAAGGTTAATAATAATAATAATAATAATAATAATAATAATAATAATAATAATAATAATAATAATGTAAGTGGGAATGAGCCCTGAGTTTCACTTTATTACTGGCCAAATCATTTTGGCTGCAGATGGACAAAGCAACTCAGGCTAAATCAATGGTTAATGTGCCTGGGGCATTCAACCCAGTATAACTTCAGACCCTTAAAGGTTTTACAAATGAAACCAAGGACATATGTGATCCACCAACATCAGAGTGTGGTCAAGATGGCAAAAGTTATTAATGAGGAAGAACACATAAGCTATAAGGGTCTGCAGAGGTTTTCTTTTTTCTGAGTCTACTAGAAAGGGCAATTTTTTCCTCTTTCCTATGTTCCTTGTTCATTAAGTACAAACTATTTTTGCACTTTGGTTCATTTTGCAACAGTTGAAGTAAGCAGAGGACAAAAAAGGAAAGTAAGAGGAAGAAAATGAAACTAGGACATTTTAAAAATATTTTCATCCTACGAAAAAAGCAGAATGACATATAAATTATGAATTTTAAAATATGGATTTATTCATGTATTTATTATTTTAAATTGATGTTGTGTATTTTCAACTGATGGTGTGTTTGTTTTGACTGATTATGTTGTTTATTAATCTTAATATATATTAATTAAACTGGATTAGTCCATCAAAACAAATCAAAGAAAGAAAAGTGGGGAGATGTCTCTGTGTGTGTATGCTAGAGAGGCTAAGTAAACAAAAATCTTGCTCTGCATGGCTGATGTTCATTTAGAGAATCCACACTATAGCAAATTTAATGCTTCCTACTATAATGAAGACATTTTATAAAACTGATTAAAAGTTATTGATTTTTGCATATATTTTTGTTCAGATAAATTAATGGAATGCCAAAATGTTCAGACAGGTCTACAACTTGTCATTTTTTAAACAGGCAATGTCAATAAATCTTTATCACTCAGTGTATGTACTCAGACAGAAACTCTTTTTAAAAAGTGAGTCATAAATTTACCTTTGCAAATTCAAATGAAAATGTTGTATTCTGGCTTTGCCCAGCTTATTTCACACTAAATTCTTCCTATTTTAAAATCAATCTTGACTTAGAGTTTTAAGTCTTGGGGAGGAGGATCTGGTTGATAAAACCAGAAAACTAAAACAGAGATGATTGCTGACCCACAAAGAGACCAAATAGAAGAACTTGGGTTGAATAAGGGTCGCTTTATTGAACTATTAAACTATTTAACTCATTTAAACTCTGTGATAAAAATAGAGGAGAATAACCTGGTGAAGGAGAACTGAGGCAATAGACCTCCACCAGACCTCCCCTCTCCCCAGCTTCTGCTGGGCAAACACCAGAGCCCTAAGGAGAGCCCTAGGTTGTTCCCCAGCTGGCGCTAATGGAAGGCAAACCCAGGGAATCACTTCCTGAAGTTACAAGATTTAAAGTGAGGGCATAACCTAAGCATATTCTTCTTCACCACCCTCTCATCCTGTGACTTAAAGAGGCAGTTCAGAAGCCATCCCTTCCCCAAAATTGGTGCCATAGGTGTTGACCTTAATCTTTTTCCTCCCCCCCATTACCTGCCAAGTTACCACCTAATTATTGACCCACAAAGACAATTGCAAATTCCCTAAGGCACAGTGTAAGATGGGGGGGGGGGGGGGAAGGAAAAATAGGAAAGATTTCTACCTGGCCAAAAAGTGACCAAAAATGCATATACTGCAGAAAGGGCAGGCAGATAGGTCAATAGCAAAATCCAAAGGGGAAGCAGAAGGGTTGGACCAAGCTAAATAAACCCTATTCCCCCCCCCACTCCCATGCTCTACATCACAGCACTGTGCATCATGACCTTTTTTTTTTTTGAAGGTCTCCAAAACCTTGGGGACTAGCAAAATCAGTTCTTTCTCACAGCATGGTTCTGGAACTGGCTTTGATCTTTTCTGAAAGCTTATAAATCAGTTAATCCATAAAACATTCATAATTCCAAATAGTTCACCATTAAAATATTATCTGGGCATTTTTAATTGCAAACAGCAGCAGCAGCACCTTCAGCTCGGCAGAGAGAGAGGTGGGGCCTGCCTTTCCCCTTAAAAGGGCACTGTTTCAGCCCCCTCCTCCCTTGTGATAATCAGCCAGCCTGCCTCTTGAGAGGAACCTCTCCTGAATGCTGACCTTCCCTCCCTCTTCCCACTGTTCTGGGACTCCTTGGAAGCAGCAGCAGCACCTTCAGCTCGGCAGAGAGAGGGACGGGGCAGCATCCCCTCAGCCATCCCTCCCTCTACCATCCTTAGAACCTGGGACGTCCGGAGGCTCCCATAGCTACCCTTTGTTCTCTGACAATTCCCTCATGTCTTGGGATCGTCAGCCCATCCCATCCAGCACTGTTGGACTGTACCTTCATTTTTCTGCTTTTCTCTTTTCTACATTTTCTCCTGCCATCTGTTTGTCACCCAAACCTCTCTTCCCCATGGCTCCTCTCACCTCTCCTTCTCCTTATCTCATCCCTATCCGCCCCCCTCCCTATCTCTCAACTCCCATTCTCTTGCGCTCTCTGGAACTTCTGCTCTGCTGCCCCAAAAGCAATGGCGATCCATGATCTTTTTCTGTCACAATCATTTAATCTTCTCGCCCTCACTGAAACCTGACTTCTGGCCCACGATACCACTACCTCTGCTGCCCTTTCTCTTGGCGGTCTCTCCTTTACCCACACTGGCCGCCCTGAGGGTTGTGGAGGAGGGGTCGGCATCTTATTATCAAAGTCCTGCCAGTTTCAGGTTCTCTCTTCTCCCCCCAGCTATTCCTTCTCCTCATTTGAATTACACTCCATTAGACTCTTTTCCTCTGCAACTTCAGGTTTCCATCATCTATCGTCCTCCTGGTTCAACGACTCAGTTTTTCACAGATTTTGAGTCTGGGTTGACACTTTTCCTTTCAGATACAGTCCCCTCCCTGATCTTAGGCGACTTTAACATCCGCCTTGACGATCCCAAGAATTCTTCAACCTCCCGCTTCAGCTCTCTTTTAGCTTCCTTCGGTCTTCAACCACATTCCAACTCTCCAACCCATTCCCTTGGTCACTGTCTCGACTTATTTCTCCCCTCCAAGTGTGTCGTGTCCGACTACTTGGCTTCTGTTTTTCCACTATCTGACCATCACCTACTTTCCTTTACTCTTATTTACATCCCCCCTCCCCGTCTTACTGTCCTCCGCCAGTTCCGCGAACTTCATTCTCTTAACCTTAACCATCTCACTCAGTCGTTGGACTCATCCTTTGCTTCTCTCAATCTTGGGGACTCTGCTGACTCAGCTATGTATTTATTGAATTCTACTCTCTCCTCAACTCTTGACAGCTTTGCCCCAGTATCTACGCACGTGTCCTCCTCTTCCTCTACAACTAGGCCTCAGCCCTGGATCACTCCCATTGTTAGATTTCTCTGGTCCTGCTCCCGAGCAGCCGAACGTCTCTGGAGAAAGTCCAGGGAGTGGGCCGACTTTATTCACTATAAATTCATTCTTTTATCTTTTTCACGCACCCTGTCGATGGCAAAACAAGACTACTTCAAATCATTGAAGCCAACAAGAGACGCCCGCAGCGTTTGTTCTCCTGTTTCAACACACTGTTAAAACCCTCTCCTCCGTCTCTCCATTATTTTCTCCCTCCGATTTCGCCAATTATTTCATTACAAAGATCACTACCATTCGTTCTGAGTTAACTCTTCTTGATCTGGCTCCCACCATTAATCTCCTCGCCCTTCCTACTAATAAACTCTCTGTGTTTCCTCCTGTTTCTTTGGAAGAACTCTCTTCGCTGCTGAACTCATCCAAACCTACCACCTGCTCTCTTGATCCAATTCCTTCTCGTCTTCTAATCTCTATAGCCCCCTCTTTGTTACCCTACCTCCTCTATATCTTTAATCTCTCTTTCTCCACAGGTTCCTTCCCCTCAGTCTTCAAACATGCCTTAGTTTCCCCTATTCTGAAAAAACCCTCTCTCGGCCCCTCTTCCTTGGCTAGCTATCATCCAATCTCTCTTCTTCCTTTTCTTTCTAAGGTGTTGGAACGAGTTGTCTATTCACGCTGTCTTGAGTTTCTTGAAACCAATTCCATTCTGGATCCCTTCCAGTCTGGTTTTCGCCCACGGCACTCCACAGAGACGGCCCTTACTAAGATCTCGAATGATTTTTTGCAGGCCAAGGCGAATGGTCTTTATTCTATCCTTGTCCTACTCGATCTGTCTGCGGCCTTTGACACCGTGGACCACTGTCTCCTAATAGATGTACTCTCTGACCTTGGTTTCTCGGGCCTTGTTCTCGATTGGTTCACATCTTACTTGTCAGATCGATCTTTTTCAGTGGTCTCAGGTGGTCAGACCTCGTCTTCTGTCCCCTTATCTGTTGGAGTTCCTCGGGGCTCTTTTTTTGGGTCCCCTTCTGTTCTCTTTATACACACTCTCCCTTGGCAAACTTATCAGTTCTTTTGGTTTCTCTTACCATCTGTACGCCGATGATACCCAACTGTACCTTTCCACCCCTAATCTTTTGCCAGAGCTAGAGCAGCAAGTGTCATCCTGTTTAACAGCTGTCTCCCACTGGATGCACCATCGGTGTCTGAAGCTCAATATGTCCAAGACTGAGCTTCTCGTTTTCCCTCCTAAGCCCACCATTCACTATTCCTTTTCTATTTCTGTCAATAACATCTCTATCCAGCCGATCCAAGAAGCCCGTAGTCTTGGTTTCATCTTTGACTTGTCTTTGTCATTTATCCCCCAGATCCAGACTACAGCCAAAGTCTGCAGATTTTTTCTCTATAATATCGCCAAAATCCGTCCATATCTCTCAGCTTCTACCGCAAAAACACTGGTCCATGCCCTAGTGGTCTCACGACTAGACTACTGTAACCTCCTCTTGGCAGGGCTTCCTCTCTCTCACCTCCACCCATTAATTTCTGTTCAGCATTCAGCTGCACGCATTATTTCACTCGCTCGCCGTTATGATCATGTCTCCCTTCTGTTGTCTTCCCTTCACTGGCTCCCTCTTCCTTTCCGCATCAGGTACAAACTATTGCTACTCACCTTGAAAGCCCTGCATGGGCTGGCCCCTCTTTATTTAACTGATCTTCTCTCTCCCTACATCCCTACTCGCACTCTCCGCTCTGGTAGCCAAAGTCTCCTCTCTCAACCCAAGATTTTCTC
Organism: Sceloporus undulatus; assembly: GCF_019175285.1. Lineage (NCBI taxonomy): Eukaryota > Metazoa > Chordata > Lepidosauria > Squamata > Phrynosomatidae > Sceloporus > Sceloporus undulatus. The sequence continues at coordinate 162,464,902 of NC_056526.1, read as the reverse complement.
TGCCCCGTCCCGGATCTGTCCCTTCTCTCTTGCTGCCCCTCATTCCTGGAACCTTCTTCCTCTGCATGCACGGCTCATCACTTCCCTAACCAGTTTTAAGGCTGAGCTGAAAACTATATTGTTTAGGGAAGTGTTCTCAGGGAATTTGTGATTGTCATCTGGCTGTCTAATAATGTTTGATGTGATGTGATCTGCTTTTATATTTGATGTTTTTAATTTTTCTTTTCTTTTCCACATGGGAATTTTATCTACTCCTCTATTTAATTGTTATTATCTTAGAGTGTACGCCTTGGGCAGGCTTTCATATACTCCTTAATTTTACTGACTTTGTACAGCGCTGTGTATAATTACAGCGCTCTAGAAATAAAGTTTAATAATAATAATAATAATAATAATAATAATAATAACAAATTAATTGTCAAATTGCTATACATATTAAATATCTGCTATCAGAGGATTCTCTATCACAGTTGATAAAAATAAATAAAAAATAGGAGTATGCAAATGAATTTCTGAGGGAACTATCTCAATCAGAAATAAATTCTTTGGTCTAAAGATAATGTGAGGTTTGTAGTAGCACTGGGATTTTAATAATAATAATAATAATAATAATAATAATAATAATAAATATTTATTTCTAGCCCACCCAATCATGAAGAATCCGGGCGGGTTACAAAAATAAAATACATCACATTACAATTACCCTAGACCTACCCCCCCCATTCCCAGTACTAAAACAGAATTAAACAGTAATAGTATAAAATCATTACAGACATTAAAGACATTTTAAAAAAAGGCAGAAACATAGGCGGGGAAGAATAGACAAATGAGGGAACAAATATCTCTATATCTGGGGAGGGTAACTAAGTTGGAAAGGCCTGCCGGAAGAGATCCGTCTTGAGCGCTTTCTTAAAGCTGTCAGAGTGGGAATATGACGGATCTCCTCCAGCAGGTCATTCCATAGTTTTGGAGCAGTAGTAGAAAAGGCCCTTTGGAAAACTGATGTTAGCCTAGATTTTTTTAGCTGTAGTAGATTTCTTCCAGAGGACCTTAGTGTGCGGGACGGACAGTAGGGAAGAAGGCATTCCCTCAAGTACTCTGGGCCCAAGCCATGTAGGGCTTTAGAAATGTAGCATTTTAGGACAGTCGTTGTGGACAGTAATTGGATATTGGAACATTTACACACCTCATAAGGACCACTATGATTTCAGATCATTCACTAATTGCAACTCTAAGAATGTAATTCATGTTCTTTTATGCCATTGTCCAAAGATTTATGTAGGACAGACTACTAGGAATTTCAGAATTAGAATTAGTGAACATAAAAGTAACATTAGAAATTGAGGTTTTGCTACCCGTTAGTAGATCATTTTTTCTCAATTTGGTCATTCTCCAGATTCCTTAAAGTTTTTCATTGTTGAATCAATTAAGTTTGGTCCCTTTAATATAGGATCTCCAAAGACCTAACTTATACAAAGGGAGGCATTTTGGATATATAAATGATCTTCTAGCAAACCTGTGGGTGTAAATGAATGCTTGGATTTATCGGTTTTTTCTGTAAAGAAGTTGTAAACTTGTATTTACAGTTTAGGCAATTGTTAAATTTATGTTTACTCTATATTTCAATTTTTAACTCAGTACAATATCAGTTGTTACATAGTATTATTATTACAGCTCAAAGTACACTTAAGTTATTCAGCCTGTTCTTAGGTTTTCTATGCTGGGAGATTTAGTTTAAATGGGAGCAAACTCACATGTTCCTTTAAGAATTTTCATGGGGAAAAATGGCTCAGGGTAAAGAGTGAAACCTTTCCACCTACAGCATGCTCCTTTTTTTTAGGATTCAAAGACATAATTAATATATGTGTTAGTCTGACTCTGTGGAGGAAGAAAAAGAAAATGGACTTGGATTGAGATGACTAGAGCTGTAGAAGACAGCATATAAATTGAGCTTCAGGCCCTTCGTACTTAAAATAATAAAGCAGACAAGTCAGCTGGACAAAAAAATGTATTTTTAAAACACACAGACACACACTATATTTCCTTTGTAGTAACAAGTGTGTGGCTTTGTTGATGTAAAACCTTTATACAGCGTGTTCCAAAGATTTAGGTCTCAGAGATATTATTTGACCCCCTTCACCTAAATCTCTGGAACATGATGTATAAATTGGAATGTTTCTTCACAGTCAGTTTAGATATCAATGAATAATTCACAAATGCTTTCATTGGTTCTATCTTTCCTCTACTCTTTCTGCTCTCTTGAAGGGAAAGAAAACATGTACTCTTTTCTACTCTTTTGATACTTACAGAAGGTTAGTGTTTGTTTGTGTGTGTATCTGGGGATCTATTGGTACTTTATAAAGTACCAATTAGTTATCACAGGCTTACTTTCCTAACATGGAGATGAATGCTAATGAGAGATAAAGGCAATAGCCTTTCTGTGACAGAAAAAGTGTGGAAGTAGTATTTTATTTCCAAGTGCACATAAATCAAGTAGCAAACATGTAAGGATCAACCTCTGTATATGAATTTGCATTGCATATTATGATATTTCAGGGCTACAAAGATATATGCACATGAGTTTGAGAGCAAGTAACACTATTTTGTTTCTATCTTTTTTATTGTTTAGCCTTTAACTTTTTATTTTGTGAATTTTTAACGATGTGTTTTTAATTTGCTGTACACAGCTTTGAGTCTCACACTGGAGAAAAGTGGGACAACAACAACAGCAACAACAACAAGAACAATAGAATCATAGAGTTGGAAGGGCCCACCAGGATCATCCAGTCAAACACCCTGCCGTGCTGGAACACTCAATCAAAGTATACTCGACAGATGGCCATCCAGACTGTGTTTAAAGACCTCCAAGGAAGGAGACTCCACCACTCTCTGAGGGAGTGTGTTCCGCTGTCGAACAGCCCTTACTGTCAGAAAGTTCCTCTGTTTCCATTGCATCCATTGTTCTGGGTCCTGTTTTCTGGAGTAGCAGAAAAAAGGTTCCTCCCTCCTCAATATGACATCCCTTCAAATACTTATATCTTCATATCACCTCTTAACCATCTCTTCTCCAGACTAAACATCCCCAGATCCCTAGTTATTCCTCAAAGGGCATGGTTTCCAGACCCTTTACCATTTTTGGACACGCTCCTGGTTCTGAACATCCTTTTTAAATTGTGGTGCCCAGAACTGGACACAATATTCCAAGTGGGGCATGACCAAAGCAGAATACAGTGGTACCATGACTTCCCTTGATCTAAACACTATACTTCTATTGATGCAGCCTAAAATTGCATTGGCCTTTTTAGCTGCCGCATCACACTGTTTACTCATGTTCAACTTGTGATCTACTTGGTCTCCTAGATCCCTTTAACATGCATTCTCCTTACACCGGGTGTCCCCCATCCTACATCTATGCATTTCATTTTTCTGCACTAAGTGCAATACTTTACATTTCTCCATGTTCATGTTCATTTTGTTAGCTTTAGCCCAGCGTTGTAGTTTATTCAGGTCATTTTGAATTTTGATCCTGTCCTCTGGGGTATTAGCTACTCTTCATAATTTGGTGTCATCTGAAAATTTGATAAGCATGCCTTCTATTCCTTCATCCAAGTCATTGATGAAGATGTTGAATAGCACTGGGCCCAGAACAGAACTTTGTGGCACCTCACTGGTCACTTCCTTCCAGGATGAAAATGAGCCATTGTTGAGTACCCTTTGGGTTCAGCCGGTCAACCAATTACAAATCCATGTAACACTTACCTTGTCTAGCCCACATTTTACAAGCTTGTTTGCAAGAATGTTATGGGGAGCCTTGTCAAAGATCTTACTGAAATCAAGATATGCTATATCCAAAGCATTCCTTTCATTTACTAAGCCGGTAATTTTATCAAAAAAAGAGATCAGATTTGTCTGGCATTACTTGTTTCTCTGAAACCCATGTTGAATTTTTGTGATTATGGAATTGCTTCTAGATGTTCACAGACTCTCTGTTTAATGATCTGCTCTCAAATCTTCCCTGGTATTAATGTCAGACTAACTGGACGATAACTGTTGGGATCCCCCCTTTTTTTGAAGATGAGGATGATGTTTGCCCTCTTTAGTCTTCTGGGGCTTCTCATGTTCTCCAGGAGTTATCAAAGATTATTGCCAATGACTCCAATATTACATTTGCCAGTTCTTTTAATACCCTCGGATGTAGGTCCTCTGGTCCTGGAGACTTATATTCATTTAGATTAATCGGGTATTCATGTACTATCTCTTTACTTATACTGTGCTAAATTTCCCCTATTATATTTTCCTCAGGTTGACCAACATTTCCTTTTCTGAGAAGACTGAAGAAAAAAAGTTGTTGAGTAATTCTGCCTTTTTTCTGCCCCCTGCTAGCATTTTGCCATCTTCTCTGCGTGGAGATGACGACAACAACAACAACAACAACAACAACAATGTGTTTAATTTATGAGTAGTAGTGATAGTATTTAAATGAGTATCCAAACAGAATTGATTTCATATATATACATTTTTTGGAAAGTATTCAGAAAAATCTTGACTTCTTTCTGGGACTTCTGCTCCAAATAATATTCTGGAATAATAATTATTCCCAAATATATAGCTTTGCTGAAAAACTGTCTGGAATGGAAATTCAGACCCAGCCTTGAACTATAGTGGAACTAATATAATGTTTTATTGCTATATGAAGGACAACCACCTCACAAAATGCCCCAGAGATGAGACTGGTACCCAGCAGTCAAGCTTCATCCTAAAGTTTCAAGTGTGCCTTTGTTCTTTTATGTTCATTTACTCTGCTTCCTCTGTCTGATTTTTAAATTAATATTGATGTCTTGCTGGGAAAAATGTTTATTTTGATGATGTAAGCTGCACTGAGTGTTATTTTGTCAGTTGAGGGGTCAGGTGTAAATTTTCCAAATAAATAAACCAATGACTCACTGAACAATAACTGCTTAATTTACATCAGTCCCTAAAAAATTATTGATAAAGGCTTAAAATTAAGTGACCTCTGTGTATGCATATAGCATTTGGCTCTGCATGTCATGTAGTTTCAAAACAATCTAGCAAAGTTTCATTGAGAATTGAGCATGGACTATATATGAAAATATTGGACTATATATGGACAATATATATGAAAATATACATTAAAATATTGAACTATTTTTCATGCTTTCTCCCCCTAATGCTGACCACTTCTAATATAAATGGTGTATAACATTCTAAGCTAAATAAGAATGTAAGAAACCCGGTTGAAGAAGAACGTAAGAAACATTGTTGGTAGTGAAGGACAAGATAGCACCTTGCCTCTTTCATGTACAAAGGTTAGCTGAAATGGTAGTTGAATTTAATATTTACATTGACAATGTGACAGCATTCTGCATTGTACCCAAAGAGAGTATGCTAGCTTAGAGGACATTTCATGATCCACAACTGCATTTTATTCTAGCATCCAGGTGCCCCTTATAATCTTTTACCAGAGATGGCTATTCGGGCTGCCTAATGGAAGACATATAATGAGAATGAAAGTGCTGCTGGATCAGACCCTAGGCCAATGGAGTCTAGAATCTTATGCCCTACTGTGGTCCACCAGAGTTTCTAGGAAGCTTACAAATATGATGTGAGGTAACTGCCCTCTCTTGCTGTTGTTTCATAGTGACAGATGCTCAGAAGCATGCTGCCTATAATCTTGGAGCTGGCATACAATTTGTACCTGAATGGCTTGGGGAAATCCTACTTAGTATGGCCACACTTCACCAGCCAGTTTATTTGTAAATTGATCCAGATAATTATGAATTTCTTGTGAAATAATTTACCACTAATCTCCATCTTGATAGCATTCTTCAAGGGCCTGGGGAGATAATTTTTTTTAGCTTTGGCATTTGTTTCAATTCCACAGTACTAGGTTTGAATGGTCCTTCCCCATGAATGAAGCAAAAACACCAGGAAAGCTTTGAAACAAAAGGTATGCAATTGCTCTCATAGGACGGGGGGGGGGGGGGATCTTCCTCTTTTAAGTGTAATTTGCAGAGGTTTTTTTTTCCCCTGATTGCCTGAAATGGAAAATTGGACACCTACAGCTAACCTGATGCACACAGATACCATTATTTCCTTAACAGGTGTGTTGTTTTGCTTTTGTTGCCCAGATCTTTCATAAAAGGCTTTCAAAATTTTAGCCTCAGGGCTTGGTTCGAAATTGTGAGTGGAATTAAGGAGAGGTCCGTTGCTTATTTTTGCTCTGTATCAGCATGGCTCCCCAGCTCCAGGGCTGCCCCAAGAACTTTTGACTCTTGAATCATTCAGTCTGCCACTATTAGAGCAAGATTATGACACAAGGCTTGAAAAATAAGCTTTTCAAAATGCAAGTGTGTTCTGTACTGACAGCACTGGCGGGTGGGCATACAATTCTTTACGATCTAGCTGAATGGCATTGGATATGGCATTGGGAAGCAAGGCTCTGTATATCAGCCTTACATAATGAATGCAAATTGCATTTCAGGTTCCAAATGGGAAAGCATAAAAGGCTAAAGAAAGCTTTAATTTATGATTTGTACAGTTTAAAGCTTCACACCATTAAGTGCCCATTAAATCCCTATTTTATATGCTCCAAAGTGCATCTCTATAATCCAGATTGAAATATTGTTTTAATTCACCTGGACCAAATAAAGCATTTTAATGAAGCAGACGTATGATGGCAAGGAGCCTGGAACAAAAAGTGTTGATGATAAGATGTGACAAGAAGTCACCTATATGGTTTTTATTTGTAATATTTTTGTTTTCTGTCCATATTCTGAAAACTTATATTTTTATTAGTTTTTTCTATGCTTCCTATAGTAGTCAATTAGTGCAGTCCAGCACAGAACAAGTTAGAACCAGAAAATGTTATTCCTATGACTTCCAGGATGTCATTGTGTATTTTTATTTCCCCACAGTGTAGAATAGAAATAATAATAATAATAATAATAATAATAATAATAATAATAATAAATTTTATTTTTATCCCAACTCTCCAAAATGATCGAGGTGACTTACATAAACCAACATATAACATAATAATACAATCACACTATCCCTCCTTCATTAAACAATACATATAACTATAATAGAATAAAAACTAATAAATACAATTTAAAACAGTAAAAAAAAAATTAAAATGGTCATAACAGACATTACATGAATAGGACAATTTGGCTAATCTTTGGAGCAATCCATATCACTGATTGAGTTGTTCAATCAGGGAAAGCCTGTCACAAGGGATCCGTCTTGATAGCCTTTTTAAAACTGTCAAGATTTGTGATAAGTCAGATCTCTTATGACAGGCCATTCCATAATTTAGGAGATAAGCAGATAAGAAGGCCCTCTGGTCTTTATTGGTTGTAGTAAGTTTTTCTCAGAGGACCTAGCATGTGGGGCGGATTATATGGAAGAAGACATTCCCTCAAGTAGGCTAGAGTCAAGCCATGTATGGCTTTAAAGGTCTTTACCAACACCTTGTACTGTGCTCAGAAACTAAGAGGCAGCCAGTGGAGAGATTTTAGAATTGGTGGTATATCGTCATCTCTAGATTTCCCGGTGACCAGTCTGGCTGCCCTATTTTGAACTAATTGAAGTTTCTGAAATAGGCACAAGGGTAACCCTATGAAGAACACATTACAGAAATCAAGTTGTGAGGTTACCAGCATGTGTGCCACCGTTATCAGGTCCCCTACTTCCAGGCACATCAGCCAAAGCTGATAACAAGCACACCTGGCCGTCACATCTATCTGGGTTGATTTCTGAAGGGACAAATGCAGGAGCACTCCCAAGCTGTGAACACAGTCCTTTAGGAGAAATGTGACCCCATCCAGAACCAGTTGACATATGTCCACCCCAGATTAGGGGTTCCTACAATGAGCACCTCTGTTTTCTCTGGATTCAGTTTTCATTTGTTTTTCCTCATCCAGTCCATTATCACCTTAAAGCATTCATTCAGAGGAGAGATGCCATCCTTAGTTATTGCTGTACTCTGAGACTTGAAGAGGTATATCTGGGTGTCATCAGTGTACTGATAACAGCCCCCCCCCTCCATGACTTTGTATGATCTCTCCCAGCAGCTTCATGTAAATGTTAAATAACATTGGGGACAGGATGGCACCTTGAGGGACACCAAACTTAAGCTACCTTTTGGAGGAACAACTGTCCCTAAGCATCACCATCTAGAATCTGCCCGTGAGATGAGAACAGAACCATTGTAATACAGTGTCTCCAATCCCTAACTCCCCCAGGCATTCCAGAAGGATACCATGGTCGATAGTATCGAAAGATGCTGAAGGGTCCAGAAGTACTAACAGGGTCCGACTTCCCTTGTCAATAGCTAGTTGAAGATCATCCACCAAGGCAATCATGGCAGTTTCAACTCTGTATCCTAAAGACGGTTTGAAGCTGCCCTAAAGATGGTTTGAAATGGATCTAGATAATCTGTTTCATTCAAGACTAATTGGAGTTGAAGGGCAATAGCCCTCTTGATCACTTTGCTCAGAAACGGAAGATGTGAGACTGGCCTATAATTGTTCATGTCCAAGGGCTCTAAGGGAGCCTTTTTCAGAAGCATCCTTACAACAACTTCCTTTAAACAGGATTAAAAAGATGCTTTAATAACGAATTTCAGATAATTCACTATAGCATCTCCAACCTGGACAACCAGCCATTAAGGGCAAGGATCAAGAAGGCAAGTTGTCTTCTTCACACTACCAAGAAGTTTGTCCATGTCCTCGTTACTCAAACTGATCCAGTATAAGCTTATTTATGGAGTTGTTGGACACCTCAAATATCACCTCTTCTGTAATGCTGGCATCCAAGTCGACTCTTATTTGAGAGATTTTAGGTGCAAAGTGATTATTTAAAGTGTCTCAGCAGGCTATTGTAGGTTCTAATAAAGGATTCTGGTAGGTGGGTATCTGAGTTAGATCCCTCACCACCCTGAGGATGTGGTGAATGCTGGATGTGAATTCACAGAGGCAGTGTATGCAGAGTAGAAAGATTTCTTCGTTGCACACATTGCTACCCCATAGGAATAAAAAAAATCCCTATGATGTGTCTTGTCAAATGGGAATCGAGTATTTTGCCAGCAGGGCTCTAGTCATTGTCCAGCTCATTTCATGTTTCTAGGTTCTTCCATATACCTTGGTTTACAATTAGAAGTGGGCTGGATAGGACTCTTGGGGGCGATTGTGTCAGTAGCCTTGGTAAAATCACAGTTCCAAGTATTAACCAAAGCCTCAACAGAATCATCAGCATTACCAACCATTAAACCCTCTAAGGCTTTCTGGAACCCTACAGGTTTCATCAGCCTTCATGGGTGGACCATTCAAATGGGGTGAACAGTTACCTTCAGTCCGACCTTAACCAGGAAATGATCCATCCATGACAATTTAGTGGTATTAATTACCTCCACCCACAGTTGTGCCTGTTCCATACTAAAGACCCCAGCAAGGGGTATGACCTGCACAATGTGTAGGCCCAAAGACTAATTAGGATAACCCCATGCTTGTCATGGATACCACGAACTCCCAAGCTGCAACTGTTAGATTTGTCAGCCTGGACTTGAATGGGATATTGAAGTCACCCAAAACTAAAAGCCTGGGCAACTCTAGTACTGACAGAAAACCCAGCTGGGAAGGCCTAGGCCCAAGTTGTAGCACTGTTATCCCCCAGCCAGGGCACTGTAAAGCATGTCAGGTTGGCTTCCTCTTCTGTAAGAAGGTCATAGATCAGGGGTAGGCAACTCATAAATTGGGTGGGAAGAAGAACTGCCACCTACTCTCGGGTTGTGGAGGAGGAGGAGGAGCATGCTTTTAACAACACTGATGTTCTCCTGCCGCATGCATTGTTGCTGCTCCACTGTCACCCAGCCACTGCCTGCTTCAGCATTGTTGAAGGGGGGAGAGGGCGGGTTTTTAACGCCACTGCCATCTCCTGCCATGTGCATTGTAGGGGTATACGAAAATACAAGGCAGTGTAACTATAATCACATAACTGTGACTCAGGTTCAGATCTTCACCAGTCATCTAGGAGTAGTTGAAAAAATAAATTAGACTGAAAAAAAATGTGTATACTGTATTGAAGGAAGAATGACATAGGAATGTCAAAAATGTCAAGGAAAGAAAATGATATAGCCTGTATCTCTCTCTACCTAGTATAAACAATAGTCACCTGCTATAAACCTCATATGCATATCCATACATTGTGCACATTAGGTGTGGTGCAACTTAGAATTCATCAACATCCTCCAGTTTCCACCTGAAAGCTTATTCTGATGCATGACTGTATCAAATTGCAAACCACTTCCCTGCATGAAAATATAAGACCTTTTTTCAAAATGAGTGCATTTTTCAATGATGCACATTTTTTCTTGACTAGAGCATATTTAAATGTACAAATTTTCCCATACATATTTTTACAAATTGACACATTTTTTTGACTTAGTTTGTTGTGGCCTGAATCAATTGTAAGCTTAGAACATATGGATGTATGACTGCAAGTTGTGTTCATATACATGTTCAGTTCTGTGAGGTACAAACTGGACAAATTCTGGTCAAAACCAACTGGAACAAATTTCTTACCCTTACTTAAAGTTGTCCAATTACACACATTTTCTTGTGGGGCTGGGTCAGAAGAAGGGAAAATCTTTCTCCCACTGATGGGCACCTACCTATCTACTTTTATTTCCAAGCTTGAAATGAATTGCTGGAAATTAGGAATATTTTTACAACTTGTATACCAATTGCTACTTTTTCTATATTCTTTGGACTATTTTCCATATGCGTAATAAAACCAAAATCAGCTCAAGATGGCAGCATTTTAATGGTCAGACTTTGAGGTAGCCACATTTTTAAAATGTGATACTCGAGATCTATGCTTTCATTTACTGTTCAAACTTATTGAAAGCAGATGGAAGGCATAAGGAAATTGCTAACAGACATCAGTGTAACTATTTTGCTTTTTCATTTGGTGTTAAGACAGTATACATTTTTGGTGCCTTTCACTTTATCATCCCAGTCAAGTTATTTTCGAAGTCAAGATGATAATTGATTTTAAAAGTCATCAACACAAGCATTTGATCTTTAAGTGGCAAACAGTCAAAAAAGAGCTCTCAGGATCCGTGTAAAATATCAATGACTTTCTATCCTTCCTGGGATGTATATGTCACAAAATTCAATATGCCTTGATGCTGACAGTAATAAATTGAAAACTCAGCAAAACACAGCCGTTAGTCAACAGTGCCCAATATCAAAAACACATGCTCAAGTGATTCTGGAGTAGCTTAGATCTGAATTAAAAACAACTGGCCTGTAACAAGTAATACAGCTGATATGGAATCATCATGATTATTCAAGTTGAGTGAACCTAATTACCAAATGTAGATCAGACAGAGCATCTGGATGTCTAATCCTGGATGTCTGATCATTTGTTTAAGGTGAAATGTATGTATGACTCTTGTTGCACTCTAAGCAGCAAAAGGAATTTGGATAAAGCACATATGGCAAGGCAATTTGTCAGAGGCAAATGGAAAAGCATGACTAGAAGACCTAGAAGCTGAGCATGACTCAAGCCAAAGAAGTGTTGCAGTACATATAATGCCATAGGGAGATGGACCAATCAGAAGTTGTCTGGAAGTCACTTGACTATGATTTAGCTAACCTTAAACAGAATCATTATGAAAATGAGAATGAGATCTTAGTTGTGTGCTTCAGTGATTCAAGAAAATCATAACCTGTAAACTACAAACTGAAGTCACACAATGCATTAGAAATTGTGAATCACTCTCAGTAGTTAGAGACCTCAAGCTACTTGTTTCAAAGTAGACAAACTGAAGTCCATAACAAAGTTTAAACATTGTATGTTGGTAGCAAGTACACAGGGTACCAGCCAGATCAAAAAAAGACAAAGGTGCTTCTCTTTTGATATCTGTACAGAGAATGGGATCACAGCAGATACAAGTTCTTCTACAACTATATGACATGTCAAAACTCGCTTCTATATATCTTTAAGACCAACATGAGATTAAGGTCTAGTGTTAAATAATTCACTGAAAAATCTCCCAATTATCAACAATACTTTCTCCAACTACTTTCTTTACCAAATTAGGCTGCTGAAATAAATAAAGCTCTGGGGAAAACTTGATATGTGTGAGAGAAAACAAAGGAAGAAAGCTGAGCTCAGTTCTTGTACTAAAAATAAACCATATGTGTTGAGCATTTGTTCAGAGAACTCTGTTTCTAGTTTTTAAATTGTAGATTTCTAAAAGACTCCATGTTCTTGGCTCTGCAGTGGGCTATAGACTCAACCTGTTCCATCTTAAAAACTGCTAGTAAAAATAAATAAATAAAAAATCTGGCATGACTGGGTTTGAGCTAATCCCTTACCATTCAGCCTCAGGGTTACAGTGTGAGTATTCATTAGTAGTTTGGTAAAGTGCCAGAACTCTCCGGCTAAGAATTCTAAATGCTCTCCCTAAAATGAAACTTCCACAATTCCACAGGATGGAAACATGGTAGTTAAAGTGGCATCTGCTAAATCTGTGTGCATATGTAAAAATGTTTAACTGTATACATACACATGGATGTACCACACTTGTACTACCATATTACATTATACCATATTATACGGTGGGAAGGTAAACAGTATTCTGTGCAATCGTGCTGTCACATGATCACAGAGTAGTCTGACAATTCTGGCTCTTTGGCTTAGTAACAGAGATAAGCACCGCTCCCCATGGTCAGACACAACTTGAAAACCTTGTCAATGGGGAATACCTTTACCTTTACCTTTAACTCAAAGATGCAGCAGCAGCACCACCACCACCACCACCATGTTGAGAATTTCCATAAACTGTTCTATATTCTGACTTGGCTTCTGAGGAGCAGGCCTGGCTGTAACTTAAGGCAGAATGGGACAAATTACAAAAAGCACCAAGACAGCTCAGTCTGCCAGGTAATTTATGTGGTATCTTTTAAAGTAGTGTTTGCATCTGAGATATGGTGAAGGATGTTATCCATCACCAGTGATGCAGTTAGATCATCTGCTAATCTGGTCATTTTAATAATGGGATGTGGAGGGGTAGCATCTTTTCCTTTTTCTCAGACAACAAAATGTCTTGGGGTAGACCTACTGGGAAGTGTGTAGAGGTGATGGTGAATGCTTTATCTTGGATGAAGATCATTTGAAAAATTAAAGTTCCTTATCAATGATATGCTTGGTTCATATTCTGGCCTACTGCATGTATTTTATCACTTTATAATTTTATCAACCTGTTTCTCATTTCTCTATCACTAGGGTTTCCAGATCTCAGGAAAGAAAGAGACTGAGAGACCGAGAGAGAAAACAAGAGAGAACACTGTGTGCGTGAGTGCATGTGCATGCATGCTATACATTACATTGTGGCCAGCTATGATCAAAAGGCAAATTGGCCAACCAGTAACCTTCATGTTGGTCATAGCTACACTTGTTTTTTGTTACTAGCTTTCCCCTGGCAACTGTGGGCTTGCAGCATAAAAGGAGAATACGTGAGCCTATCTGTTCTATAGGTTGTTGTGACCATTTTACATCCTTGCTTTCTGACTGTGAACTGTGGGCTGTTCTGTAGGTGAGTGATGTGTGGAAGATCATGCCTTAGGATGGTAGATTGAAACTAACAATCACCCATTCTTTGGTTTTATAATTCTGTGGGGAAAATGAGCATTGTGAAGCCTTCTCTTATTCTGCATGCATCAGAAATTTCATAATAAAGCCCCATTGAGCTTCTTGTAGAATACTCATTAGAATATAATTAATACCTATGAATGAATAATAGTTTAGGTAGGAGTATGGTAACTTTAGACAATCTAACCACCATAAGCCATAATTACACATCTTTGTAACAATAGTGATTCTTGAATCCTTATTATCCCAACCCCTTCTTGCATAAGATACCATTCAGTCCCATTTCTCACTGCTACTGAGAAGCACATTAACTGACACCTGGAGAGTTATCATTTTTATACATCTTCCCCTCATTTTGTGTGCTGTAACATTTTCTTTTCTGAACGCTACCTACTGAGTGACTTGCAGAGGCCTTCAATAATGTTTTCACAAACACTATACTAACAGTCTCATGTCCTCTAAAGAACCCCAAATAAAATTTGGAATAGAAGGACACAAGGGATCCCCAGCCAGCAGGCAGGGTTATATCAAACTAATCTGGTGTGTAAACAAAGAAGACAACCTGCAGCAATCTAGGTTTTCAGACAGATGTGCTGGAGATTTTAGGTCTTTTAAACTGACTACTTACAAAAGAACTAGGAAAATACTGCTGTGGGGAAGCCTGTCAGCCAGTTCCTGAGATTACATTCAGATCCAAGAACAACACATCTGGAGTCAGCCATGTCTCAGAAGAGCACAGCTCTGCCCAGCATAGCCTGGGGTTTAATGGGAAGTGAGGAGCTGAAACTAATGAAATCATTTCATTAGGAATTCCTACTGTACACAGATAAAAGCAGGTGGACTTGAAATAACATTATTGATGCCTTTACAATCCATGACCATCAAATAAAATACAACTGACTATTCATGTAGTATATCTCCAGAGTACAAAGTATGCTAACAAGTCAGATTTACCATTAGGTAAGAGTTAGAGTTACAATTATAGCAAAACCTTTGCTTGTACAGCCTGAAGAAATGGACAGGATTTGTGCAGAGGTGAGAACCACTGCATTTGTATTGGACTCAGATCCATCCTGACTCATAAAAGCAACAAGAGAGAGGGGGACTGGCTGAGTGTGTAAGGGAGCAGGTTTCCAGCCTGCCTAAAAGAGGTTGTGGAGTGATCATAACTGAAACCCACAATAAAGGAGAGCCACCAGCAATTTTCTAGGATATCTGGTGGCTTTTCATTTCCTGGGATTTCCGGATGAGACAGATTATCTATATTCATTTTAATTCAATTTAATCCTGGATATGGGATAGAGACAACTTCGGTAGCCTTTCTGTATTATCTTCATAGGGAGTAAGTGCCCCTGTTGCAATTGTTGAATCCCTAATCAGCTTTTGGTACCATTGGCCTATTACAGACTGCCAAAATAAAGCTGCTTCGGGTCTCTTTGGAGGTATGCTATTTAAATGATGCATGGGTCCTAAGGGTCCCGAGGTCGCACCAAAGCTACACTCCATTCCTAAGCACCGGAGTGCAGCTTTTGGTGCAGCTTTTGTATTCTTGGGATGCATGCATCATTTAAATAGCATATCTCCAAAGAGACTCGAAGCAGCTTTATTTTGGCAGTCTGTAACAGGCCATTGATTTTATGGCCTGCTTCTCTGGGATGAGACTTGGAAGCACTGTTTTACACTAATTTTGGTCTTTAGCAGATGGTTGAATTTGGAAGGTGGTGGTGACAGATTCCTGGTTGGCCCCTTGGCTAGTGTACTGTTGTTATTATTGTTGTTGTTGTTGCCATTGTTTGTTTATATAGCATCATAAATTTGCATGACACTTTACAAGCATCACCAAAACAGCATATAACCTGCCAATGGCGTACATGAAATAAAATATAAACATACAAAATAAAGCACATTATACAATTAAAATGCAAACTGTAAAAACAAGTAATGCATACAATCAAATATCAAATTATATAACAGTATTAAAATACAGTTCCAAATGCTTTAGAGAACAAGAAAGTCTTTTATTCAGGTTTAAAACTAGCAAGAGAAGAGAGATGCAAGGGACAGACTGCCCAAAAAGGGCAGCCTGCCGACCCCCTAATTTCCTCTGGAAGGAAGCCACAGCCGCCAAACTGCAGGGCTTCTCTCCGGAGGAAAAAGAACCCAGAAAAACCAGGTTATTTTGAACTGCAGGACTGACGTAACGAGTGTGCCACTTGTGCACTCCTTACATAAGTGCCGTGTAGCCACGTGAGGATGCCATGTGATGCTTACGTAACAACAGCAGCACCTGTGTACACAGGGTGCTGCTGTTGTTACGGTGCCATACCATGGTAGGGTTAGTGACCATGCGGTTGCCACGTGGTCCCTTACCCTAAAATCGGCGTAAGCATGGCACTTCATGCCCGTTTGTATTGGGCCAAAGTCTGCAGATGTTAAGTTTTAGAGGCCGATAAAGCATCTATAATTTGACAGCTGAGAGACATGATGCAACACATTGTTCAATATCTGAAGAAAGTTCTGGAGTAGAAAAATATGACTGAAAGATGATACTGAAAACCATACAGACTGACAAGATTATCAAGAGATAAGGCATATAAAGAAAATAACAACGGGCCCGAAATGGAGCCCTGTGGAACCCCAACTGACAGAGAGAAAGGAGAAGATACCTGACCTCTGGCTACCACAGAATTTTACTGCACTAGTCCTGGAAGGGGCCTGTAGCATTCCAAACAGGAACGTCTGGGGACGCTCGGTGGTTGGGAATGGATTTTATCGCACAGAGAGAATGCTGCCGCCGCCGCCTACCATCCCCATCCCATTCCGGATGTGTTCCTCATAGGGGATTTCTGGGAATGCTTCTCAAGCATCCCTGAAAATCACCCCCTCTGGGACGCATCTGGAACAGGATGGGGATGTTCGGTGGCGATGGCAGTGTTCTCGCTGTGCCTCCCGTCCCCAGACCGTTTCGTTTTGGAACACTACAGGCCCATTCCAGGGCCAGTGCAGTAAAGTTCCCTGTAAATGACCATTTTGAAAGATATGATCTGAACCAACTAAAGACTAAATCAGTAAATCCTAGGTTCTGAAACAAATCTAACAAAAGGCCATGATCAACTGTGTTGAAAGCTGCAGAGAGATCAAGGAGAATGAGAACTGAGTATAAGCCTTTTGACTTGGCCTGAAGCAGATCATCTGTAATTTTTGTGAGAGCTGTCTCTGTAAACTGCTGAGGGTGAAATCCAGATTGAAATGGATCCATGATAGGATTATTAGAGAGAAACTAAAGACAGTATGTAAGAAAGGCAACAGTGAGACAGGCCGATAGTTAGAGGAAGAAGCTAGATCGAGTGAGGACTTCTTGAGAATTGGAGAGACAGAGAAAGAAGATAGATCGAGTGAGGACGTCTTGGGAATTGGAGAGACAGCGGCATGTTTAAACTCAGAAGGAAATAAACCAGTAGAAAGAGAGAGATTAATAATATAAAGAAGAGAAGGTAGTATAGCAGGAGCAACAGTGATTAGGAAGCGAGAAAGAACTGGATAGTGGTAGTTGTCATTGTTAGCAGCAGCAGAAGCAACATTAGGATTCAAGGCAGTCTACAATTTTAAAAAAACCAATATAGCTAAAACGTACAAAAATGTAATCATTAAAATTAATGGTTTTAAACTATTTGCTTCTCTCAGAAAGGAGTTTGAGAGTTCCAACACTCTCACAAGCTGCCTGGATTTATCATATGAAAAGTATTACCGTATATACTTGACTATAAGTCAACCTCATGTATAAGTCGAGGGCAAGTTTCAGGGCCAAAAATAAGGATTTTGCTATGACCCATCGATAGGTCAAGGGTAAATTTAGGGGCATATAGCAAAGAATCTAAAGGATGAAGCAAAGCAAAACAATGTCAAAGAATGTGCAAAAGTCCAGCAAACATAACTGTTTGTG
This sequence comes from Sceloporus undulatus, assembly GCF_019175285.1. Taxonomy (NCBI): domain Eukaryota; kingdom Metazoa; phylum Chordata; class Lepidosauria; order Squamata; family Phrynosomatidae; genus Sceloporus; species Sceloporus undulatus. The sequence continues at coordinate 162,447,276 of NC_056526.1, read as the reverse complement.
TTTACTCTTAAGGCTGGATGGATGAGAGAGTAGAGGGGGTAGGTGCTTCACATATTATACTCCTGTTTTTTACCAGGGGATGGTTCCTTCTTTTAACTAAGAATTAAGATACACTACTTACATTGACCTGTGGATAAGTTGATTCAGGTTTTTGGGGTCCATTTTGTGACCTAAATTTCTAGACTTATACATGAGTATATACAATATACACAAGCTAGCATCATAAATTCAGTAAATACATTGCAAAATACAAAGTGTATATTCAAGATATCAAGAAGCAATGTAGTGTTGTTGTTTGAGCATTGGACTACGACCCATGGGGTTCAAAAATTGGTTGACCTTGGGCAAGTCACATTCTCTTAACCTCAGAGGCAGACAAAAACAGCACTGTGTCTGGATAAATCTTGCCAAGAGAATCTTTGCCTTAGGGTCACCATAAGTTGAAAATGACTTGAAGACACACAACAAATTCAAGGTATCAGTTTTACATGTGATATCTTGATAGCATAAGCATTGGTGTTACATATATAATAAAAATATTAAAAATAACAGAAATACAGAGTACAATAAAACATAGCAAAATACTGGGACATCTGCTTCTTATGGTAACAACATTTTAAATGGAAAGACAGAAGTCTCTTTCATACCACACATTTATAGCATTTTAACAACACTTTAACCACCAAGGCTGCATCCTGTAAAATATTGGGATTTTTAGTTTGGTTGAGGGACCTAGAATTTTCTGCCAGAGAACTCTAGTGCTACAAATCCCAGGACTCCAATAGCATGCAGCTATGGCAGTTTCAGTGCTATTGTTTCCCATTATAGTAGAGATCAAAAATCAAGTGAGTGGCATAGGTTAGTACAGAATTCTTTTATATGTATAATTGGCAGCCGTATGGGTTTGTTGGTCAGATAAGTGCACAACACTGCCCCACCATTAGGAGCTTTCCTTTCATTCTACTCCAGTTCTGCATATAAGAAATTTTCTCTCTCACTCAGCTAATGCAGATATGGACACATTCTACACATGTGCATTAGGATTCATAATCTCCTTTGAACCATGGAACTTTTCATAATAAAGCCATCAAAATGTTCAGAAAATTCAAAATGACTTCCCTCTTATTTTAATGTTATGAGAATTTATTTTCAGATGCAAAACTGAGTTCAGTTCTAGATCTATTTGGATATCCTTCTTCCAAGTTTAAAGAACAGTTCATTATTGGGATGGATAATTAGACAAACTCCAGTTTTGCATACTTTCCTCCTGACCTTCTAAAATCCCCTCTTCAAATGTTTTGAGCACACTTGTCTGCTACTTGTTCACATACAAATATTTATTTCATCCTTTCAGGTAATTCTCTTCCTAACACACATGTTGTGTCAGGATTTACATTCAGTCCCTTGCTATCTCACTGTTTACCAAAGTTCAAAACCTGGACAAATAGCAATTTGTTTAGGCAGAATTAGTAATACCTTATATTTGGAGGGCACAAATAACCATGTAATTATTTTCTGAATTAAGAAATTACCATACTATCTCAGACTCATTACATTATTATCTCAGTCAATTATGTTTGAAATGTTATGTGCAAAATGGTAACTAGAACCAAATGTAAATAATGGTTTTCTCAACATCAGTGAGTAGCAATTAGGCACAGAATAGTGTCAGGCACTGAGTCCTTAAAATAGCACAAACATAAGAGTCATGTTGGATTAGAACAGGGGTATGTAATTGTTGGGGGTTAGTAGACTACACTGGTGTTCCCATGTGTATATATGGAGGGCCATATATACACAATCACTTTGGATTTATTTTATTTTTTATTTATTTTTATTTTTGCAATGTCTGTAAGGAGGTGTGGGCAATTGTTCCACATTTTGAGACTTCTTTGCACCATTCTAGCTCCAAGAGAGTTCCCACTGGGGAGGAGGAAAGGACTCTTCTGGATCTAAAATTCTTCTAGGGTTAGGCAAACTGTGCCAAAAAATGAACTGAGGTGCACTGACAGCAATATTATTTTTTTTGGGGGGGAAAACAGTGGGAGGCAGGGGGGAATCTAAATGTCCTGGCAGGATACAAGAACAGCTCTGGGAGCTTGTGCAGCCTGAAAGTTTCACTTTTCCCCCCCTCTGGACTAGATGAAAGACTTATCATATTTCCACAATAGCCAATAGTGGCCTACTGGAAGCCCACTAGTGGGGCATGAATGAAACTCCAAACACCATCTTGAACTGGCCAGCAACAGATACTCAGAGGCATATCATTTCTGGTAATGGAGCCAATACATAATCACCTTGTCTAGTAACCACTGATTTTCACATGATCCATAATTTTATCCAATCCTTTTTTAAAGCTGCCAAAGTCTGTTGGCATCCTGTAGAAATAAAGCACTTTGACACCACTATAGCTTCCATGGCTCATGGAATTCTGGGATTTGTAGCTTGGTGGGGCACCAGAGCTCTCTGATAGGGAAGGCTAAATCTCTCATAAAACTACAGTCCCAGGATTCTTTAGCACTGAGCCATGGAAATTAAAGTGTTATCAAACTGTTTTATTTTTGCAGGGTGGCAGCAGCCTAAGTTAACATTGAGTTCTACAGTTTAATTATCATTTTTAATCTGCTTGGCTCCCATTTGGTAGCTTCAATGGATAAACCAGACTGTGAAATGAGAGGAATTGGTTCTCCCCAGGTATTTTTTTCCACACCTTGCACAATTTTACACACTTCTATCATACTTCCCCTTATTTTTCCTGCATAGGGCAATTAATTTGGTACATTGTGGTTGCTGTTTTCTGCATTTTTTAAATTTTATTTTTACATTATATTTTTGGGCTGTGGCAATCAGCACTGTATGCAGTATTTCAGATATGGTCATCCTAGGGATTTGTATAAGGATAATATGATGTTGGATGTTATTTCAAATTCCCTTTTTAATTATGCACAGTATTGATTTCTTTTAAACAAGAATTAGCAAAGGTTAGTGAAACAAGACATGCATTTGCTGAAGTCATGTTGATTCCTTTTCATCATAGTGTATCATTCTATACCCTTCTTGGTTTTATCCTTAATCATTTGTACCAACATACCTGGAACAGAGGTTAACTTTACTGTCTTATATTTTCCTGCATCTCACCTGGATCACTTGTGTGTGTGTGTGTGTGTGTGTGTGTATGTGTGTGACCTTACCCATTCTCAAGCCTACTGTTACATAGGCTGACCTTAGACATCTTAATATATTGCATGTGTCAATATTGCCAAAATGTGTTCATCTACCAACATAGCTATTGCTTTCTCTCTCCCTCCTCCCTCTCTCCAATGTATATATAGAAAAAGGGAGGTAAGGAAGGAGAGGGATATTTTGTTTCTGAACTGTTAGTCATTCATAACATGATCTTACTGCTTTACACTTAGGAGAGCATAATGAAGCAGACTTCACAATTTACCCTGAAGCACTTTCATTGCAATATTGGATTGGGAGCTATAATTTGCATAAAAGAAATGGAATAAATGAAAAGAGAGAGATATTTTTCAATGCATTTGTCACAAACCACTTTATCACTTAAGTAATTAAAAAGATGTTGTGAATATAATTCACACATTCAATTGAAAATGAATTAATAATGCTGATTTTGCAGCAAACATGCTACATTTATTTTCAGAAAGATAACAATGTGTGTGTGTGCGTGTGCGCGTGTTTCAATAACATATTGGCTGAGAAGCACAGGTGGGTGGAGCGGATCCTTTGTTAAGTATGAGAGTATTAAACAAACTCAGTTTAATATTTGCCCTTAAAGCCTTAGTCTGCATGAAAACCATACATGCTGACCAGATTATTTTCTTTAAAGGCTGAAAATTCCCCCAAATATTTCAAACTACATACCACCCTTCATGGTTCTGAAATTACATGGAAAGTTGGTCAGTAGAGTTGTTTTCTGAATGAAGAATGTAATGGCATGTTATGAGAGCATTTAGTGCTGACAAAGAAAAAGTAAGCAATGGTTTTCTCACTCATTATGGGAAGCACTTCAGAAGTGGTACAACTTCTTCCTAACAAATGTTGCTAACTCCTCCTTCTGAATTTTCAAACATAATGTAATGCTATCACAATCCAGAAAGCAGGATGAACTTTTGCTTCAGGAAAAGGTTGGTTTCAAATTTACTAAGATGGCTGGGTTTAAGAGTCAACAACAGGTAAACACACAGTTGGGGCAGTTTTCAAAACTCCAATGAGGAACAGTTGAAATTGATGATATAGACAATTGGGAATCAGGGAATATCTAATAACATGTTTGTGTTCTAGCTAAATGACAAGTGAAAATCTTAGTTTCAGTTAGCCTAGCCATGTATTTCTCTGTGTAAGTAAAATATTTCTGTCTTTATGAATGGCCCACAACTCAAAATATGGGTGTGTGTTTTTTTGACATCGCATTCAGTTTATATAAAAGGAAAACCATTTTAATCCTTAAATAGGAGGCATTGCATATAAGAAGAAGCATATGCCAGTCAGATAATGGACACCCCCTTTATTATTGATGTCACACAACCATAAAAATTGGAGCCAATAGTTATAAAGGAAATGGAGTTGCAAGAAATTCAGGATGGAATTCTGGGTTTGGAGAGTTATGACAATGTTCCAGAAGAAGACGACTTAACTATATTTGAATAAATGTAGATTGTTTTACCATACCTAATAAAAAGAAGACATTCCCTGAAAATAAGCCATAGTATGTCTTCTTGAGGAAAAAATAAATATAAGACAGCATCTTATTTTGGGGGAAATAAGGTAGTGCCAGCAAGGAGAGTATATCACCAGCACCCAGAAAGTGTCTTTGCCTATTGAAGTCAGTCCAGAGAAATATATTTGTTAAGCAGTTAGGTATGGGAACACAGTCAAAGAGGTCAATGCAGTTCAAAGAGTGAAGAAGTCAAAGGTCTAGATTGCAGTAGTATGGAGACAGGCATACTGACCAGAAAGCAAATGAGTTGCTTCCAGCACTAGCTCTACGAAGCCTCACCTCGTAAATGGATTGAGACCAGCTGCTTTTAATCAAAGGCCCTGTACACATCAGCCATTAATCTAAGTGAATTTACAACTCTGGGACCAGATGAACTACATCCAAGGGTATTAAAAGAGCTGGCAAATATAATCTCAGAGCCATTGACAATAATCTTTGAGAATTCCAGAAGTCCCAAAAGGCAAACACTGTCCGCATCTTCAAACGGGGAGATCCAACAATTATTGCCCAGTTAGTCTGACATCAATACCAGGAAAAATTCAAGAGCAGATAATTAAACGGACAGTCTGTGGACATTTAGAAGGGAATGCAATATTCACAAAAAGTCAACATGGGTTTCTGAGAAACAAGTAAATAAATATAAAATAATAAATAAAACTTTAATTTATATCCCACTTTTTGTTTCCACAATCAAAGTGGCGTACAACCTTTAAAAATACAATATATACAATTCCCCCCCTTAAAAAAGGATTAAACAATTCCATCCATTAAAATTACAGATAAAAATCTAAAAACAATACTACAATAATAAAATAACGGTGGGAAGAGTCTTAATTTGTATATGTCTGTGGGGTGAGCGTTACATGGCCGGGATCTATTCTAGTCATGCCAAACTAATCTAATCTCTGTTTTTTAAAAAATAAAATTACCTGCTTGGTAGATTAAGGTTCCCCATGACATTCTTCTAAACAAGCTAGAAAAATGTGGGTTAGACAAGGCAACTGTTAAATGAAATTGTAATTGGTTGACCGGCTGATCCCAAAGAGTACTCAGCGATGGCTCCTCTTTATCTTGGAGAGAGGTGACCAGTGAGGTGCCACAGGGTTCTGTCCTGGGCCCAGTGCTGTTCAACATCTTTATCAATGACTTGGATGACAGAATGGGGGCATGATTATCAAATTTACAGATGACACCAAACTAGGAGGAATAGGTAATACTGCAGAGGACAGGATCAAAATTCAAAATGACCTGAATAGACTAGAAAGCTGGGCCAAAGCTAACAAAATGAATTTTAACACTGAGAAATGTAAGATACTGCACTTATGGCAAAAAAATAAAAAAAATGAAATGCATAGATATAGGATGGGGAACATCTGGCTTAAGTAGATTACATGTGAAAGGAATCTGAGTTCTAGTAGACCACAAGTTGAACATGAGTCAACAGTGTGATGCAACAGCTAAAAAGCCCAATGCAATTCTAGGCTCCATCAATAGACGTATAGCATCTAGATCAAGGGGAGTAATGATGCCATTTTATTCTGCCTTGGTCAGGCCTCACCTACAATACTGTGCCCACTTTTGGGCACCACAATTCAAACAGGATGTTGACAATTTGGAGCATGTCCAGAGGAGGTGACTAAAATGGTGAAGGTTCTGGTAACCATGTCTTATGAAGAAAAACTTAGGGAGCTGGGGATGTTTAGCCTGGAGAAGATACAGTTAAGGGATGATATGATAGCCCTGTTTAAATATTTACAGGGGTGTCACATTGAGGATAGAACAAGCTTGTTTTCTGCTGCTCCAGAGACTAGAACACAGAACAATGGATGCAAGCTCCAGTAACAGATTCCACCTCAACATTAGGGGGAACTTCCTGACAGTAAGAGCTGTTCGACAGTGGTACACACTCTCTCAGAGTGTGGTGGGGTTTCCTTCCTTGGAGGTCTTTAAACAGAGGCTGGATGGCCATCTGTCAGATATGCTTTGATTGTGATTTCCTGCATGGCAGGGGGATTAGACTGAATGGCCCTTGTGGTCTTTTCCAGCTCTACAATTCTATGATTCTATGAAGTTTATTGCACAGGCCCTGAAATGGGCCCATTGTGTTCCTAACCGGGGGCGTGCACGGGTGCGCACAGAACGGTATGGGACTAAGAATGGAGTTTACCACATACTGGAGTGCCGCCGCTGCCACTGTGCATTCCAATTGTGTCCTACATCCGTACCAAAGGGCGCGATTTCTGAGAATAATTTGGAACAGTTCTCAGAAATCGTGCCCTCTGGAACGGATGTAGGATGCGATTGGAATGCCTGGCGGCAGCGGCAACATTCCAGTGTGCGGTAAACTCCAGTCTTAGCCCCATCCCATTCTGTGCACACCCCCTTTTTGGAATGCAACAGGCCCGTTTCAGGGCCCATGTGATAAACTTCTATTATTAAGGCCAGCATGGGGGCGGAGTCGGGGCATAGCGTCCTCATGATGTACACCCAACTCTGCCCCCCAAGGTGCCCTGATGCTGTGCACCGCTCTAAATGGTGTGCAGCATCATGGCTCTCCTCCGGCGCTGCATCCATACAATGCAGCACTGAAGGAGTGCTGTATAGCTCCGGCAATTAGGCTATGGCACCCTTTCAAGTGTGCAAAAAGGAGATATTTTTGTGGCTCGTTTTTGCACCCTTGAAAACCTGAATAGGGGCTGCAGTATGGGGTTGCCATGGCCCTGATCCGGCTAGGAAAGTCTCAAAGTGCTAAAGTCTCTTTATTGCTGCTTAGCATGCAGCCTGGCTGTCATTGTTCTCTCTTTGCTCCCTACACTACATCCCAAGACTTGGAGCCCATAGTGCCTCCTCAGCTGTATCCTCTGGCCTATCAGCTGGAGGTGAGTCCTGCCTTTGTCCTTCTGCTGGCTGAGGATTCTCTTCATCAGAAACTGCCGAATGAGGCTGCACTGCATTTGCAGGCTGCTCTTTTAAATCCCTTCTTCAGCCTTCACTTTTGACTACTTCTTTAGTCAAGATGCTGGCCCATGACAGCTGATCTCTTTGCCGCATGACAACCCTGTTCATATATTTCTAAAACCAACTTTGGAAGGTTAAGAAACTGCCTGGAGACAGTCTTCAGTTGTTACAGAAAGCTGCAGAATGTAGGAGAATGTAGGAAAGGTCTACAATCAACTATTGTTTTTAGTCTACAGTGATGGAAGTGTTTTTATTATGAAAAATTAATTGGTAGCAGTGGGGCAGCCATAAAAGTGGTGGGCAGGAAGATGGGTACTCCAGAAGTGGATAAGAAACAAAGTTAAAGCTAAAAAAAGAAAGAAAGAAGATTGGATATAAGCTTCTTAAAACAGATTGGATGGGGACTGGGAAACATAAGAACATAAGAAAAGCCTTGTTGGATGATGCATCATATTCTTAGAGTAGCCATTGACATACCTATGAGATGCCAACACACAGCCATGAATACAACAGCATTATGCTGTCTATATTGCCTCAGCAACTGTATCAAGAGGCATACTATTTCTGATACTGGAGGTAGCATATAGACATAATGACTAAAAACCATTAACAGTTTAATCATCCATGGATTTTCTATTTTTTTAAAGCCGCCCATAGTGGTGGTCTTCACTAAATGTTGTGGTAGCAAATTCCACATTTATCTATGGCCTGTGTGAAGAAGTATTTCTTGTTATGTCCTGAATTTTCATTGGCTGGCCCAACTTCTACTATTTTGAAATAAGGAGAGAAAATCTCCTTTTGACTTCTTCAGTAAATGTAGCCACAGAACCTCAAGTCTTGCAACTTTTTAAAAAATAAATATGCTGTTTTATCAACTTATGTTGACCTTTTCCAGTTTCACAATAATTTTTTCAGGTGTGCTTATCAGAAATGTATACAATATTTCAAGTGTGACCACCACCGTTGATTTGAATAAAGATAGAAACTCACCTGTGCCACTAGCTTTAAGAATGCCATGGCCAAAGACAGTCTATGCCTGCAACAGTAGTGCAAACTTAAACTATAAAATGTTCATCACAACAAGAGTTGTGGGGAGGAAAATAACATTTTATGTGCCTATTTATTTCAATGTTATTAGACCAACCATGTCATCAATGTCACACCCTCCCTTTCTTATTTTGAATAATTTCTTGCCCCCTTACTGTGAGAGAAATATACCTGCAATTTTGAAGCTAAGCAATGTTCTCATAGAAATGAATATCAGCGTATACTCCCTTTTGCAATAAGAACTTCATAATATATCAATAGATGGCAGTAGCTCAATTCTCAACTAAAGAAGAGACATTGGGAAAGGCTTTTAATTGCATGCTTTTCTAGACAAAACAGACGCTCCTTTTGCACTTAAAAATAATTTATGTGCTATCATAAACCAGGGTCAGTGTACAATTTCCCTCCTTTTTTAGTCCTTACACTTTTTCTCATTAAGTTTCATATTACAGAACCAATTTTGCTGCAAGCAATAAACCTCAGGGGACCACAAACTCAACATGGGATCAAAGACAAAGGTCATCTACATTATATGAATATTTCTATAGGAATTGAGATCTAGGTAAACTGCTCATAGAAAAGTCATTTTGATTTTTTTCTCAGATTGTTAACACAAACATACAGACACTGGTTTAGGGGAAGAAATTATACTGAGTACTACCTGGAATATAATGGTTGTGCATGTTTTTTTCAAAGTTTACTGTCCTGTTAAAATAAAATGTACTACTCCATTATTTGCCGGGGGGATCCTATGGTTAATTTACTTAATCACACATTGAAATTTAGAGCTTCTCAGATTGACACCAAAGGCAGATTTAGGCCCTATACAGACCGAAAGGCTGGCCTGTGGGTGGAGTCTGGGCACAGCATCCTGACACCACATGTCCTGACTCTGCCCCCAGGGTGCCATGATGCCACATGCCAAAGGGACACCATACAGCTGTGACGCCATGGCTATGGCACCCTTTGGAGGCTTTTTGTACCTCCTTTTTGCACCCTCCAAATGCCGGAAGTTGCCATGGCCCTGATCCAGCCAGGAAAGAGGCAGCATCCCACCACTGCTTAGAGGCAGTCTGTAGAGGCCCTTATTCAACTCTTTCTGGGTGGAGGAGTCATGTGGAAATGTTGTGTTGGACTACACTCTAAGACTGGTTATTTGTACTTACAATTCCAAACTGATTCCATCCAGGATTTGGCTTTTGGTACACCACTGGCAATATGAAATGTTACCAAAATTTATATCACCTGTTTCAGCATATGAATGTATTCAGTTTGTCCTGCTGGCTGCATTATCCACTGAGCACAGAATATTACCAAAACATTTTGCCAAGATGACTTTCTCTGGTTCAAAACATAAACTAAACTTCAGAATATGTGTGTCAGCAGTTATGTGAACCAGGCTGATTTGTAGGCACATGCCTAGATGTTAGTCCTTTGCTTTCAATGAAATGTAATTGATTGCTGCTAACAATACACCCAGGTGATGAGATGCCTGACAAATCCAATTTCACTCTTAGTTCCAGCTGGCTTCTTTCGGGCCACACTTTCCAGACTCCTCACAGGATGGACACAGTTTATCCTCTGGAATTCTCACATGGACAGATGGCTGTAGATACTTGTGAAAAAATCACATTTGAAAAATGTATAGAGGAAACTGTATACATCTGAAACTAAAGGAAATAGACTTTACATCATGAGGAATGTGTTCAAGAAATGTTTAAAATGTGCAAAACTATGTTGACATTTGATCAAAGAAAAGAACTGGATGAAAAACAAAACAACAGCAAGAATAACAGCAATTTGATATATATGCATAGACCAATATGAAAATGGCAAAGATACATTCACAGTTGCAGACTTTGTAAGTGTGCACATCCCAGGCCCAGACCAACTAAACAAGCAATGTTGTGGTTCACAAGCATCATCTCTATTTGAGTCTATATTCTTGCAAATGTATTATAAAATTGCTGTGCCACATCCTGATCTAAAGTTGCCTCTTGTTAACTGGTATGTTGTTATTTGAAGGGATAGTGCACAATTACCAACTGGCTCAGCCATAGCTGGTGCTGGGAAGTACAGTGACTAAATGGCTATATGACCAGACACATGTGGCAATATTATGAGATGGGTGATAAACTTGCCTTGAATGCGCACAGAGAAAGATTGCATATACCAAGCTGCTTTTGAATTGAGCTGAGGAGAACTCACCTGTCACTCTGGTAAACCTCATTGAAGGTGATGCCAGTTATGAGACTCAAGTGACATTGTGAGCTCCTGTCATTAGTCCCAGTCTCTGCCAACTTAGTAGTTCGAAAGCATGTAATTGTGCAAGTAGATAAACAAGTACCATTTCAATGGGAAGGTAACAGCATTCCATGCAGTCATGCTGGCTACATGATCACAGAGTCATCTTTGACAATGCTGGCTCTTACTAATGGAGACGAACACCACCCCCTATAGTTGGACACAACTTGACAAACTTTTCAAAGGGGAAACCTTTACTTTTACCTTTTTATGTCAATTAAACTGTTATTATATAGTGTGCCAGGAAGCCATTGTCTCTGTTCAACCTACTGTTTTTCTTCCCAATCTTCCTTTATTGGTGGTGGTGCTGGTGGTGGTGTTTTTGTTGGATTGCTGTCCTGATTTCAGAGATGGAATTCCCAAGTAGTGCGAAGTGTTCTGCAGAAGGTTTTTGTGTATTTCTAATATCTGATTTATGCCCATTAATCCTCTCACAGAGATACTGGCCTGTTTACCCAGTGTAGGGTGCTTAATGGCATTGTTGACAGAGGATGGGACATATCACATTAGAGAGTTGAACAGTGGGTTGAACAGAGACAATGGCTTCCTGGCACACTACAAACATAACACTAATTAACACATAGAATCAGGAGGACATTCTTGGCCACTTTATCACATCCTGTTTCTGGTTCCAAGCCTTCACATACCACATTCCAAAATCCCCTCCTCTATTCATATGGTCATTCACCCACCCTGACCTTAGGCAACATCTTTCCTTCTGCCCTATCCTTCCATTACTATCCTTAAAACCTAACTTATTACCTCATCACCATACCCAGAAGATCTACATCTATGGCTACTCATACAGTCAAAATGGTCCTTCCTGGGTAACCGTTCACTCCATACATCTGAGGAAGTAGACCAAGTCTATTAAACTTTTTGCTAGAACTTCTTTCAAACACCTAGTCTCAAAGGTGCTACAAAGTAACACAGCTATATCTCTGAAGTATGAAATGCTATTCATAAATCTTCACAGACTTGGAAGAAAACACATACACCTATACTTACAGTTATATCCATATATACTGTCTTATAAAAAAAGTGAGAAAGCTCTTTTCAGTATTTCATACTATATTAGAAAGCAGTTAAGAAGCATTTACATTTTCAGCAGGAGTGGGTAGTTATCCTGTATCCCCACTATTTTTGAACCCCTCCATCCCTCCCTCCATTCCTTAGTGTTGGCTCTTCTGGAAAGATTAATGGGAACTGTATGCCAAAACACTGAGGGAGCCAAAGATCTTCCATCTCAGTATAGTGGAATAATACTGTGTTTACATTAATTCTAGTTCTGAAAAAAAAAAAAAACACCCATCCAGTTAAAAAATCAGATGTTGATTTTATATGTCTGCTTCCACATAAAATATCATTGGATATTCACTACTGTTCAGAAAATATCACTATCAAAAAGGAACATTTTAAAAAAACTGGGGAGAGGTTCCTCTCCACTCTATTTTATTTCAAGGTGAAAGGAAACTCTTTGGCTGGTGTGGCAGCTAAAACTCTGTTGCCGTAAGCATTTTGCATGCTTAAAAAGCAGCAATGTAGAATATATCATCACAGAAGACAGATCTTCAGTTGATATGCATGCATTATCTATAATGCTGTACTAAAAATAAATATGCAATTTACAGCCTATTCTTGCCTTCTTTTCACTGCTGTAGATTTTTTTTTAAAAAAATCAATATAAATATAGATTAAGTATATAGATCGAGTAAGAGATATTTTGCAAGGTCACTGTGGGATTGCGCTTCACAAACATCCATTTGCCCACTTAGTTTTGTATTTTGGACTGTATGGTCTTAAGGATGTGTCTAGATTATTCCCCTGATCCTAATGATGAGTTAGATCATCTCCTCTGAACCTACAAGTCTCACTTAAGTGCAAGTGCAATAGCAGTACAGGGAAGTAATGGAAGAAGCAAAATGGGTGAAATGCAATGGTCGCCCGCCTCGCCGGGCAGACCGTTTTGCCGCTAGACGCAGCTGGACTACAAGCCCCAGAGTGCTCTGGGGCTTGCCCGGCTCCCTATTGGTGCGCGGGGGCGGAAGGGGCGGCCCTTCTGCTTCGCGACGCTCTGGGAGACGGTTTCGATGGTACAGGGCTTCTGGTTCTCCAAGGCTGCCCATTGGTGGGCTGGGCCTTGGAGGCGGGGCCTCGCACAGCACGCAGGGAGGGAGGGGCCTAGGCCTATATAAGGCCGTGTTGCTGGCCCTTTCCCTCACTCGGTTTCTTGGCTTCGAGCAGAGCGGAGCCAAGCTGTGGAAGGGAGCAAGTCTTGGTGCTTCTCCCGCCCGCCCACTGCTGTTGTTAGGTGGTTTTTAGTCACAACTTGGTGGCAGCATAGGCCAGGATCTCCACGTTGTGGTACCAGGGCTATGGAGCTCTGCTTTGGGAGTCAATAGGTACCCGGGGGCGAATAGGGCAGGCGTTTGGCCATTGCGGGGGCCAGAACGCAGGAGCGCCTCCCGGTGACTAGGGTCTTTGTGAACTGGTGAACGCAAGACAAGGTTTGCGGTCAAGTTGTGTGCCTTAGCCCCTAGGTCATCCCAAGCACCGGGTGGGTGCCCGGTTTGGATAATCAGACTACATCAGGTGGTTTGATTGCACAGATCCTGACCTTATGCTTTGTGCCAACCCTACCAATTGTTTGCAAATAAAGTTGTGGCCTTACTTCCAACATGTTGTACTGTGGTTATTTGACAGCAACATCTGAGGCAACTAGCCTTTAAAAAGACAAATAAATATAAAATGTTAGTATGCAGCTCATCATAGTTTTGTGGTATGTTAGAAGTTTTGTTGGACTTAATAGTTTTGAAAGACCTGACTGCATCCAGTTTTAACTACTTTAAGCTCTCCTCACCCCCGCCAGAAAAAAGGTATCAGGAGTTTGACAGTGGCAAGCAGAACATGAAACTAGCTTTCTTACTGTTGAATGGATGGTGCATTAGTTAGTTTGACCACTAAGTTGCACTGAACTTAAATATTTCTGGCCTGGAAATTTTCTGTTGCTCTATCTAAAACAGGGGTGGGCAGGTGCTAAATTTTCTTCTTGTAACTGAAGGTGAAGTCACAGCTCTTCTAGTAAGCATTCTTGGCCAATTCCCACTTTAAAATAAGACTCTGAGGGGCTGGGAAGGGGCTGAATGGGGAAAAGTGTAATCATCATATTCATGGGTAGATTATATGGTCTGGCAAAGGTTTGGGGAATAATTGTTTGCACAAGTGTTTCTTTTAAAAACGAAAGATTTACAACAATGGAGTGCAGGAGTGCATGCAGCCCATGGGCTACACTTTCTTCATAACCAATATGAGCCTCCTCTAACCCTAAATTCTTTAAGTGAAACACTTCTCGCTCCATTCCCTCATGTGCATGTTTAGTGGAAACATGGGAGAGGTCCTTCTCTGTGGCTGTTTCCAGACTTTGGGATGAGGAAGGTTAGAATGACTTCCCCTTTGCTGTCTTTTCAATGTTGCATTGTTTTCAATCTTTGTTTTAAAGTATTACTTTAAATGATTTTAATCCTATTACTACTTTAATAGGGTTTTGATCACAAGTTTTGTATGTTTAAATATAGGTGTTTTTATTGCAGTGTTCTGTCCTTTGCAAGCCACCATGAGTCCCAGTCTAGGAAGAAGGCAAGATATAATTGCCTTGATGGATGGATGCATGGAATAACTTTCTTCTCTGTTTTCATTCCTTGTGTGCCATCTGTGTCTCCTAGTCACCTCAACCATGTAATGATCAGAGATATACTTCCTCTGGACCTGGAGCTTCCAGTTAGTTGTCATGTTTGAAATAATTCACCTTTTCAAGTAATGTGTAGATTGGCTCATTTATTTGAGTATTCAGTAGATTTTTCCTCATTTATGGGAAATAACTATTCTCAATCCATTCCATTCTGGACTGGCAAGTGAGAGAGTATCCATGCAATTATTCAGAAAACTAGACTGTTAGGTTCAGGCTGGTCCAAAGGTCTCAATGTATGGACTTGATGAGAAAAGTCTACAATCTGGTATAATTCCTATTGATTTGAGTTTCCATCAAACAAAACACTGTTTCTTTTAATTGTCACAATTTATTAACTCGCAGCACAACAGTTGTACACGAAGTGTGATTTAGACAGTCATTCAGTGCTAATAATTGAGACAGAGGAAACAACGCTCTTAAAAGTCAGCATTTTCTGTTTAAATACTGAAGATTATCAAGGATGCATACTAACAAGCAAAGAGTGACTATTTAAAGTGTGCCTTAAATTTACACTACATTGAAGCTAATTGACAATGAAATTGCAAAGCAAGTGCTTAACACATCAAAAATTAATGGCTAGGAAGTTCATTTTGCATTATGATGATCAGAAGAATTTGCTCAGTGCTACATCCAAGCCATTTCAGCAGGGGACTATTTTAAACAGCTTCAGTAGGTTAGATTTGTTGTCACTCAGAGAAGATGTTTCTGTGTCCTTATATACACTTTGAGGTGGCCAAAAAGCTTGCATTGCTGAAATGCACAGCTAACTGATGTACTGGAGGTGGGGGCACCTGTAGAATTGGGTCCAAGAGCCACTTTTGTATCCCTAGGCCCTCCTACCATGCCTGGGCTACCACAAATTGCCTCCAGACTAAAAACAACAAAATCTGAAGTGGTTGGAAATCTGCTTCTGGGGCCCTTTGACACTAAACTGGTAAACCACTAAGGATGGGCCTACACTGTGGAAATAATACTGACTAACACCACTTTAACTACCATGGCTCAATTCAATACATAATCCTGGGATTTGTAATTTTGTGAGGGACCGGCACTCTTTGACCTTGTAAAACTAGAAATCTCAGGATTCCATAGGATAGAATTACAGCACTTAAAATGGTGTCAAACTGCATAATTTCTACAGTGTATATGCATACCAAGATTCCACTTTAACTGTCATAGTTGGATCCTGTGAAATTCTGGTTTGTAATCTTCTGAAGCTCCCTGTCCAAGAATTAAAAGTCCCCCCTTTAAACCACATATTTTCATAGAATGGAGCCATGGGAGTTAAATTGGAAATCATAGTAGTAAAACATTAAAATACCCCTGGTTTTGAAAGGAAGGCCACATTACACATAAATTGATTTGCTGAAGGAAGCCACAATTGAATTTTCAAGACCTGATCAGAGCTTTTGATGACTAGGCTCTTGGAAGTATCTCATTCATAGGGTCACCATAAAGCAAAGCCACCTTGATGGTAAATAACAACAGCAAGAAATGCCTTTTTATAGCAATTGCTAGCAAATGTGAATTGGAAGAACTGTAGTTCTCATACAGAGCATTTACCTGCCTTACAGTGCTTGGTAGCATTTCAGCCTTTCCAATACAGTTTATAAATTCAGCATATTTATAATCGTTGTTTCAAAGAATATTACTATTTGTATCTGTGCGGTGAGTATTTCTATGTCTGTATAGTGTACAGTATAAAGGTAAAGTGATTTGTCTAGTCATATCCAACTTTACAGGGAAGTGCTCATCTCAGTTACAAAGCCAAGGAAATCAGCGTTGTCAAAGACAATTCTATAGACATGTGGCCAGCATGACTAACCACCAAAGTGCACATAACACTGTTACTTTCCCACCATAGTGGTACATATTTATCTGCTTATACTTTTACATGCTTTTGAACTGTTAGGTTGGCAGAAGCTGGGACTAGTAATGGGAGCTCACTCTGTCATACAACAATTGGATCTCAAACTGCTGATCTGCCAACTTTGTGGCCATCAGAGTCAGCATCTTAACTGCTAAGCCATCATGTCCTTTAGTGTTTAGTATACTATACATGAAATCATTCTTAGCCATTTTTAGCTATTTTGGGATTGCATACAACACAGAAGACAGCACATTCTTCTGGCTCAATATTTCAGGTAAATGGACCCCAACTACTGATGTACAATAACAGTTATTCACAAACATTTGCTTATAGAGACGTAACCAATCACAATTTAAAATCTTTGCCTCTGCAAAAATACTATTTAGAGGGATCAAATATGTCTTGTCTGACATCCTGTCCAGTTTTCCTGCTACTCTTACATGCCCACCCCCATCTATTAGAGAAACTAGATTTGAAGAGTCAAGATGCTCATTTCTTAAAGGAACCAACCTGGTGGGACTTTTTCCAGGTCTTATTCTGATTTAGCTGGCAGTACTGAGAAGCAGAAGTCAATCCTGCACATAACCTTTACCTGTCTTTTACACAACCAAGTACATTTTAAACTGCAGATTTCCACAACACAGAATCCCAAATGCATCACCATCATCATATTATTGGCAAAATATAATGGATTTCCCATGAGATCTTTAGGAATATTGGTTCATATGCTAACTGAAATTTGTCTGACAGATGGCACCTAGAACAAAAACATCCAATGTGTTCTTCGGAGGAGGGGGGATTCATTTCTTGAATAAAATTATGTCAGATACTCTGGGGCTCCATAAATAGGAAATACAATGAATGAATTTGTCAATTTTGCTTTCTTCCACATCGTTTTTTGAACAAAAATAATTTTTTAAAAAAAAGGGGGGGGGAGAGAAGAAAAAGAAAGAAAAGAAAGAAGAAGAGAGCTAGATCTGGACAATCATTGGGCCCACTGTAAACTAAACCCAGTCTTCAAAGAGAAGGTTTGAATGCTTTCTGCTGATAATGGCTTTATCAAAGGTGTAGTTGGAAAATTTGCTTCTGAATCCTACTAGTTATAAAATCCAATATTAGAACTGAACCCACAGATCAACATTCATTTGGTGTCATTGTTATAGAATGTGAAAGGTTGTATCTGTGCATATTCATTTCCCACTCACTTTCCAATATTGTTTACTCTTTTCTTCCCATGTTACTCCCAATAGTACTAGTGGTGTCATCAATTTAAATTTCTTCTATTTTTCCTAAAATAAAAGTCTCAAGATGCAAAATATATTTTTAGAAAATGTTATATAATATTATCAGCCCCCCC
>NC_056526.1:162366656-162424251 GCF_019175285.1 Sceloporus undulatus | reverse complement strand
GGGGGGGGGGGGAGAAGAAAAAAGAAAAAGGAGCATAGATAGACAGAATGGAAAGTAGGAAGGACAAATCACCAAGGAAGATGCATAGCCAAGCTTGAAGGATAGTATAAGGAAAGCTAAAGCTCAGAATGATCTGAAACTGGCTAGGCAAGCAAGGAGCAACAAGAAGGTTTTCCCCCCAGATACCCTGAAGGCAACAAAACAACCAAAAAAGACAGTGGGGCCACTGTTCGATAAGGAAAAAAAAAATTCTAACTAATCACAGTGTAAACACAGAACTACTCAATATCTATTTTGCTTCAGTTTTTCCCCCCTAAAAAAGAACTGTTTGCTTCCAGCAGCAGAGATCTTGGCAATGAATCTGCATTTAAATTCAGGATTGATAGGGAGTTAGTCAGGAATTGCCTACTTAACCTACCACTGGACAACTGCACCCCAGCGTACTGAAGAAATTTGCTGATGCGCTCTCTTAATGACTTGCTATCATTTTTGAGAAATCTGGGAGACCAGTGTCAATGAACTGGAGAAGAGCAAACACTGTCCTTCTCTTCAAAAAAGCCAGAAAAGATAATCTAGGAAATTGAAGACCAGACAACTTAACCTTGATACCAGGAAAACAGGATTCTACAGGATTCTGCCTGCAAGTATCTTGATGACAAGGCAGTGATCACTAGGAGCCAGTATGGGTTTGTGAATGACAAATTCTGCCAAACTAATTATATATATTCCCCCAGCCTCCAATCAAGTCACTAGTTAAGTAGATATTTGGGAATATTCTGGATTCAATTCATCTGGATTTCTTCATAGCATTTGATAAGGCTCCCTATAATATTTTGATTAACAAACTGATCAAGTGTGAAATAGATAGGAACACTGTTAGATGGATCCATAATTTGTGGAAACCAAGCTTAAAGAATTGTCATCAATGGCTGCACTTCCAATTGTAAGGGGTTTTATACTTGGGGTTTTTATACTAGGGCCATGGACTCATGAAACTTCTTCCAGTTCTATGATTCTATGAGTTTATGACTCGCTGCCCAAATGCTGCCCAAGTGTTTCCCAAACATTTCAGAAGCGCCGGAGGTGGGATCACCCGTTGTGCTTCTGAAACGTCATAGTGGGTTCCCGCTTCCAGAAGCATTTGTGGGGTAGCCTCAGAAAAGCCATTTTTATTAACGGGCTCTTTTGTTAATAAAAATGGCTTTTCTGAGGCTTCCCCATGAATGCTTCTGCAATGGAAGAGAAGTGGGAACCCTCTATGACGTTTCAGAAGCGTGACAGGTGATCCCACCTCTGGCACTTCTGAAACATTTGGGAAACACTTTGGCAGCATTTGGGCAGCAGTAAGTGCCCCGTGTAATAAACTCCTAACTCTATGGTACTGCACATACTGATAACCTCAAGGTTGAACTTCTACAATGTGATGTATTCTGAGCTATCTCTGCACCATGTATGGAAACCTCAGCTAGTTCAAAACATAATAGCCAGACTAGAGAGCATTCTCTTTTCTCCCCTTGGGTATTTAAACATTCCTTCCATCTTGCTTGCATGCTTCTTTCAATCTGTGTTCTGTTCCTTGACTTACATGTTGCCAAGGAGGCTAACAAGTGTGTATGAAAAAAATGCTAATATTCAGTAGTAAAACCTTGATCAAACCAACAACTAAATAGGTTTTGTTGTTGTTGCTTTAAAAAAGGACACTACACTCATTCTTAATCCAGCAACCTCTAAAGTTATATTGCTTTCTTTTAAAGAAACAAAATGACAGTTAGATAAGGCAGCAAAATCTCTCTTAAGAAACAGTTTAGTAAGCAGCAGACAACTTTGTCCTGTAGTCTTTTGCACTGTTATCATAGCAGGACTCTATTGTGGTCACATGGGGGGGGGGATAAAATTCCATATCAAATTATATAGGATTAAATGTGAATTGTGTCCATTCTGAATTTGAACTGATAGAATAACAGAGCAATTTAGAGGTTTAATTATGTTCTTTCATACAACACTGAGCAAAGAAAGGACATGATTTTGCAAAGAACTCTGTTCTTCTCTTATCAACAGATATAAGAAGCTTCTTATTCAATAAACCCCAAAGGCAATGTCAATATTAAATCATTCTATGTTCAGTGTTTCTGTGCAGCCATAATTGGCCATTTTAAAAGGATTATGTCTGTTTTTGTATTACAATCAAAGAAGCTAATCATCTGATAGCAGATGGTATTTTCATATGAACTGTCTTTTTTTAAAAGTTGTAAACTTTATAAGACTTCCATATTTGTTGTGCTTACCTAAAAGTGCACTAATAGGGTTGTAAGTGTTTTGTCTTTGTATATGATGAGGAATAATTTCCACAGTCTTCTCCCCACTGTGGAAGTAAATGAATATTTCCATGCAGGTTCCATCTGGAATTCATACATCCCAAAGTGCAGAAATGGGCCTGGGAGTTGTTGGGTTTTTGCTACACAAAACCACACATTTCAGATATAAGTCAGTACCAACTTCTGGCAGCTGTGATGAAGTGAGAGGAGGTGCGGGCTTGAGCTTTTGTTTCTATATTCCCCCAACCTGCAAAACAAAGTGGGTACCCATAAGACTGGATTAGAGTCAGTGGACAGAGGATTTGTTGGAGGCTTTGAAAGGTGGAACTATGCATCAAACCAGCAAGGGAGACAGCTGCAGAGACCACCTAGAAGTTGAAGAACAGCCAAACAGTGGGAAGAAGTGGCCATAAAGGCTTCCAGTTTCACCAGCAGATTTTGCTTTTCTTGGTGTGAGTTATATCCTTAAAAAAAACCTCACTAATAATTCTCAGAGGTTGAAGTTTTTATTATCCCCTCTACATTGAGAGAGAAGACTCCTCCTGGAAAAAAATTGTAATGGAGCGTTAACAAAACACAAATCAATCAAGTGGTTTTCTTTGTTTTTTCTTCCTACCCATATATATATATATATATATATATATATATATATTGGGAAGAATAGACTGAACTATCTCTGGTAAACCAGTATCTTTCCCACTTTTTAAAAATAATGTCTTTATAATTTCACAAGACTTTAAGACATTAACTAAACGTGGGAAAGAATTTGCTAGAGCAGAGGAGAAGGGGGGCTCTAATTACCATCTAACTGAATCCATACAGATATTGGAAACACCTAACAATGCAATAGGAAAAAAGGACTGAGAAGAAGAAGGGCTTCAGTTCTACATTAGTTTTTGTTTTATCTCTTCTACTTAGGAAAAAAGAAGAAGGAGATTGAAAAGAAAGAGGGACGGAAGGGAGAAAATCAGAATGGAAGGGATAAACTTAAAAGAATTATAAGATTTTCTGTGTGCATTAAAACAACATCAAAGTTTCTTGCTTTTTTATCTCCTTTCCCCCCTTTTGTCTGGGGGCATTTCTCTCTCTCCACACACTACAGAGCAACAATTTAGTGTCACTTGGAGATGCTGCTGCTTACTACTTAGAGTCAACTGAGAAGATAAAGAGACAAAGCAAAGGATATCCCTCTGTGCCAGCAATTGAGTTAATATAAACATGTCTTTGTAAAGAGAAAACAATAATGGACTATTAACAAAGAAGAAAAGAAGGGGATACATTTTTTTAAAAATCAAGCCTTTGATGTTGGTAATTAAGATTCTTTAATCTTTTATCTTTAATTTTTAGTCTTTAATTCTTCAAGAACTATAACTGTGTCTATTAAACTAAACAAAGAAACTGACTTTATATATAATACTGAAAAAGGAAGGGGAAATAAGGACAGTAAGAATATAGTGTTTCAACAGATAATTAATGTAGATTAGACCTCAAAAACAGAGAGAGGAGGTACTATTGGTATATCAGAGGAGAAATTGTGCATATAGTACAATAATTTAAAATCTGTACATATATGATATAATACCAATCAATTGCTAGATAGTATTAATTTATAATAAGATCTAATGTTGATTGTTCACTGATTATTTGTGAGTGTGGTTTTGATCAACCAATTTTCTTCTCTAAAGTTTAATTGAATAGTTGAAATTACAGAAAACATGGTAAATTTAAAGAGAGATAATAGCAATGGCAGAAAGCTCAAGAAATACAAATTCAAATTCCAAAAACAACAATAACTTTAAGAAGAGGGTCAAAACAAATCAACATTAATTTGACAATATTACAAGAATTAAGAGAGTTTAAAAAAGAAATTAAGAAATAAATCAAAGATGAAGTATGAGGAGAGTTAAAAGAATTTAGAAAGAATTAAAATTAGATGTACTAATTTGGCAAAAAAATTGATAAAATTTCAGAACCGATGTTGGATATGAGTAAAATTTTGGTTGAAATAAAAATTAGAACAAAAGATCTAGAAAAGAAAACAGATAAAATAGACAAATACAGGAATCCCCACAACTAATAAATCAAGAAATTAGATACAGAGAAATTCTTGAAGCTAAGGGGATTACCAGGAAAGATATACAAACAATTATTTGAAAGAATCGTCCCCAGCTTGGCAAAATTTATAAACACAACAGGAGATCTTATGGACTCTCATATTAATAAAATTTTCAGATTAAACTCTAAGATAGCAAGAGAAAATAAACTACTCAGAGATATTGTAATTGCATTAACAGGAACAAAAATAAAATATCGAATCATCCAGAAAATTTTCAAGAAGAATTAAACATTGAAGAAAATCATATTCAAATATTTAAAGATCTGCATCTAGAAATTTTGAGAAACAGAGAAAAAAAATTTTTTTTAACTCACCAACTGTATAAACACAACATTCAGTATAAATGGGAGAAAATAGAAGGGCTCTTGTTCACCTTCAAATAGAAAAGAATAAAGATTAACTCTTGGGACAAAGCAAAATAATTTTATAAAAAGCTAACTACAAGAGGGGGAAAGATGTAGACAAGGAAGAAACAAGGGAGAAAGAGAGAGCAGTAATACCAAAAAACAAAGAAGTTTCTGAGACAATTAATAAAAATGACAATATAGAAATACAAAGAGGAGACGAAGAAGACCAACAAAAAGAGAGAACTAACAAAGATCTAGAATTGGAACTCTCTTAGAACAAGACTTAAACACACATCTAGAAGGAGGAGAAGAAGAGGAGGAGGAAGAAGAAGACAGAAAAGAGTTAAATAGATACTCAGAAAGTACAACAACATAATAATTCTGAGAACCCTTCTTTAATTAAAGCAGGCGGAAAATGTTCTTCAAAAATGGGTCATGAAATGTAAAAGGCCGGAATAACAAATATAAAAGGAGACAAATTTTTCACATGGCTGAGAAACTGAAATATGATGAACTTTGTTTTCAAAAGATAAAATTAAAAACAACAAAATAAAGTTTATTCAAAATTTAAAACTGTGACAGTTGTTTTAGTCTACAACTGAAAAGAAAAAAATGGCGGAGTAGAAACATATGTTAACAAAAAATACAAGGCAAAATAAATTTTCAAAGATAGAGAGGGGAGGTATGTAACAGTTGAGATTACCCTTCCGGAAAATCAAAAATTCAACTATTCATTTGTTAACAATCAAATGCTGGCTTCTCATCCTGCCTCTTATTTATAATCTGTTACAGGGCCTAAGTTCAGGAGAGCGTTGTCTTAGCCTCAGTCAATGTTCTTCCAACAGCAGTATTGGAAGGGAAATATGGGAAACTACCTTATGAAATACAACTATGTCCTTGTGGTACTGGTGCTATAGAAACCGTAGCTCATGTACTTTTTTACTGTCAGTTCTATAAGGACATTCGTCATCAACTGATTACCCCTCTTCCAACAAAATTTACTGGACACACTGATGTTTTTTATTTAAGCTATCTGCTGGACAATCAAATTCAAACTTTTACATCCAAGGTAGCAAAAATTTTTAACATCATGTGTAAAACACGCCCTCAGATGATTGATAATAACTGATGCTAGATGGTATAGACCACCTCTTGCTACTGTCTTGTTAGTTATGTTTTGTGCTGCTTAAAAACTGTTTTTTATTTTATTTTATTCATATTTTATACTCTTATATTTGTATTATTTTTATATTGGTTAATGACTGAAATAAACTGTTGTTGTTTGTTTAGGAGGATTGTTTTCACATTATTATTATGAAATAATTTATCTAAAAATAACTAATAATAACTGAACATTTGAAATATGGAAATTCATTATTTGAAAAATGATGTAGTAATAGTAGTAGTAGTAAAATTTATTTGGTCATTTACCAATAAAATAATAATTGCATGGTACAGCTTTTAAAAATTGTTAAAACAATTTCTAATACAAATTCTGAATCATCTATAAACATGTCAGTTTCTGTCAACCAATTGGGGATGTAATTTACATACAATGTAGCAAAATTTTGCTACCTTATGGACAACATGAAAAATGATGCTCTAAAGAAGAGGAGAAGAAAAGAAAAAACAAAGGAAGTAATTCAGCTTTTGAAGAAGGAGAACAGGAAGTCAGCAAGAAGTTGAAAGGAATAAGAAGACTGAAGAAAGGAATAAGAAGACCGACAAGAGGACAGGAAAATGAAGAAAAATACAGAATATATTTCTTTTTACACAAATGTATTTTATTATCAATATGTAGATTGTAACCTGGAATAAAAATTATTTAAAAAAAAAAGGAAGTAAAAAAAGAAATAAAAAGAAATAGGTCAGTACTCTATAACAAATGGTTAGTTAAGTATAGATATAGTAGGTAACTGCCTCACCTCTCAACCTGGTATAAACATCATTTACGTTTGCCCTAGTTGCTGGCAGAATGAACCCTGTTTTTATGATACAGATGATGCCTCTCAAGGTGTATGTGGGGAGGGGGGTGCAACTGTGGGTATAGTGTCACACTCATGACTAAGTAGTAATTATGAATATGGGACAGTGACCTAGATTTATTCATTCATAACATTTGCACAAGACCCCCACAACTTTGCAGCACCGCAATGTTTGTGCACAACTCTGATAGATTTCTATGCAGAATAGTTTCTTAAAATACTTGAAGGCATGTGATTATCAGGCAAAAACTGGGCAAAATTTTGCTTTGGTTTGTGTGTTATTCTTGCCAACTGGGTTCCTTGAGTGTCAGTAACACCTTTTGGGGGTTTTGGCAAGAAGACTAATAACAGTGGATATTTTTTCATTCCTATGTGATACATACAGTAGTGATGAAAGTAAAGAGAAAGAATGGAATGCAATATATGAGTTCTAAAAGGCCAGCTTCAACAGCTGCATTGGTCCAGAGTAATTACTGGGATGGTTCAACTATCGTAGCGCTTCCTAGTTAAAGAACATGTCCTGGCTGATTGCATATCTGCTTAACATGCTATTAGGAGGCTATAATGGTCCCATCACAGCTTGAAAGGGTTACTTTTTGGATTACACTTCCAAGAATCCCACATCCAGCATCGTCATAGAAGCAACATTGCTGTAGTCTGAGTCCATCAGCAGTTTTCTTTGAATGAGGTCTGCTGTGGGGACAGAGAATGAGAAGGGGAGGGGGTGCTGAATGACATTTGAAGATAGTTATGAACTAGAAAGTGAAATTGTTATGCAAGTGCCAGCACCAAAAACCTAGTTAGGTTGATTGCAAATTATACATTGTAGCAGCTTTGATGGTGTGACAAAGGAAATGTGACAGTTAAAGAGTAAAGGAGAAAAAAAATCAAAGACCAAAAAGAAAAATAAATACTTTGAACAGACTGATGCCTAAATAATTAATTAGAATTTAAAAAAAACACCAAGGAATGGAGCAGATATAATTGTTGACACAGATATTTAACAGATATAGGGTTCTCCCTCCCTGTGCCACCCCAAATCACAGTAAACAATTGGGCCTGAATATAATCAGTACATTGCCATCAAGACAAGCAGTTCTAAGGATTGCATGCTAATGAATGTTCATGCTTTTTTTTCAAAGGTATTCTGGCAGTAACTGCATAATTGGGTTAGCCTTGGAAAGGGAATTTATTTTTCAAATGTTCTGTATTTCAGGTGAATGCAAGTGTCAATTTGACAGATCTCTACAAAAACAGCACATTGCTGACCAACCCATTAATAATGAGACCAGACACAAGAGAACTTGGATATAAAATGGGCAACTTTATTTAACTCAACTTATTTAAACTTATTTCTTCGAGAACTGCAAAAAACCAGGGGGGAGAACCTTGTGTAGGAACAGCTGGCAGATGGTCTGCTCCAAGACCAATTCCCCAGCTTCCAAAGGGCGAAAACACCTGTGCCCCAAGGGCAATCCATACTTTGGGTTGCTCCCTGGCCGGCATCCGGAAGGCCAACCCAAGACTCCCCCACTTAACTCGCCAGACTTAAGTGAGGGTTTAACTCTCAAGCCAGCCCCAAGGCAAGTCTCTTTCCCTTCACGTTTACTCGCAAGACCTAAACGTGAATTACAGAGACCTAGCTTCACCCTTTAAGAGGGTGCCGAGGTGTTCACCAAAACGTCTATCTCCCCCCGCCTATGCGTGGAACCTATTTATGACCACACCCATGCCAATTGTCAAAGTCCTCAACTACCAGTGAGGGGTAGGCGAAAAACCCTTGGAAAGGGGAGAAAATTCCTACCCGGCCCCAAGGCGACCAAAATTAATTTTCACACTGATGTCGAGGCGGGAGGGTGGGCCAGCATTTGAAGCCAACTGAGAGGAGTTTGGGCAGGCAAGCCTCAAGCAGGCTAAACCCCACCCCCTCCTTTCCCAACAGCCAGCAGAGCATGCTGTTTTCCTTTAACATGCTGGTCTCTAATGAGAGGCCAGCAAAATCTCCTCCCCAGCCCAAATGGTCGGGGAGAAGCATTCCATTTAGCTTTTATTTCACTTTTTCCTAGGTTTTTTTTACTTCCCAGCATACCTTGCAGCCTGTTGATTTTCTTGGGAGACAGTAATCTGATACCGATTGATTGATGCAAATAGAACTTTAGAAGAGATAATGTCTCAGGGTATTGTAAAATATTATTTTATTCTTGCAGTCAGTTCAATGCATTGTAGCTTAGTAATATTTAATGGCCTTCTTCAGGGGCTGTTAAAAGATAAAAGAAAGAACACCCTGAGACTTTGTCTCTTCTTTACATCACTTCTGATGGTTGTTACCAGTACTCTGTTTTTCAAGCAGAGCTATAAACACAGCTTCCTTCATCTTGGCCATTCTTTGAGGAGACTTACAAATTGAGAAAATTTGATGCTTCTTTTAGTAAGGGCTCCAATTTTCTGTTGTTATGAACATAGCCACTAGCCCGTTGTCTTGTACTTCTTCCTCTGTTTTCCTCTGAAATCTAGCCTACTGTACCTGATATTCATTGGTAGTCTCCCATCCAAGAACTAACCAGGACTGATCCTGGTTAGCTTCCAAAATCAGATGGGATCTGGTACCTTTAGGGTATATAAAACCCCCAGAAGAATACCTGACCTAGCTGATCCAGCTACATAAATAAAAGTATATTGATGCTTCCTTGGGAATTTTTGCTAGCGACTGAGCTAAGAGTGCAGCAGCATAGAAGAAGATTGTTGAATTTCAAAATGTTGAAAAAATATTCTGCCATACTTCATTGCACTTTAGAATTTATTTAATCCCTATATTAGTTTTTAATCTTACTGTTTAGAATATGATAGGTACTAACAAATTATACCAAAAGGACCTAGATGCAGTGGTACATGCACTGGTAATCTCTCATCTTGATTTCTGTCACGTGCTCTATATAGGGCTACCCTTATACTAAGTTCAGAAGCTTCAACTGGTTCAAAATGCAGCAGCCAGACTGGTCATCAGTTCATCCAGGTTTGACCATATAACACCTGTCTTAAAATCCCTTCACTGGCTGCTGATTAGCTTCCAGGCACAATACAAGGTGTTGGTTATTGTCTTGAAAGCCCTACATGGCTTGGGCCCGAGTTACTTGTGGGAATGCCTCTCCCTACACTACCCACCCCACACATTTAGAATAACTGGGAAGAGCATCAATCAACCAGGCTCATACTGACCTCCCAGAGAGCCTTCACAGCAGCTGCTCCGAAACTGTGGCACAGTCTCCTGGAAGAGATCCATCTTATTACCTCCTTGGAGCCATTTAAGAAGGCACTTAAGACAGATCTCTTCTGGTAAGCTTACCCACCTGACCTTGTGTAAGAAATGACTTCAAGCCAATCTACGAATCTACTGCATTACCACTTGATGAATCAGTTTTAAGATTAATTGTATTATTTTTATTGATGCATTTTATATGTATTTTATTATTGATGTATGGGTTTTAATGGACTGTAATCCCACCTTGATCCATCTGGGAGAGGCAGGACAATATAAATTATTATTATTATTATTATTATTATTATTATTATTCACAATATTTTAATATTGCATTGCTGTCTTTAAAGGGGATTTTAAAAATGAAAGTTCTCTTTTTACATACTTTGAAATACTGAGAGATGAAGTAGTTGAAGACCAAGACACTTTAGCTGGATGTCAAACAATATACAATTTTACTAGAAAAGCATAATGTCAAATTGGATCAATGGTGTCAAATAATATTACCATCAAACGCTCTATTGTTATCTCACATATGAAATAGAGTGGAGACATCACAAGTAACCCTAACCTGATACACATCCTGGATGTCAGCATGTGTAATTTAGATAGTAATTACAAAGATCATATATCTTAAAGGTTAAGGTTAGAGGTGGCATTAAAATTTTGCCTAAAAA
Organism: Sceloporus undulatus; assembly: GCF_019175285.1. NCBI lineage: Eukaryota > Metazoa > Chordata > Lepidosauria > Squamata > Phrynosomatidae > Sceloporus > Sceloporus undulatus. The sequence continues at coordinate 162,413,555 of NC_056526.1, read as the reverse complement.
TAATGCATAACCCTTGCAATAAAACAACTGAAGAACTTTGAGGGAAGTCAATAGTATTTTGCTACAAGATTAACTAAGGGGTTTTCTGAATGAGCCAAATGGCCTGGCTTCCTCTAGACCTCATGTTGTGTAGGTTAGATGACATAGGCCAAACTCCCCATGGCAGGATCAGGCATGATCATGGCTTTGCAGACATGGATCCAGAGGACCTAGTCTGACCCTGGACTAAAGAGTCTTTACCCCAGAGTAAAATAGCCGTGGTTTCCTACTGAGTTTTTAAGAAACTCTGTGGCAAAACCAGGTTTTTCAGACAACCCCTCCATGCACCTTACCTTTTTGGAAGTTGATCCATCTGAGAAGCCCCCAGACACCCTATCTGATGTGGAAATGGAGCACTTGGCCATGTAGGTGCAGCCAGGTACCTGGTTTCTCTGCCAGACTGGGTGACTGGGGGCTTCTCTGATAGATTGGCTGCCAGAAATGTAAGGAGTGGCATGTCAGTCCTGGGTGGTTGTGGGGACAGGTGTGTGAATGACCCATGATGTCCTGTCCCATCTGGTCAAGTCCTCAGTAACTCAAAAAGATTCATATTGTCCTAGGATATTGTACAAATTGCCATAATGAGGGGAAATGAAGCAAATTAGGAAATTTCTTATTGTGTAAGAAGTATCCAAGTATTAAGTAAGAAAGGAATATAATGAACAAAGTTAAACATCTCAGAAGTCTAAGTGGCATATTATGACTGTTTTCATCATAGAAGAATCACAACCTGTTACCAAAGTACCTGTTTTACTTGCAGAAGACCCAAGGCACTATTTTTGCCACTTTCAATTAGAAGAATCAAAATTAGAAGACCTAGGTGAGCAAGTAATGTGATATGATTTGGTAAATTTTCTCTTTCTTCTTGAATGAATATTTTAAGAATGATTCAGTGTTAGATGTGCTATGCTCATGTTGTCAATAGGTATTTTAAAAATTTGAAACCATATTCACTATATTTTATTGGTGAATGTTACATCATTATTCTTAAAATGGAAGTTCAGCTTCTATCTAATATTCTGTTATGTAATCATCAAAGTCAAAAAATAGATCTGCAACAAAATCTGTTGTGGATGGATTCAAACCTTTTATTTCCTATTTGTGCCTAGATAAGTGAAAGAGATCATCATCTTCCTTTAGTAGTTTGATTTGTCTCCAATAACATTCAAATTAGACAACTTAACTTACTTCACTGGAAGCTTGGTAAATTTGTATGTGTTTTCATACTCTTATTTCCTTTGAGAATGCCATGAATGGAAATTCAAACAGTGCTCTGTGCATTTATGAAAGTGCATGCCACAGATCTTCAGTCATACTCCTCCATAATGACTCCAGAGTTGGAATCAAAAATAACTTTTCACATGAAAAGGCCCTTTGCTTGATTCACCAGTGAGCATGGCAGCAGAATGTAGCTCAATAAATTGAGATGTGCCATTAAGGTTAAACATTTCTCCTCCCAAGACACAATTCCCAGTGACCTTGATGTAATATGTGTGCGTGCATGGGCTGAAGGTTTTTTAATCTCAGAAGTCCTGTGGTTGTGACAAATAAAATGTCAGAATATGTCATTCTGAATTTTTCAATTGGAAAGCTTCTCCATATTTAAGAAGAGCGGCTAATAACAAAATATCGTGTTCCAATAAAGCAAATATTTTCAGTAATCAATGAACCATGAATATGTGTGTGTGTATGTGTGTGTGTGTTTGCAAATGGATATCTACATTTAATAAAATTTAGTTTGATTATGTCCTGTTTTGCTCGTGAAAGAAAACTAGAAGGCTCTGCATCCCAGAGATTTTAAGGAAAGAGAGAGAGTGTGTCTGAGCTCACAGCTGAGAAACAAAGGTAGTCGAGTCCAGTCTAAATTGTTTACAGGTCAGTCTTCAGTCCAGGCAGGCAGACCAAAGGGTTGTGCAGAAAAGTAGTCAGGAGTCCAGGCACAGTTCAAGGCAAATAGATAATCAATCACAGAACACAGCTCCAGAATAGCTTTCTCCCAAAGAAAAGGTTGGTTGTCAGCCACACTTATTCGGGGGAAGTGCTGGGTTATTTATAGCTTGTCCAGGTCTCACAGGTGCTCCTTAGTTGCAGAGTGCTACCTATATAATAATAATAATAATAATAATAATAATAATAATAATAATAATAATAATAATATAAAATTTATTTATATTTTCCCACCTCTCCCAGGTGGATTGAGGTGGGATTACAACCCAACAATAACAATAAGATACAAGAATGAAACATAATATAAGCACTGCAAGCATCTATACCTTTCAATGCAAGCATCTACACCAGGGGTAGGCAACCTGCGGCCCGCGGGCCGGATGTGGCCCAGTGAGGCCTTGGGACCGGCCCCAGCCCGGTCCTGCCGCCGATTGCCGCCGGGGCCTTTGGCATCTCACGCAAGGGGCATGGTGGGGCAATTGTCTATAGAAGCCTCAGAAACATGCATTTATCTTAACATTTTTTAAAAAATCAGCAATTTTTTTTGCGTGTCCTCCATTTTTTATTTAAAAAGTGCCCTCCATTTGAAAATTTTGTCCTACATTTGTCCCAGTTTATTTATTTATTTATTTATTTGTTCAAAAATTATTTAATTATTTGTTTTTTGGCTTCAGCCCCCCAGTTGTCTGAGGGACAGCAACCCGGCCCCCGGCTCAAAAGGGTTGCCTACCCCTGATCTACACCTTTGGAGAAATAGTCCCAAAACAAAGACAGGATGGATTCCTTACATATTCTGTGTCTGAATTCAGATATAGCAAGTTTTTGGCATGAACAAATGTTGACCAAGAATCTGTTGTTCCCACCAAATATCCATAACTGACAGCCTCTTTTCTGTCATAACACAACTGCTGCTGTCATTCACAGGTTTCTCATAATAAGATATCATTATCTACAAATAAATGGCTTTTAGCATACCACTATCCCTTTTTAAATAAGGGAAAAGAAAGTAAGAACTGTGTGTTTCCTCAAGAAGCAAGAACTGTTCTTTTTTCCCTTTCCTTTTCTTTTTAACATTCTTACTCTGTATGTGTTCAGGTCATGCATTTGGTATGGAAATTTTCTATTGCTGCTGTTTTGTTTCAGATGTTGTTTTCCAGAAAACAGAATTCTCTGGAGGGAGCCTGAATGCAGAAGCAAGTGTTAAACATCTGGCTTGCTACCATGCATAGCACCACATGGTTACTTAAATAGGTGGTTAAGTGCTGTTTTTGTCTCCCATAAACCTTGCTCTAACAGAAGCCAGTCTTCCAGAACATTTGATGAAAGCTTCATTATTTGCTTAATGCCAGGTCCAAAAGGGCATTGCTCCCTCAAAGATATGTACAATTATTTAGATTATGAAAAAAATCTCCACATATATAGGTCTGAAATTATAACGTACCACAATTTGATACATAAGACTTAAGGGGGGGGGGGGCAGGAGACAAGAAATCATGTCAAACGAATGAACCTTATTTTGCATTTTTATTTACAAAATTAATTAATGAATTACCCAAAAGGAAAGGAAATAAATTACTTACACTGTATTACCCTAAACCCTATAATGCATACTGGAATTCTGTGTGAACTACTTAACCACATAACTATCTTTGTTGCATAGTTATCTAGTTTCTCCTGAGCTGACCTCCTCTCCCAGATCCTGACTTACTGGGCACCAGCCATTCTGGTCAATGGGGTTCTGTTCTTCTGCCAATTGAGATGTAACAAACTGATGTTTGCAACCAACTTTGGTTGCTTGCAGTGGTTGCTGCCTGCTTAAATGAGAACTACAGGACTTTTATTATCCCTTTATATTCCCTACACTATTAAATACATGGAGATCAGTCATGAATGTGCAAACCCAGGTTACACGTTTGTAAATGTGATTGCAAATTCTATTTTTTTTAAAATGGATTAACATAGCTAGTTTTGTATTTCAAGTTGTTTAGGATGACACTATCCAATAAGTAATACAAGGTTCCAGATTTCCTATGCTAACATACAGCTTAAAGCATTGCATGTATGTGCTGAGTAAAAATAGTAGGCAGTTCGATCAGGATTCTGTCAGCATCCCAGTATTCAGAAATAGTAATAATAATAATAGGTTTTATTTATATACCGCCCAATCACTGGGAATCCAAGCGGTTTACAACAGAGGGGATAATAGACGGTTCCCTGCCCTCAGGCTTACAATCTAAAAGACATGACACAAAAGGAGAAGGGAATGGTGAGGGGGGGAGAGGATCAGGTCCAGCATTCTCCTCTCCCTCTGAGGCCTGGACCAAGGCAGATGGACCGGAGGGAGGGCTCCTCTTCTTCAGGTTAGCCCTGATGGAGCTGGGCCTGCCTGGTCAACTCCCTCATAGGCCGGAAGATGAAAATTATGGAGGGAGGAGTCCCTTTCTTCAGGCTAGCCCTGGTGGAGCTGGACCAGCCTATTCACTCCCTCCCAGGCTAGAAGATGACAGTTATGGAGGGAGGAGCTTCTATCTTCAGGCTAGCCCTTCATGGAGCTGGGCCAGCCTGTTCCCTCCCTCCCATGCCGAAGGATGACAGTTATGGAGGGAGGAGCTTCTGTCTTCAGGTTAGCCCTTGATGGAGCTGGGCCAGCCTGTTCCCTCCCTCCCAGGCCAAAGGATGACAGAAATGAAGGGGCAATCCAGACCACCCAAAGGGACAAGCTGGAGGCACCCAATTTCCTTCTGGAGAGATGCCGCAGCAGCCAAACTGTGCTTTGTCCATCTGGACCAAAAAGAACCTGGAAAAAACAATTCTATTTGGTGCGCCGGGACAATATCATCAGTGTGCCATTGGTGCACTGTGACGCATCCAAGATGCAAGAGCAGCACGTGGCAGTGTGGACATGGCACCACGCTTGCGTCACACGCATGCGCCATGTATGGACAGTGCCATGTAAAGATGATGCTGTCCATACATATTAGGGTTCCAGAAGGTGTGGTTGCCATGCGCTCTGGAACCCCAGTTTCAGCACCAGCACAGCGCTTTCGGCCTATCTGTTTCAGGCTACTGATTTGCATTGGCCCTAATAGGATTTTGGATGTATGATTTTTAGAAACTCTGGATTTAAAAAAAAAAAAAAACCTTTAGAAACCTAATTGTTCCTGTGTGTCTGAACCATCAGGGTGGAACAGTGAATCAAGGTTTTGTGGAATGGTGACCACTGGGTTTACCTCTTGCTTACACTTCATGATGGCTTGCTACTTGTGTAGCCATATACATAGAGACTGGCACTGTAGCTCTAAAACATAAATTACTACTTGGGAATTCAATATCTGAGACAATGTTGATTTTAAATTCTTCTGGGTGATTCTCTTGTATAGGAAAACCTCCTGGGGGAGTATTTATACCTATAGCTACACTGAAGTCATTAAATCTGCAATATTATACATACTTATTAATATACATATTATTCCCAGAAGTCACATTGTATTCTATAGAAACACTTAATCCCAAGACAGTACATTATAGAGTTTAAACCAGTTTAAATCCAATTTTGATTCAATTTTGATACACTTATTAGATAAAAGGTTTGCCAACCATAATTTTAATAAATGATGTACAGCACACCTGCGCAATACACGAGTGTGCTATACGTGGCTTTAATCTTACGTGGAAGGTTAAGCCACTGGAAACACAATGACACGCATGCCACGTCAAACATGGGAATGCTCCCGAATTGAAACAAATGGGTTTTGAGCATACGTGTTTTTTCCCATACTGGAACAGATCACTCACATATGGGGAGGGCCCACTGTATTTTGATATGAAATATATAGCAGTTGACAAACTGCCTTTAAAACTTCCAAACATTCCTCCTATTGCCCATGGTGGATCATAAATACTAAACATAAATTCAAATAAAACTGTATATTGGCAAAACAATTTTGTAGCACTGAGGCCTGAATGCTATTGTTAGCCTCAATTTGAGTAGAACAACTAAATCAATTATATTTTTCTATTGATAAATGTCAGTCATTTAACACTGATAAATGTCAGTGTAGTTTAAACTGTCTTTGATGGTGTGCCTTTCAATAGAATTGTTGTTCTTTTTTAACTATTGTAAAATAAGATTTTAGCTAAACTTTTATTTTAAATTAATGTAAGGGTCCTATGCCAGGAGAAAAGTGGGATAGAAATTGAATAAATGAATGAACTGAACAAGTGAGATAAATTTACTTACATTTTGACTCACTATTTGACTATTGAAACAGTTGGCCTACTCTAGTTGGGACTAACCAATAGGATTTAGGCTTTTATCTGTTAGACAAACTGCCTTAGAGGAATATATCTTCAGAGAAACATGCAGAAAGAATACAATGTAGTTTGGTCAGTCTAATGAAATGAATGTAATTGTCCCATTGTGTCTCAGAAAATATTTGGGTTTCTTAAAGAGCCATTTCAAGAGAAAGATCTGTTTTTATTTCTCACTCTCCATCCAAAGGTCCTGGCTTCTCTCACCATCATTAATGGTCATAGGCCTTAGAGCATTCCAAAGTGCTAATGTCATAATAATGTGTTTAAAAACAAAGAAACATAGAAATCACAAAACTAACAATTAACAGGTGAGGAAAAGTGTGGCTTGTTGGCCTCCTATGGCATCACCTCCTTATTTGTGGCACCCAATATTCCAAAATAAATTAAAATAAAAGCAAACTGCCACCAAAATGTAGCACTGTTGGTGTGATTTCAGTAGCAAACCAGAACTGAGTTGTCTGGGTGGGGGAATACCAACCTTCTACTCAACACTAAGAAATAGGAAGTAGAGGCTATAACAGCCCAAACCCCTGAACAACTGGCATGTGCTGGTTCTGCTGTACAGTGTTGAATATTTCCAGAATGCTTGTCTTTGGGTCTGTGGACCCTAATTTTGCAGGAGGCACAGAGAGATTAGGAAAATGACCTGTAGCATAGTAATTTTTCTAGTCAATCCTCTCCCTCCTACAGAATCTGGCTGTGAATAAGCAGAGCCAAAAATTCAGGAAATAACGAACTATGTACAACAAAGTGAACTAATGACACAGTGGGGGAACCTATTTAACTTCATCTTGCTCTGAGTGTGGAGGGAATGTTTTGTGCTACTACCAGGCAGTCAAGTACTAGCAGTCATCTCAGAAAAACTTTTGGGTATAGAAAAACTTTCATTTGGTAGCAAAAAGACAGCAAAGACAGAGACAAAAGCCAGTGTGTATACTGATTTGAGCACTGGACATTGTGCTGGGTGACCTTATGTAAGTCACATCCTCTCAACTTCGTAAGAAGGCAAAGACAAACCAAGAAAACCCTGTGATAGGTTTACCTTAGGGTCACTGTAAGTTGAAAATGACTTGAAGGCACACAACAACAAGTATTGAGCCATCCTATACTCCTTTAGGGGAATTTCAAAGCTTGTGATCAGTCATTGAGAAGGCCATCTCCCATGTTTCTACCAGACATGGTTAAGAAGGTGGTGGGCTTCCCCTGAGAATATTAGAACTTGGGCAGACTTAGATACGAATGTATGACTGTTCCAGTAACCTGAACCCAAACCAAAGAGGAGTTTTATCATTTATAATCTGCAAACTGAATTGTGCATCAGAATGAATAATAAGGGGGAGAAGCATGTAGAACCCCATTCCTACCTTTTCCCTGTTCTCTTCCTTGCCAGTCAGCAATTGTTTTAGTGGGTCTACTCTAGTTGGAACTATCCAGTTGGGTTCAGGTATTCTGTTTATTTGAAAAAAAAAACATAAGCTGAGCAAGCAAGCCATAAACATCTTTACTTGAAATGAAGATCCAAACTACTATATTTATTGAGGTACATTAACAACACAACCCTAAAGGATCCTAACCATTATCAAGCTGTAAGCCATTCTGAGTTCAGTAGGGCTTTGCTCACAGTTTAATGTTTGACAAATGCAGAGACGTTCTCACAAGGAGCATCTGCAGAAAAATACAGTGCTATTCCAGCAAAGCAGCTTTCAGAACTGGGTATAATACTAGACAAAATGAGATGGACACCTTGTACAGCAGGTTGTAGATACCATGAAAGGGGTTGCACATTTTTTATTTACTTACTTTGTTGTTATTGTATATTTACTGCTGGAAATGAGAAGAACTGCTTGTGGAACTTTTCTACCTCTTGTACCAAAATAACTTGGATGACTTTGAGCAACATGGACCTTGACTTGGGTGTATAGGGGTAGGCAATGAGTAAGATTTGCTGCTCTGCTTCAGGCAGCAAAATGTCTTTGGTCACTTTCTACAGCAATTTCTTTTTACTTTCGCAGTCAACCAATTTGCTTTTAAAGATTTGGCAGAAGCCAAGGACAACAGAAGTAAATGTGTACTCCTGTCTCTTTGTGTTGTTATACTAAAGCTGGCAGAAATGCAAAGTGTGGGACCTGGCATGGCTGCTGCTCATGTCTTAACAACTCAGCACAGCCTTGGGGTGGAAAACTTTGAGCTATTAATATTGGTTTCCTCAGTAGGATTTTATATTAAATGACATTTCTGGCAGTGGTCATGACTTTGGCACACCCATCATTGGCTGCCTCTGAAATTTCATTAAAGACTATAATGTATTCCAGCTTCAGTGTGCTGTGATTTAAAGTGACACTGTTCTGTATTTGAATATAATCAAATAATCTGCTTGGTCCTGAAATGCTTCCAACATTGCATGCAAGAAAAGTTTCTGCTTTGTTTCTGAAGCTTCTTAGTACTACTTTTTAAAAGAAAATAGATTTTGACTCAAAAGAGACTTGATCCTACAGTCCTATAAGGACTTTTTTCTCAAGATAAGACTAAATGGGCATTGTGTGACTTGTTTCTGGGTAAACATTATATTCGGTTTCTCCAGATCTGAATTAAAAAGATAGCATCCCTTTGCAGAAAGATAGATTTATTTTTAAAGGAAAAAACAAGGTATTACCTTACACACTTCCCTAAGTTCAGCACCACATTCATGGGTGGCAAATTTTAAGGGGAATAAAATGATTCTCAAAATAAATAGTTCATGTTTGTGGAAGTACTTAAAGGAACATACCATTGTGGTAGTAGCTCATTTCTTTGTTTTTGCTTAACACAGCACAATCTGTTAATAGTGACCTATAACCATTTTCTTTTCTTTTCTGTTTTAAAGCTCTCGCCACTTTAAAAATTCTGCTTATAGTCTTAATGTCAAGCAAGCAAGTATACCCTTATAGAGGGCTGTGGATTCTGGGATTTAGGATGGAAACTGCACCAATCACCAGCTCTTCTACAGATAGTATTTGGGGATGGGGGGGAGGAGAAGAAATACAGTTCCCACCATTTAAAAGCTGACAATTTACAATGGAAAATGGAGGGGAAGGAGCCTGGCACCATCACATTCCACTTTTGAATGGGCCCTTTCTCCAAATTAGGACAATATCTTTCTACCCAAATCTCCTGAAAGTTACATTGAGAGGGCAGGGGCCAAGCAGAATGTTCATTCTCTTGGATTTGGGAGTGGGTATATCTCAGATCTTATAAATATTTGTAATAGCTAATGATACCTCTTGATGTCTATCCCATTTTTGTACTCATTATCAACATGAACATCAACCTATGCTTAATTCTAGGTCCAAGTTTACTCATACCCTTTGGTGTGTGAGTTGCATGGGACGAGAGGCAAGGAGGAAGCAAGAAGGTCCTCTCTTTTTAATTTTGAGTGGCACTGGATTGGTTTATTGCTGACCAACTCATTAAATAATGAGACCAGACACAGAGAACTGGGTTATAAAATGGGCAACTTTATTTCTTGAGAACTGCAAGCCCAGGGGGGAGAACCTTGTGTAGGAACACCTGGCGGATGGTTTGCTCCAAGACCAATTCCCCAGCTTCCAAAAAGGGTGAAAACACCTGAGCCCCAAGGGCAATCCATAATTTGGGTTGCCCCTGGCTGGCCCTCATCCGGAAGGCCAACCCAAGACTTCCCCACTTAACTCTCAAGACTTGTGAGGGTTTGAATCTCAAGCCCGCCCCAAGGCAAGTCTCTTTCCCTTCGTGTTTAGCCAGAAGACGTAAACCTCTGTTCCAGAGACCCACCTTTACCCTTTAGGAGGGTGCCGAGGTGCTCACCGAACCGACTATCTCCCCCCGCCTATGCATGAGGCCTATTTATGGCCACACCCCAAGTCAATCGTCCAATTCCTTATCCAGCAGTGTAGGGTAGGCAAAAAACCCTTGGGAAAACAAAGGCAAAAATTCCAAAGCAACCAGAATGAATCTTACACTGTCGTAGAGGTGGGAGGGTGGGCCAGCTCTTTTGAACTGACAGGGAGGCAAGGGTGGGAGAGCCTTAAACAGGCTTAGCTCCGCCCCCTCTCTGTCTAACGGCCACACAAAGCACACCATTTTTATTTAAATCTTCTGATCTCTCCAATGAGAGGCCAGCAAAACCTTCTCGCTGGGCCAATGGGCCCCGAGAACCATTGTCTGGAATTCAGGCCTTGTCTTGTGATGCACCAGGACCATAGGAAGCTACATACCCAGTTAGATCATTAACTTGTCTGTCATGTAGCTCTACAGAATTGTAGGCATATGAAACAGGCCTAGGAAGGATACCATTAGCTCTTGGGCTATATATAAAAAAAGATAATCTGGCCTATGCTTTGGCAATTCCTTCAGTAATGTCCCATATGCCCTATGCATGATAATTCATATATCATCTTACTATAGGAAAATGTATGTTACTAGTGGACAGAACTAGATAAGCCTATAACCATATTTGGTTCAGTGACACAATATGTTCATATTTCTCAAAGCAAAGCCAAAGGTCATTTGTTCAATTATATTGTATTATAGGCCCCATACAGACAGGCCAAAATATCATTGCTTCGGGTCACTTTGGAGGTATGCTGTTTAAATGATGCATGACTCCTAAGTGTCCGGAAGTTGCACCAAAGCCACGCTCTAGTCCTAAGGACTGGAACACAGCTTCCAGACTCATAGGACACATGCATCAATTAAACAGCACACCTCCAAATTGACCCAAAGCAGCTTTATTTTGGTCTGTCAGTATGGGGCCGATGTCTTGCACTGGGTTTGATTCAGAACATGGTAAATTAGTAAGGCATCTCAATGTGCTGATTGAAAGCCCCAGTGTAGCTCAAGTACTAGCATGTATTCCACATCCTCATCAGAAGTGGCTTTTAATATCAGTTTGTACCATGGTAAGTCTACGCTCCAGGTCATCCCTTTAGTACTTCCTAGTATGTGTGCTAGTTGGTCATCAAAAGTCAACTTATTACAGTGTCAGACCTCAAACCAATTTTAAACCTACATCTGTTGGAGCATTCTGCTGTCTTGGTCACAAATTCTGCTCTGCTCTATGATTTACAATAGCTGATTTAAAATTAATATTTCAAATGTGTGATGGGTAAATGCAACATTTTGCAGCCTGGAATTAACAATTCATCTTCATCCTTCTCAGTAATTGATATATTCCTACATTTTGGGATGAAAAGAAATTTTGAAAATATAAAATTGTTAGAAATTTGTGTTTCAGAAATGTTTGGAAATCCTGCCAAGAACAATCCTGGACATATGAGAATCTCTACAGTATGAAATTTATTCTGTGAAAAATTTGCTTATGTATTTGTTTGCACAGAAAACAGCATTTTTCTGTGAATACCCAACTGTTAACTGTGAATAGTTTTCAAAACTACACAGTTTTTGAACTCTCTCACAATGGGAAGACAATTGCTGAAATTTCCTATTGCTTCCTTCAAGAACTAATTTAGCAAAGAATTGTATCCATAGTAGTATCATTATTCTCTGATGTTTCAGAGAGCTCTTCATCTCCTGCAAAATTGCAAGATAAGATTGGGGAAGGTAGGATGAGTTGGTTTGACTGCTGCCTATTATCAGAGTCACATTGAAGTTAGTAAGTCCTGGCCTTCAACACAATATATTTTGTAGGTCTTTCTAGACAACTTGAAATTTAAGATTACAGATTCTCCTATTATTGGCTGTTATTTTTGGAATACAGGGAAAATAGAGCAAAAAATCCCTGTCCCAGAAATTGTTATTGTCATTTTGTTTAAATAGATTTATTACAAAATTTGGCTCTGGGAGGTGACATTCTCCCTATAGATCTAGACTACCTAATTTATACAAAAGGTCCAGATTAAAGGTTCAGATTATATTAACAAATTATGAAAAGATGAAAATAGCATATTATTTTCATCCTCCCATAATTTTATAGCAGGTTTGAAGCCCAGTTTCTAGCTCTGTTTTGCCTCATTTGAAAACTGACTGTTATAGAGATGAACTTGCTTTTCACTCAGGGCAATTCCAAATGTATTTTTGAAATTATGAGGTTTATCACATGTTTATCATGTATTATATTTAATAGTTGCTAACTCCCTACATTTTCCTATGAAACAGAGGTTGCATCTCTGAACTCACACTGGGAGAATGCCTTTACTGCATTGGTTTTATTTACATTTTATTATATATTTTTTATTTTCCCATATTTTTGTTTAAATTTAGGGGATCTGCTTAGCTCATAGGGATATTTTTTTCTCATATGCTAAAACAAATAATTTAATCAATTTTCTCACTTCTCACTAAGTCCTCAAAAATATCCTTCCCTTAATGAAGGACTTTGTAGTCCCTAAAGACTACAAAGAAAACAAAGGGTCTTTTTGGTGCAGTGGGGGTCGATAAAACCTTTTTTTGCTGGCATGGTTGGGTTTGCTGGCCTATCAGGCTTTCAGGGCCATGGGACTCTAGTTAGACCTTTTGGCCTCTAGAAGCTGGCAGGTCATGATCTGAGCTCACCAAGACTTTCCCCTCCTCAGGTTAGGATTGTAAAGTCAATCTGCCCTAGATCAGGTCTTTGGAGAGCCATTCAGGTCTTTAGCTATGACTTCACGCTCATTAGACCTTCTGGCAATTTGGGTTTTATTGGGCTTCTAGATTCCCCATTAGGCCTTTGGAAGTTGGCTGGGTCCCCTTCAGGCCAGTGGGCCATGGGGAAAGTATGCTAGGTCTCTCTGGGCCTCCCAAAATTGTGTTATAGGAAAAAGGCTTTATCTGGGCTTTGGTCAGGTCTTGTGGGCTCCAATAAGGATAAGGTTCTGATATTAACTTGGCCACCAAAATACACTATACTTGGTTGAGTGTATGGCCCAGTCAGACTAGGCATTAGTTCAACCAAATGTAGGCAGCCCTCATTGGTTTGGCTGTGGGACTAGGACCTTGTACCGGTATGGACTGAGTTTTGTGAGTTAAGGAAGAAAGGCAAGGAGATGGATGACCCCCCCCCCCCATGGAGATGTAGGATTGATAGGACCTAGGCTAATTGGTTATACATACTAGGGTTATTGTCAGAGTGCAGCCTTGAAGGGCTTTTTCATTGATCCAATGCATGGATATTATTTATAAGGTTTATGTAGATTTTCTGGCTTAGTTACTTTATGATAGAGTTTTCAGGATGAGAATGGTGATTACTGTATATACTCATCTATAAGTCTAAAAATTTATGACCAAAAATTGACCCCAAAATCCTAGGTCTATTTACTGTATTTATGGGTGAGTATGATAATGTAAATAGCAACTTTTTCAGATTTTGCCATGCATTTCCTTCTGTTCTGAGCCAAGAAGATAGAGTCCTTGGGGAATGATTGCTTGCTGTTTAATAGTCCCTCTCCTGCCCATGTGCTTCATTATCTCAGGAGTGAAGGCTGAAACACTGAAGCCTCATAATGATTGATGATTCCCTCTTACCACTTGCATGCACATACTGAAGGAGCCTCCAGGTTTTACACTCGACCAATGCTTGGTCATGTCCATAATTCTGGCCCCAAAATTTATCCTCAACTTATACATGAGCTCAACTTATAGTTGAGTATATACAGTAACCCCAGAATCAGATAGTACCAGATGTATGTACAACTGTGGATGCAAATCAAGACCCCTGAGAGACCAACTCAGGGTGAGCAGTCTTACAGCAGCCATATTGTACAGAAGGCTCAAGCTAAGGCATCACTCAATTTTCAGCGTTCCTAAAGCCAGCAGCAGAATTTGCTGTGTTAGGCGTTCAAGGTGCTTGTGCATGCCACCCCTGTAAATTCAAACACAAATGTTCAGTCTGTGGAGGGTCCCATTCCTTTCAGAATTCCCCCGAAAGAAAAGGGCACTCAGTAGTAACAGAGAGCAGCAATCTTTTAAGAAAGGACCCCACCCTCATCACCAATATATTGTTCGGGTTTAAGGTTGGTTTCAGGATTCTATTTCAAGGAATTTGTTGCCCTTGCCAGTCAAGGAATATGATGTTAATGGTAATTTTGGATCATGTAGTTAGGGAAAAGATTTGAAAGAAGTCTCAGAAGATAAAGTAGCAGGTTCTCTTAACCATCTAAGGGTGTCTCTTCTAAATGTTGTGCCAAAGGAAGCTCCTGGTGAATTCAGGATTATTCACCATTTGTCTTTATCCTACACCAAAAGTGAGTCAGTGAATGATGCTATTCCTGCTGTGTTATGTACTGTATGATACAATTAATTGAAAATAGCAGTTAAGGAGGTCCACGGGCATGGGGTGGGAACTGAATTGCCAAAATGTGACATTAAGTTGGTATTTCATCTTTTGCCAGCACTGTGGCTTACCAAGAGTATGTGAGTCCTTTGCCTTATTAACATGTTAATATACTGTATTTTATTTGATATTGTAAGCTGCCTTGATCCTGCAGGAGAGGTGAAAATAAATAAATAAATAAATAAATAAATAAATAAATAAATAAATAAATATAATTTTGTTGTTGTTGTTGTTCTGTTGCTTTTATTGTTTTTTAATTTTTAAGTTATGGTCAGAGAGACATCAAGTCCTCATCTGTAGCCATAGCATGGCCAACTGGGTGACTCATCAGGTCTGCAGTTGCCATTTCAGATCCTGCCTCGGATTGGGTGATCTGGCCATGGTAAAATGGCTGGGAAAGAGCCTCTACATGAGCCTCTACCACATGTTTTCACCATTCACCAAGGGTGTAATGATCAAAGTATTTGGAAAACCAGGGCCTTCATTGTGCAGAATGAAAATCAAACAATGCATTTGGCCTGGGCCATTCATTATATGGTCTGCTATTTTTCCTTGACAATTATGATGGAGAGAAGAGGACCCAACTTCTACCAACAGAGCCTGGCAGAGGGTAAACAGGTGCAAAATGCACCAGAGAAGGGTTTGGGCCAATTTTTGCCCAAAGATAATCATTCAGAGGCCTGAGCTCTACAGAGACAAGGGCATTCACTAATCAGAAGCAGGTACAATGGGCCCTTGGTATCCACTGGGGTTTGGTTCCAGGATCCCCAGTGGATACCAAAACTCTGTGGATGCTCAAATCTCATTAAATACAATGACATAGTAAAATGGAGTCTCTTATTTAAGATGACAAAATCAAGGGTTCCTCTTTGGAATGTATGTATATTTTGAAAATTTTCAAATCATGGGTGCTTGAATTTGTGGATAAAAAAATCAGTGGATAAGGAGGGCCAGCTGTAATTTGACAGTTTTGGGAGATCTTAACAGGGTGTGAAGGTCCTTTGGGAAAATCTGGTGGTGAAAATGGGTTAAGCAGACACTTGTCCCTTATCCATGGTAGAGTGTGTGCTGGTAAACACCCATGGCACCCATTTAGTGAAGGGAAGGACTCTATAATTACCTTTTTAGGTCATGAAACTAGGGAGTGAGGAAAGAGACCTCCCTTTGTGTAAGTTGTGTGATTTCGGGGAATCTAAATGTGGGCTGACTAGGGAGCAATCCATCTTTTGACTTCTTCTCTGGGCTCAGGTCTATTGCCCAGTGGAAGCTGGGGAGAAGGTTTGGGGAAGACCACCTGCCTCAGCTGCTTCCATACTAGGTTGCTCCCCCTCCTTTTGCAGTTCTCAAGGGTTAAAAGCTAAATAAATTTATACTTAAAATAAAGTGGCCTGTTTCAGCCCTATCTTTGTGTCTGGTCTCTTTGTTCCCATGGTTGGTCAGCAAATAAGATAAATGATATGTCAAGCACAGTCTGTAACTTATATCGTTATGGCCATTCTTATATCCTGCTAAATCTAGGAGGAAAGTGGGTTATCCTCAGAGACATATGAGCTTTTCTCTGGATTTTGGCTGTATGGTTTTTTTACACTTTCCACTGTTCTTTCAGCTTATTATTTATGCCTTGAGATATGATCTTTAAAAGGCTTTAATCTCTCTCAAAATATTATGTGTTACAAAAGTCTTCGTCTTCACACACATGTGGTCATGAAATGCTATTTCAGAGCTTTGATAACCTATCTTAGCCCACAGAGATGGTGATACATATATAATTTTTCAAAATGGTCAAATAAGACAATAAAACTGAGAAAGAAAATTGTTTCAGATGGAGTTTCATATTTCAACAGAGTACTCATTCGTGTCAGCTATTCTAGAAATTATAGCAGATGCAGGCCTGCCTTATATCCACTCTTCGCTCTCCAGACTCTCACAAGCAGCAGCCAATGAATGAATGAATGACAATAGTAAAAAAATATCCAAAGTTCAGTTTTATGATGATAAATAAAAATGCAGGTGAATATGCTATAAATATACCAGTTTGGAAAGTTTACTTTTTGGACTGCATCTCGTAGAATGTCTCCATCAGCATGGCTTGTGGGCTATGTTGGTTTGGAGGATGTGTTAACCATTCCCCAGAAAAGGAAAAGGAATTTTTACAAGCACGGACGTGTCCTGTATGCATCTATATCTAAAGCAGCATATATATTAAGGACTTGTGAATAATGATTGTTACCACCAAGCCTTTTCCACAAATGTCTCAGAACGATCCTGTCAAAATGATCACACAATTATAATATCTTTGTAGAGCAGTAATTCCTCCCATCAGGGAATCCTTTCCCCTTTTAAAAATAGGTCCTTTTTTATTTCTCAAACTCAGAATGGTGTGAAGTGAAAGTATTACCTTTATGCTGGTACCTCAGGGGGTAATTATCTAGGAAGCTATGAATTGTCTGCAGCTAGCAGATGTGTTGCCAGTAGCCAACACAGTCTGATTCTTATACAAAGGGATGCAAAAATGCACACCTTGAAATTGAAGGATGTTATTTCTTTGTTTATTTTGCTCATGTAATCCCATTCATCCTTAGCTCCTTTTGCTGCAAGCTGTGATTCGTGATGTAGATATATGTAAGAGAGATGAACAAACATTCTAAAAAGTGGACTACTTGCCTGAGTCTCTCTTTGCTCTCGGAATGGAAGGAAGCCAGCCAGCTTGCCTATGCTTGTACAGGAAAATGTATGAATGCATTTTGAGACAAGGAGAAGATATAGAGTACAAAATTAAGGAGACTGAGTATACAAGAATACACACACTAAGAGTAGAATGCTGCTCTGATTGGCAGGAACAGTTCCAATTAAGCCTCTCATCTTTTCCACTTGCCTTTGAAATGCCCCAGTTTATTCCTCCTCCTCCAATTTCTTCCTTTGTCCTCAGCTATCTTCAGTTGCTGCAAAAGTGCAAAAGTAGTTTGCATTCAACTCAGCAGGCAGCAGAATCTTTTTTTATATAAATAATTAAAACAGTGATTTACAAAACAAGAATATACAATAGTTCTAATCAATTGTACATGTCCGCATATGACTTCCCAAAAGTTCAATTTGTGTCCACTCCCCCAGCTCCCTTATTTTTCTAGCCTCCTTTTTAATCATTATTTTTTTCAAACAAAATTTGCCCACCATTCATATTTACATACTCCTGCTTTTTTATTCTCATTTTTTTTTACAATATTCCACTACTGGAGACCATTCATCCTCCCTTTCTTCAATATCTTTATTATTCAAGTAACCAATTAGTTTATCCATTTCTATTATGTCATTAATATCTACTCATCAATCTTTGTTACTTCCTGATTTTTCCAGTTCTGTGCTAAAATCAATCTGGCCATTGTAATCAAATACAGCATAACTCTTCCATATTTCCTTTCTGTCTGAGAAGGTAAATGATTAAACATGTTTAGTAAATAAGCTTCCAGTTCCATTTTTAACTTTATGTTTAACACCATTTCAATTGTTATATGAACCTTCTTCCAGTATTTCACCAGTTTTGGACAGCACCATAAACATGGAACTATGTTCCAGTAGTATAATTACATATCCAACAGTTACTTAATTTTGTATTATAGATTTTGGCCATTTTCTTGGGAGTTAGGTGACATCTTCTTTCCATCTTCCAGTAATTTTCTTTCAAAGCCTGGGATTTAGTAAATGTCCTGGTATTTTCTCTTGCATATTTCCGGCTCTCTAAACAAATGCTTTTACCAAAAGCTGTAGCTCATTTGATCACTTCTTCTGAAATTAACTCCTTTTCCTGTTCGTATTTTTGAAGAAGTGATAAAATCTTGAAACCTTTTTCCTTTCTGCCTCAAACCATACATTATCCATATCTACTTTTTCTACACTGAAGTCCTCTACTTTAAACTCCATTTTGAATCTTTTCCTCAACTGAGTGTACAAAAGCAGTGCATTTTTGGATCTGAGATAATTCTTCCATTGGCTTTATGTTCATTATGTGTTTTTCCTTTTTAACCAGGATATCACCATAAGTGAGCCAATTATAAATTGTTTCCCACCTTTCTAAGAAGATCTCTTGCGGGAAAACCCATAAAGGAATTTTCCTATAGTTTTTTCCCTGATCTGTTCTAAATTTTAATAATGATTTTTTCATAATATGATGTTTAAATTTGCTATGGACTGCAACTTACCATACCAGAGACAGGTGTGCTATCCAAATCTGTTATTGAATCCTTCTAAATTCACTAATCTCTCATTTTTCAAGGTTGTCCAATCTGATAACCAATTCAGTACATTTGCTTGATAGTATGACCACAAGTCTGGCACACCTCCTCCAACTTATTTTTTCCTTGTCATAGTTTTTCAGTTCACTCGAGATTTCTTATCTTTCCAAATAAAATTTTTGATATCATCTTTCCATTCTTTCAAAGGAGATTTATTATTTAGTATTGGAATGGTTTGAAATAAAATTTTCATTTTTGGAAAAACCATCATTTTTTTATAACTTCTATATGCCCTGAAAGAGATAATTGCAAATTTTTCCATGATTTTAACTCATTTTTAATTTCCTTCCATTTCAGTATATAATTATTGGCAAATAAGTCCATGTTTTTATTTGTCAGCCATATTACCAGGTATTTGACCTTCTTTGTTATAAGACATTTAGAAAGCTCTACTAGATTTTGTTCCTCTTGTCTTGTTAATTTTTTTGCAAGTATAAATGCCTTACTCTTGTTTATTTTGAAACCTGATATTTTCTTTAATTTTTTCAAATAATGGTTGAATCTGTCTTTTGGGGTCTTCTATGATAAGCTTAAATCATTGGCAAAGGCTTTAAATTTATACTCCAAGCCTCTAATCATAGTACCTTGAATGTATTTTTCTTTTCTAATACCATTCATCAAAAGTTCCAATGTAGTTATAAAAAATAATGGGGACAAAGGACAACCTTGCCAAGTACCCTTATGTATTTCAGATTTCTCTGATTTATCTCTGTTTATTATCAACTGGGCAAATTGAGTTTGGTAAATGTATTGAATCCAATTTAAAAAGTTTGATCCATCTATGCTTGATTTTGTCCTATGATCATCAGACAAAAAACATATGCCCTTGCCCAGATGAGTATAATTTCCTCCATATGTCATGCAAATCAAATTTGTTTTATGATTGAAAAAAAGTTAAAGGAAACTTCCCTTGATTTTTTAAAAGTTTTTTGTCAAAATTCTGTCTTTTAATGGATCAATTACCGCATCCCAGTCACCTAGAACTATAATATTATCACAGTCTGATTCATTCAATACTTCTCCAATTTTCCTTTAAAAAACTTATTTATTTTTTATTGGGGCATAAATCTCCATGATGATATATTTAATGTTAGCCAGTTTTAATTCAATACCACACTCTGATATTGTTTGGCCACATTTGTCCCAGTTTTAATTTGTGAAATCTTGAAGAATACAGTTGGCCCTCCACATTTGCAGTTTTGACCTTTGAGGATTTGATTATTTGCAGTTTTGATTAATATGTTATCTCTAGGAATCTCTAGGTCCTCCAGTGCAACTCTGCCAGAGGTTGACCTAGAGGTTCCTAGAGAAAACACTTCTCTAGGCATTTGTAGGTCCTCCAGCATGATTCTATGATCCATCTCTGGCAGTGGAGGACCTGGAGATTCCTAAAGAGGTGTTTGCTTAGGTAAAAATAACAGTTTCTTTTTTAATTTGCAGTTTTTCCACATTCTCAGGAGTCCTTCACACCTAACTCCGGTGAATGTAAACGGACCACTGTACAGGGCTAAAACTGCTATTATTGTCCCCAATACATGTACTGCCCACACCCACCAGAAATCATATATTTGTAAACCTTAAAGAACCCATGGCCAGAACCTCATAGCCAGACTGCTAAGTGGCCACAGTGAATGATATCTGTTAGTTGTAGATCAACCCACCCCCCTCCGATTTCTCCAATCACTGTTCATTTGATGCCCCTCTGATCAGATGACTCTAAATATTCTGACTGGCAAAATCAGGTACCAGAAAATGATATTCCTACACTGATTGCATGGCTGACAAGGTGTGATCCTATCTGCTCTCACAAATTCAGAGAAAATGGTGGGGATTCATACAAACACTTTTGTAGGCAAGACTCATTGCTTTACAAATCTACATACAATTAGCAGTGAAATGGCAAAACAAAGTAAATTAAGACCCAAGCGATGATGATGATGATGATGATGATGATGATGATGATGATGATGATTTTGTAATGAGGCAGCATCTCCTAGTCTCTCTTGATTACACCTCTTTATGGATCATTAATTACTCCTGAGGTTAATCATTCTACCTGTGTATTTATATTATAGCATAACTCATGGTCATTGCTAACAATGCTAAGCAAACCAGCATCATTAAAAAATTAAGCTTCTTAAGTTAAGCAGAAACAATCATTTGTGGCATGCGCTACACCAAGTACAGGTGGGGAAGGAATGTGTTGAAATTACTAATAATGGGTACAATATGACACACTCTTTATTGGATGCTGTTAGAAAAATTTGCTATGACACAATGAAGATATCCAGGACCAGTTTGCTGGTATGCCACCCTGACATCCAACATTCCCCCAATGCTCAGGGAAGATCAGTGGTGTTGGATGGACTGGTCTGCTCAATCATATGGCTCCATCCAGCATTTGGATGTGAGGCTGGCAAGTCAGTTCATGAGCCATACTGAAATCTTCATTTGGAAATAGGGTATTCCACACCTGTTTCATCTTAAAAAGGATCCTGCCCAAGGCCTCCAATGCCACACCAAGGGTTTAACATGTTATATGGTTATTACAGTAACAGAGTTGGCCTTCGGTATCCATGGGGGGTCCATTGGATCTTCCCATGGATACCTAAATCTGTGATGTGCACGTCCCATTGTCCTCAATGATAGCGCAGCCATGCGATCACAACACTATTGGGGACAATGGCACTTTGCTGCCCCAACTGTCCAAAGTCTTGCCCATTTTAGGGGCTTTGGTGACTAAAAATTTAGAGAGGCCATGATATTAGATTTTAACACACTCATTGGTTTCCCCAAATGAATAGCTGAAGTGAACACTTGTGTAGTACATGATACTCTGTTCCAGATCAAAGAATAAACAGGTAGTCCATGAGCTTGTCAAGAGAGACTATCATTGCACTTTCTAGTCATGCATGCCCCCAGTATGCTTGCTGGCAATTCACATTTGTGAAGCTAGGGGAAATGTTTGTTTTGTTTTGTTTTGTTTTGGGGGGTCTATGATTTCCAGAATTTCCCCAGTACCATATGGCAAGTAAATATGTACTATACAGTACTAGGCTGCCCAAGACAATATTTTTTGTTAAGTAAATGCAAAGAAAAACATTCAAACTAGAGAAATTAAGGTGCAATTGGGGATGAGAGTTGGAGAGGCTGAACATAAATGGAAAAGGAATGTACAAAAAAAAGAAGTGTTGAGAAAATGTCAATTCAAAGACTGTTTTTATTTCCCAGTCACTGTCTTATCATAATGCTTCAATTATTATTCCTTAGCTGAAGATGATATTAATTTTCTGACAGCAAGGGACTAAAGAGAACCATATGTTTTCTTTAAGGTTTGTCAGCTTGTTTTCAATGCACTGCTGACACTTCATCCAAACGTCTGCTGATTTTAACAACTGCTTGTTGTAAGTACTCATCATGTTAAGCTGTTTTGCTTTATGAATCAAGCTCTGCATTTAAGATATATCAAAGTTATGTATCAAAGTAGAAAGCAAAACAGCTGATCAAGGATGAAATCTGATGGAGTGTCTTTCAGCTGTAAAGGCTGATGCACCATCTCTAGGCCCTCCATTACTGAAACAGACTGGTTGCTATTTTTGAAATCCTGGTAATAAACTCCAGGATCCTTTCACACTCCAGAATTATACTGCTATGATTCCACTTTAACTGCCCTGTCACCATCCTAGAGAACCCTGGGGTTTGTAGTTCGGTAAGTGCTAGATCTCTTTGATGAGAATTTTAAACACTCTTTCCTAAACAGTAAATCCTAGGCTTCCATAGGATGTTGCCTTGTGGAAATATTTGGCTATAATTCTGCAGTGTGGAACGGCCCCCAGTTTAGACTATTACAGCATTTTGTACATGGGGCCATACGAAAATGGAAAGACTTCATCAAAAATGTGTCAGTTTTCACTAATGTTTTTGGGCACTGTGCAAGAATGAAAAGGCCAACACTTTTTTTTTTTGGGGGAGACTATTTTTTTTGTGCAAAATTCATTTTTGGTAACTTTTACTACAATTGTTTTAGCACTGCTTTTAATATTTTATTTCATTTCAGTTCTCATTGTGTTATAGGTCCAAAACACACTGCAGAAATAATTCAGTTTCAGACCTCTTTAACTGCCCTGGCTCAGTGCTAGGGAATCCTGGAAACTGAAGTGTATTGTGGCAGCAGAGCTTTCTGACAGAGAATGCTAAATGTTTAACAAAACTATAGTTCCCAGAATTCCCTAGGATTGAGCCAGGGCAGTTAAAGCGGTCTCAAACTGGATTATTTCTGCAGTGTGTTTTGGATCATACTTGACTGTGACATTGCTGTGAATCACCATAGTAATTTTTTATTGAGGGTTATATATGATAATTTAAAAGGAATATAAATATTTTTAAAATATAAAGTGCACTGTGGGACTGGTGGTATCAGCTGGTGTATTTTTCTTCATTTGCAACTAGTGGAACAGATAGAAAGACAAATAACTCCCCAAAGCTTTGTATTTTCTCAAGATATTCAAGACATTTTCCATTATATTCCTATTGGGATCTTGACTATTCCGATCCTATCTCCAAATGAATTATTCAAGTGCTTGCAGTACTATTTCAGGTTTGATCTCATCAGAAAAGGATTAACATTTTCCACATCACAGTAATCCACCTGTCTTCATAATTTCTAACACAGAGTTTGGTTGAGATTTTTGGTAGTTATGTTGTTAAGATATAATAATAACTAGATATGAACAATGGTCTATTTTACCTGAAGGTATCCTTGTTTTGGTGTCCCCATTTTTCCAAAATGCAGTGGTATCATCTACTGAACAAACTCCTTTTATATACTGATAATAATGTTACTACTTAATCCTTATTCTTGCTTTATATTAAGCAATCTAGCGTGGTTCACAAAAGTATTTAGACAGATGTTTAATCACATTAAATACAAGCCAGTGGTCAGAGATCTAGTGGTAGATATGTATATCAAACTTCACCTAGGTATGACTGCTCTTTTATGTAATTTGCTTAAAGTATTTTGTGTTTCCATAGGCATTATAGGTTAGCATGGGGAGGGGCAGTCTAGAAAATATTTTGTTTAAATCAGTGAAAGACAGCTTTGGGGAACTCTGGACATAATTTTTTTCCTTTGGGACCCTTCAAGGACCACATGCGGTGCATTTACACTTAAAAAAACATTGACCATGCTTTGCATTTTTCTGATCAGGAGCAATGTACGACCAGTTATTCCTGTCATAGATACAGCAAGGTGGCATAGGAATACCTGGCCACACATTTGCCCCTGGTGTAATTACTTTTCTTCACTTCCCAGAATTCATCAATCTATCAACCAACAGCTTTTTTCCTCCTATTAATCTTTTGGATCCACTCTGATTGAATATGCACCCATCCAATCCCCTCCCTCCCTTTACTATCCCAGTGAATGGGTGAAGGAATTTGAAATGTATGAGTGCACGCACACACACAAACACACACACAAAGGAGGGAAAAAATAAATTTATTTTATGTATTTTTTATGTTAATGAACATGTTCAGCCATGGATCAATGGTGGAGGGTTAGACCAGGCTACTCCCCCCCCCTCGATCATTTGCTTGCTCATTCATGTTGAGATCTCAGGCACTCACTTCCCCCTGTTTGCTCCATACACATATTGCAGATCTGAACATGATCAAGTGAATAATGGGGGCGGGGGGGGGGGCAGGTTTGAGGGGAAAGAGGAAATGTGTACATTCCATTCACTGCAGTAGAAACAAAGACAACACAACACTTATTCAGTAGGTGGAAAGATTCATGGGGGGGGAGTAAAATCAGTTAAAAAAATGCAACACTTGGGTGGGGGAAAGGGAGGACATACCCCAATTTAACCCTTCACCATTGATCTCATGGTTGAACATACCCTGAGGTAGGAAAGCATGGCGACACACACAAGGCTTGCTGGACCAAATCTGTCCCACCCACCAAAAACTCCTCTCACCCCAGCCTCACACCAATATCACTATGGACACAGCATGCACGCACACATACACACAAATATCCAGCTTTTCCACTCAACTTTGGAGTAAATCCCCACTTTTTTGTTCTCCAGATGAAATTCTTGAGGCACGGGAAAAGCCCAGATTCATCCCAAATCAGCCTGTACACTGTCTGGACTGTTCACTGTGAAAACAAGGTGAAACCTAATATTTGGCACATGTAAATAAGCCCTTGGGCTGCCAAAATGCAAGAAAAATGAAACCCTGTCAAAATGGCTAGAAGGTCACTTCTGGCTTTCAAAGAAAGAAAGAAAGAAAGAAAGAAAAGTTAACCAGTTGATATGGGTGACCTTTCTTAAAGGTGAGTCACTACTGTTGGAGGCTTCCTGAAAAATAATTCATTGTTTCTTTCCAGGAAAGATGTAATCCAAGGGTGTCAAGGGTACCATCATCATTAGCAGATCACTTCCAATTCAGAAAATATTTATCTGGCCATTAAAAGAACTATCATTCATAGCAAAACGAATGACCTGGAAACCTCCCACCATCAGAAGAGGAAAGTATTCAAGAGTAGTCCAGAGGGCACATAAACTTGTCCCATGCAGCTACAGCTGCATGCACCTATCTCCTTTACTTTCTTTAAATTTCAGATTAAAATCCAGAAGAGCTTTAGCATTCTTATTCTCATTATTATGCTTTATTAATATAGTGCTGTAAATTTGCACACTGCTATACATGCAATCAATTAAAATAGATAAAATGAACCTGCTTATGGTGTACATTAACCACCACCCTGACAAGGATACCTCCATCTCCTTCACCACTTACTAATTATAAATAAATTATAAGTAAAAGGATATGTTTACACTGCAAAAAAAAGAAAAGAGTTACGTTATTGATCATTAAATCAGAATCTATAAGATGAAGTGGTTATGACTTTTCCATTGGAAAAATAAAAATAATGACATGTTATGTTACTTTTGTGAACTACTTCCAAGCTTTAGGTACCAGCTGAATGAGTGGTTGTGCTAAACTCAAAATGTTGTGAAATATCTGAACTGGGGCTGAGGGAGTTACATTTTCAAGAACCACTATCTCAGATCCCAATAGCTTCAGTGTATGAATCAAGAGATGTAGTGTCAGATCCCTATAATACTCCACAGACAAGTTACTTCAGCCTGAGCAGGAATGACAGAAACCAACAGTCTGCATGGCTGCTTCCTTAAAGCAGATGCCCAGGGAGAATGGAGGCAGAGGGATGTCATATTTCCCAACTGTCCTTATTTAATTCTTATTTCTGCTTTTAATCTCTATATATCACTCCCCTATTTTACTTTTGGGAGAGTGGCTGTGAAAAAAAACTTTTTAAATGGTGTGTGTGTAGCAATGACATGCTCAACTATGTTTATTATATTCTCAATATTTGCAAACCCAAGGGCTGAGGTATGAGGGTAAGGGGCTTTCGGTAGCCTCTTTTCTATTAAGGTGGAGGAATTAAACACTCACAGTGGCAATAATCAAATGATAGTATCTACTACTAAACTGTTGCCAGTAGAATTGATCACACACTGGAGGGAAGCAAACTTCTCTCTTCCCTAGGAGTCACAGAAAACCAGTTCTTGACATTTGAGAAACTGTCTGAGCTGGTTGTACTGTTTTTTATGTGCCTTTAAGTTGATTCTGAGGGCCTGAACAGACAGGCCAAAATAAAGCTGCTTCGGGTCACTTTGGAGGTATGCTGTTTAAATGATGCATGTATCCTAAGAAGCCGGAAGCTACGCTAAAGCCACACTCCTGTCCTAAGGACTGGAGTGCAGCTTTGGCGCAGCTTCTGGCCTCTTAAGATGCATGTGTCATTTAAACAGCATGCCTCCAAAGTGACCCAAAGCAGCTTTATTTTGGCCTGTCTTTTCGAGCCCTGAGATTGCTTTGCAAAATTCATTCAAGAGGAAGATTGCCTTCCTCTAAGTCTGAGGTTATGTGACTTGGCCAAGATCACTCAGTGGGTATCTGTGGCTAAGAGAAAATTTGAACTCTAGTCTCCTTGAAGCATAAACTACTATGCCACATTGGATATTTTAGAACTGATTTTAGAAAATAACATGTTGCCATATTTTTTTTAAAAAAGTCATGTGATAAGCACTTATTGAAGGACAAAATGAACACTAATATTTTGACCAGTGCCATCGTTTTTACTGTTTGCTTTATCAATGTGCATTATCTTCCATTTGCTTGGTTTAATCTCACTGAATTCTTATTGCTAATATCTCATACATTCTCTGTTATTATTTCTCTGTCCTTATGGTCTGACAGCATTACAAGGACAGTGTGATCTCTATTTTAAGGGAAGAGGATTCTGCAAACTGTTTGAAGAACACCAGGCAGTTAACTGTTCTTTTGCATTAGCAAAGGTAACATCAAACTCAAATAGTCCCCTTGAAAGACAGGGCTATCTTTATTACATTTGATCAGATAATAAGTATTCTGTGGAGTCAAGGAACTTAGTGAACATGCTCGGTGAACAAAAGAGAATAGGTTCACATCTTTTGGGACTACACTTGCTCTTCATAATGTGTAGAAATCCATAAGAAGGGAATTTCGGTGTATAAACCCTGGCATGCAACTTCCCATAAGTGCACTCTGACACACTGGAGAATGAGAGAGACTGTGCCTGAAATCCTATACTGAGTTGCACAGCCTACATCTCAGAAGGTGTTATGTACTCTGCATCCCTTTTTATTAAATGGCAATATTGTACACTTAAACATACAGCCATATTTACAACCTAATGAACAACAGCAACACATTTGCAACACCATTTCTGCAGTTTTGAATTGAATGTGAATGTTATACATAAGTCAAAATGTCCAATCACTTCTACAGTTTGTAACTGTGTGGTGTAGTAGTTTGAATGTTGAACTGTGGAGAGCAGGATTAAAATCTCTGCTTGGCTATAGAAACCCACTGGGTGACCTTGCGCTTCAGCTTCAGAAGAAGGCAATGGCAAACTCCCCTCTGAAGAAACTTGTCCAAAAAAATCCCCCATGACAGGCTTGCCTTAGGGTCACCATAAGTCAGAAACAACTTGAAGGCACATGACAACAAGAACTACAAGATTCTAGCAACAGTATTTAGATGTCCATATATAAGGTCTGTGAAAAGACAACCCCTTAAAACCTTTAGAGATCAGCAGCTATGTTGAATTCTGACTCCACTCATGAGATACTTATTTTCACAGCACTTGTATGCCGCGCAAAAAATATAAAGCTGTCCGTGTAGTTTAACATAAAGATTTTAAATGAACAACAAAAAGAGCTAAAGAAAGGTAATATGTAGGGCACAACATGATTTATCACCATTCATCAACAAACATGTTTATATAGTCTGAAAGAAGTGAAGAGTGTATAATTTCAACAATATTAAAACAATGCCTTTGCCTTAAGATAAACTCTCATATACATTTAGATTTTATTTTCCTTTAACCCCTTTTTTACTAGGGCTGCCATCACAATGCTGACTCAGAAAGAAAAAAATCACATCAGACAAGCAACTTTCAGAAAAAAATAGATGTCATTGTTCCCATAGAGCTAAGATGGCACATGATAGAAAATGGTTCTTGCTTGGCCTGCATGTTCTATGTGCCCTGCAAACACTTTGGAATTGTGCAGTGACCAAAAACTGCTACCGGATCAGTGAGCAGTTAAGATTCTATTAGTCTTGTCTGTTTTTATTTCATTAGGATTATTATTTGACAAATTGTGTTTGTTTCCATAGGCAGCAGTCAAAAATCAAAGCAGCATAATGAGACACAACTAAGTTTTCCAATTTGGTTTAGAAAGCACTAACTATATATATGAGATAATAATGCTGTATCTTGAGATCCACATCATATATCTATATAATGTCTGTATAGCAGTGAATTGGACTTAAGACCCTCCCCCCCAATTAATAAGAAAGATGGCTGCAAAAATAAAACAGAATACACAAACATGAAAGGGATCCTATTAAAGATAAAAAGTCCAAGTGCTATGATACACAAATAATATTTATAATAATATAAACATATAATGTACAAATAACAACAGGATTGTTACTGAGGAAATATTAATTGAAATTTGTTTTAACCTTACAGTTTATGTCCCATGTTTTAAGTTTACAGTTGCAAAAAAAAATTTTTTTTTTCTTTCCTATTGAATCCTCATAACAATTATGAGAAGTTAGGCTGAGAGATGATAACTGGGTCAGATCATGACTAAATGGAGAGTTAAACTCAGGTATCTATATTCCAGCCACTACACAACATGTGTAAACAGCATCCAAGACATTTTGATAGGGTGCAAAATCAAAATAGTACAAAAAGAAAGTCTGTAAAATTATAAAAGTTATGCTTTGATCAGTTTCCGGAAATGTCCAACAAGAGTAAATTGGGATTTTAAAAAAGCAGGAAACCATGTTAGTTGCAAAAATAATGATTTGTTAAACAGAAGTTGAACATAACAGCACAGGTTATTTATTTAATACATCTAAATCCTAATCTAAGAACTTTATCGAATAGCGTTATGATAACGTTTCAGGAACCGAATGAGAACGGAATGCAGCAAAGCTTATTGCACAGTTTGGTTCCCATCGAGTTCCCATTCTGACTTCAAAGTGTTCCAACAGTGTTCCAGGGTGAGAACGATGAGAAACAATTCTCAGACAGATGGAACATTATCATACCGGAACATGAAAAGTTAGTACAGTAATCCTATCTGTTCTTATATCTGTTCTGTCAGTCCTTGTGTCCTGATTGGCTGAGACAATTTCCTCCTCTGTGGTCCTAGAGTGTCCAACTGGAAGCTGTCTGAGGTAAAAAGATGATAGAGTGATGACATCACCGCATTACGCCCCAGCTAAAGAAATGCACATTCACCACAGCAGTACAATATGAGAACGCACTTGGCAAAGGGACCCATTCAAAGGGGGTGATGTGTAATTTAATACGTTCCCAATATGTTATCATCACGTTATTACTTCTCTGATGCAATGAGTCTCGTTCCCAGATCGTTCTGCCACAGAATGTTTTCAGAACTCAGTGGGAATGTTACAGGTTCTGATGCTATAAAGTTTTCCATCTAACACACATCTCCCTTTCCCATGGATATCCTAAGTACCTTTAACCCTGACTCTAACTCTCCTCTGTCTCTGACCCCAAGGTAACTCTCCTAACCCCTCAAACTCCTCAACCACATTAACCAATTCTTAATCTTGGCAGACTCAACTGTCACTCTCTACCAACTGTCATACAACAGCCTTTTTGCAAAATCTCTTCAGATATACCACCAATCACCATGCACTCCCACCAGTCTCTTTCTGTCTTCCAACAGATTCCTTCCTTATTGTATCTATAACACAGTGCATACACAAATATTTTTTTTAAAAAAGTAACAGCATTTCCCCCCATTTCATCACAGGCACCATGAGGGGAAAAATTACAGGCTGTTGGTAGGTTTTCACTGTCTTAGCAGTTTGAAAGAAAAATAGAAAGCATGGCATTCTGCTGAGAAATAACATAAGCCTCCACATGAAAGTTACAAGGGTTCATGAGGGTACACTAAAACCAATTTGTCATGCACCTAACTTGAGCCTGGCCCCTTTTTAAAGGACCACTCAATGCTGAGTTTTAAACTCCAAAACATTGCAATGTTGTATCATCCTGCAAGAAGATAAAAATTTAACATGCAGCAGTAATAGTATATTATAGTCCAAAAGAACATAAATTGCATTTTACAAAGGAAGCACACTCTGATTGGTGTCAGAATGAGGGATATGAATATGGTTACAGTGAAGGAAGGGAAAAAGAGAATATTATAGCATTGCCTTCAGCACAACTGCTAGACAGTGTTTTCTTTGGATTGTATATGGCATATAAAAGTACAGCATTTATAGCTGAAATAGAGAAGCAGGATTCATGATTAGTTTCACAGTAATATTTCCTTATTACAATTCTATATACCATTATATGCAGAGAATTATTGTTTGATGTTTCTGCATGTTTTATGTGTGTGCATATGATTTTGTGAGAATTTTGCAACATATTGTTTAAGAAAGCATAATTTTCTCTTAAGCAAGAAAGTTAAAGAGAAACCAAAGAAAAGAAACAAGAACAACAAATCTGGATTATGAAACGTGCAATTGCAATGAGACATGATGTCCCAGTTCTAGAGGAAGCTTATGACGTTGCACCATATAAACATCTGAAACCACTTTGGTCATCAAAACATCAATATGTAATAAATAACATGTTACCTGTGGAGCCAAATGCTTCTGCAGTACATTCAAAGCATATGCATAAAGTATCATTTATAAGTTGTCACACACCTCTGATAAGCAGTTTTTGACAAACTATAGTGTAAAGAAATGGAGGGAATTTTGATACCTATAATCATGTATTCCCTACTTGGCATTGTGTTCATGTTCTCTCTCTCTCTACTAATTCAGTGACCACAGAACACAAAATTGCCTACTAACGTCTTTCTCTCTTTTTAAATCACTGGTTCTGCAATTTAATATTCTTTATTACAGTCCATCACCAACTTTAAAATATGTGAATGTTCCTGTTCCCCTTTCTCTATACTGTAACTGGTAGGTTATAAAGGTATAACTTTACTGAATCTTATGACTTTCATTCTCAACCGTTTTAGAGCCAGGAGAGGCCTTTTTAAAAAAACCAAATGTTTTTTTTAAAATCTATCTTGGGCCTAAATTGGCATGAGAGGCCCCAGAATGAAGGGGAAATGTCTTCCACACTCTCTAGAGAACATTCTGGGTCAACAAACAAACAAACAAACAAACAAACAAAACGGACCCCTTGGAAGGCCATAGGTTCCCCAAAAATAGCTGTAGATGTCACCTTTAACCTGTTGGTTTTGCCCACCTTTGCTTTAGGAAATGCTCTGTTAGCACAGCATCAAATGCCTACAGAACAGTGAAACTCTTAGCAGAGTGCAGGTGAACATATCTGGTACAGATATACAAATCTAAATGTATGCCTGTCCTCCAAGTCTTCTTTAGCTGGTCTAGTAATGCAGGCTGATACAGTTACTAGACCAGCTAAAGAAGACATGAAAGACAGGCATACATTTAGACTAGAAGTTCCAGTTTTATATCATATTTTAGTAGGATCCTCAACTATAATAGGAAGTCATGATAATATGAAATAACATATGCTATAAGGCAGCAACAAAAACAGTAACCTTTGTTGCTTGAGAGCAGCTGTAATTCTGCATTTTGGAAGCAGGACAGAATTAGTGTTGTCTCACTTTACTCCACTTTGTGTCACTCCTTTGCAACTGCAAAGGAGATATGGAACTGTTGTTTTAGTATTTTCAACAGCTGAATTGTTAAAAATTCAAATTCTCTCCTGAACATGACAATATTAGTCATATTTGGTATATTCTTAAAAAATGAACTGAAACAAAATGATTGCATTTGCACTTGCTAAACTGAGTAGACAGTAGCTAAACTCTTTTAATGTTTGTAATCTAAAAAGTCCACATTGGGAGACTGGAATTATATGACACATAACAACCATGGCAGATGCCCTGAAACACATGAACTGGAGACACTTAGTAGATACAGTATGCCACCCAAGTACCATTAGATGAGATGAAACTATTTATCATCCTAAATAGTATAGCTTCTGTAGAAGCTTTAAAGAAGGTTGAATTTTTCCTACCAATCCCTTGCCATGGGGTCACATAAAATAAAATGAAGTGCTGAATGGGGAGAATCATAGAATCAAAATAGGAGGAGGGGAAACAGATGGAAACTGATGGATGGTTAGAAAATGGTGCTCACCTGTAAACATGTATTTTTCATACTTTTCACATCACTACATTGTAATAACAAGAAGTTCTTTTTGGAAGCTGCCCTTTACAAAGTCTCAATTATTTTCTTTCTTTAAAAGAAAAAAAAGAAAGAAAAACTCCTCAAAAGAACAGAATCTGAGAAGCAGAGTTTTCTTTAATGTCCCAGGGGGCATGTGCCTATCAACATTGTGCATTTAGATACGGAGTCCCAGTTTGGACTTGTCTGGAAGAGAAATCTATTGGATCTATTGATTCTGACAGTTGTATTGGGTATTTTACAAACTACTAGCTGGCTTTGTTCAAAGACTTTCTCCGGCTTGATCTTTCTCCTGAATCAGGTCAACTGAACTGAAAGTGACAGTTCTGTTTACTGATCTTATTTAGGGAATTGGGATGCCAAATCTTATTTCAGTGATTTCAGAGTGAATTGCAGCTAAGGCAAGAATGTAATCTGAAGCAAGAAAACAGCTCATACAACTTGTACTGCATTGCATATGGGCATAAAATATACTATTGGTTAATTTTATTATCACTATCATTAATGAATAACTATGTATTATATTTCATTGTACTATGTAGTATATTATAACTAAAAGTATGTGTGTATATGTACACACACACGCACGCACACACACACACACACAGAAAACTGATGTTGGATCCCAGTAAGATATAAAATAAATAGATTTTTTTTTAAAATGTGAAAGTGTTAATCATTCAAATTCTGTAACCTGTATAAATAAAACAAATCTTCAACAGAGTAAAAATAAAATTCTTATTGTAAGAAGTTCCAATGAGGCATGAATGAATTGTTCATCATATCATCCATTATGAAATTTTTCACTGAGTTTTCCCCCCTTCTTCAAAGTCTCATACTTTGTAAAGTAATTTAAAAATAAATAAATCTAGGGTCGTACTTTAGATGTGTATTCCTGCATGGCGGTGGGTTAAATTAGATTATTCTTGTGGTCCCTTCCAACTCTGCAATGATATAATTCTAGGGTAAGCTATAAAGGGATCCCAATTGCTTGACAGTTCTTGAAAGTTAACACAAGTGAAACAAAATTATTTTATTGGTTTTTCTGCTTTTGCACAATAATTTCTGCAAGAGAGTGTGAAGTACCCATACTCTGGAGTGAAATTGATTAGTGTAAAATTGTCCCACTGCCTTCTAGGGTTACTCTTCAAAAAATTGTGTTCCAGAGAAAGGAGGCCCATCACTTCTTCTTCATTCTAATAAACTGCAAAGTGTAAAGATGTTACCTACATACCTAACCAGAATTCACTAAAGTGCTAATTTCCATCATGAACCTGAGTCCTCCCCCATGTGTCTGGTTCTTCCCCCATCTCTTCCTTCACCTTCCTCAAGAAGATTTCTGGAAAACTTGAAAACTTGCTTTCTTTTATGGAATTTTTGGTACTAATTAAGGCATTCCCCAAATGTACTCTTACCCACAATGATAAAATGGCTACCTTTGTTTTTAATGTTTATTATTGTTTTAATCTATTATTATTATTATTATTATTATTATTATTATTACTGTACCTTTTCTCTCCTTTCATTTCATCATAACTACTTAAGTTGAGGGGGGAAAACTACAATGGCTAGATATGTGAGTGAGAGTCTACAGAGAAAGAAAGAGGAAGAGGAGGAAGATCTTATATATCTTTCTATATATCCAGTGTCAATTAATCATGATCTATCTATCTATCTATCTATCTATCTATCTATCTATCTATCTAATCTCTTTTCTATAATTATAATGAATCCAGTGCAATCATTTCTCCATATTTTACTATCTCCTAACCCATCATTGTTAACCATACTTAACCAGGTATAGAAAGACAAGACACATCATTAAAAGGATTATGTATAAAGTTGAACACTTTTCTGACTCTGTTAAGCTGAGTAAAATGTTTTCCATTGACTCACATGAATGTGGGCAGCATGTAGCAAATGGAGAGACAACAACCCTTCTTTGTCAGTGAAGAAGCCTATAGAATGAATGCCATCAACATTTTGCACAGATCAGTGAAAATGCATTATACTCTTTATCTCAAGGAAGAGGGAAAGTGAAACAGCCTATAGTAAAAATGAGCCATCAATAAAACAATAAACATCTGTGTGCCACTAAACAAGCCAACATACCTGTAACCTTTAAAATATAATAATTTGTAATTTCTGCAAGTTGTAGGCTTTTGGCAACAGAAGATAATCATTCTACCACCCAGCATCTTAGTACTGCTGAGCAAACAATGGTAAGTGTTGGATAAGAGAAACACTGGTACCTTTCATATTGTGTTTACAATATAATAAGGAGAAAACTGCAGTTCTTACATTTTAGCTTCTCAAATGATACATATAATTATTTGTATAAAGATATATATTAAAGACAAATTCTGCATATTATTGGAAGGTATATGGAACATATTTGGTATGCTGAAAAATGTATTTTTTAAGAAGGGCTTAGATGAAGTCCCACATATTGAAAATAAATCTGAGGAGGGCAAAGAGTTTCATGGGCAAGCTCCATTGCCTGCTGGTACCATCTACAGTATATAAATGTGTCTAATAGGTGCCATTTTGGATGTGAGCTCAACTAGACAGACCAAATGTGTTACTCTAATTATGGGTTTCTGTGGCACAGTACGGACTGCCCCAAAAGGGCGACCTGCAGCCTCTCCATTTCGCTGGCAGCCCTGCAGCACCAATTCGGCATTTTTCCAGGCCACTGAGATGTGGCAAAATGCCATCTCAACATGGCCCGGAAAATGGGTATCCTTGGGGCTTCATGCCCCCAGACACCCCAGCCCTACAGAGGAGAAAGGGGTGGCCCCTTTCTCCTCAGATTGTTCCCATGGCCAAATGGTTGCCGCGGGAATGATCTGCTCTAGGAAGGAGCTGTGAAATGAAGCTCCTTCCTGCGATGTCATAAGGGCACAGTTCAAATAATTTCTTACTTAATATCATGTCTTTCTCCCATTATGGAACCTAGGGCAGAACCAATTTAATAAGACATCTGTATATGTTTGTCAGCTTTTTGTGGTGTTATTTTGGTTTTAAAATCAGGCAAAGTTATCACATTAAAGTTAAAGACTGTATTCATTGGTAATGCAGTCACCATTTCCTTTGCTTTCCCTTTACGTCCTTTATGACAAGTGCATGTTTTCTTAGACCCCCCGCATCTAGTTGCATCCCCAAGATATCACACAGCCATCATTTACCATAGATCCCTCTTCATCCATCCTTTAGGGCAGGGTAGGCAACCTTTTTGAGCCGGGGGCCGGGTTGCTGTCCCTCAGGGACTGGGGGGGAAGCAGGGGGGTGGAGCTTCGACCCTCCGGGGCGGGGCCACGTGCCAGGGTGGAGCTTCCACCCCTCTGGGGCGGGGCCACATGCCGTGGGTGTGAGCTTTCACCCTCTGGGGCGGGGCTTGTGTGCTGGGGGGTGGAGCTTCCACCCTCCGGGGCGGGCCGCATGCCGGGGCGGAGCTTCCACCCTCCGGGGGCAGGCCTCCCCATTTTTGCTGGCCCCTCACGGGGCCCTCGGCGTCAGAGACCAGAAAAAAAAAAGCTGGGGGGGGGCCTGCCAGTGCTGAGGACCCCCTGGAGGGCCCCAGTGCGGCACCGGGCCTTCCAGAGGGCCCCGCCACCATGGAGCCGCCTGGAGGGCCCCAGAGACGGCAGCGGCCCGCAGGCCCCCGCCGCCCTGGAACCTCCTGCAGGGCCCCAGCGACGGCAGCTGGCCCGCCGAGGCCCCCTGCCGCCCTGGGAGGCCTCCTGCGGCCCCAAAGATGGCGCGGGCCCTGCAGAGGCCCCCTGCCGCCCTGGGGCCCTCCTGCAGGCCCCAGGATGGCAGAGGGCCCTGTAGAGGCCCCCTGCCGCCCTGGGACCTCCTGCAGGGCCCCGAAGCAGAGGGCCTGCAGAGGCCCCTGCCACCCTGGGCCCTAAAGCAGGGCCCCAGGGATGGCAGAGGGCCTGCAGAGGCCCCCTGCCACCCTGGGACCCTCCTGCAGGGCCCCAGGGAGGCAGCGGGCCCCGCAGAGGCCCCCTGCCGCCCTGGGAGCCCTCCTGCGGGCCCCAGGCATGGCAGAGGGCCCTGCAGAGGCCCGCTGCTGCCCTGGGAGCCCTCTGCAGGGCCCCAGGGATGGCAGAGGGCCCTGCCAGGCCCCCTGCCTCCCTGGAAGCCCTAAAGCAGGGCCCCAGGATGGCAGCGGCCCCGCAGAGGCCCCTGCCACCCTGGGAGCCCTCCTGCAGGGCCCCAGGGATGGCAGGGGCCCTGCAGAGGCCCCCTGCCGCCCTGGAGCCCTAAAGCAGGGCCCCAGGGATGGCAGGGGCCTGCAGAGGCCCCCTGCCGCCCTGGAGCGCGCCTGGGGGGTCCCAGAGACGCAGCGGGGTCCCAGAGGCCCCCTGCCACCCTGGGAGCCCTTAGGCAGGGCCCAGGGATGGCAGAGGCCCTGCAGGACACCCTGCTGCCTGGAGCCCTAAAGCGGCCCCATGATGCAGCGGGCCCCGCAGAGGCCCCCTGCACCCTGGGAGCCCCCTCCTGCAGGCCCCAGGGATGGCAGAGCCCTGCAGAGGCCCCTGCCTCCCTGGAAGCCTAAGCAGGGCCCCGGATGCGCCCGAGAGGCCTGCCACCTGGGAGCCCTCCTGCAGGGCCCAGGGATGGCGCGGCCTGCAAGAGGCCCCTGCCCCCGGGAGCCCTCCTGCAGGCCCAGGGATGGCACAGGGGCCTGCAGAGGCCCCCTGCCCGCCTGGGAGCCCTCGCAGGCCCCAGGATGGCAGAGGGCCCTGCAGAGGCCCCTGCTGCTGGGAGCCCTCCTGCAGGCCCCAGGGATGGCAGAGGGCCCTGCAGAGGCCCCCTGCCTGCTGGAAGCTCTGCAGGGCCCCAGGGATGGCAGGGGCCCCGCAGGGCCCTGACCCGGGAGCCCTCCTGCGGGCCCCAGGGATGGCAGAGGGCCCTGCAAAGGCCCCCTGCCACCCTGGGAGCCCTAAAGCAGGGCCCCAGGGATGGCAGAGGGCCCTGCAGGACCCCCTGCCGCCCTGGGAGCCCAAAGCAGGGCCCCCAGGGATGGCACGGCCCGCAGAGGCCCCTGCCGCCCTGGGAGCCCTCCTGGAGGGTCCAGAGACGGCAGGGCTCCGAGGCCCCCTGCCGCCATGGAGCCCTCCTGGAGGGTCCAGAGATGTAGCGGGCCTCCTAGAGGCCGCCGCCATTGCCGCCGCTGCCGCGCGGCCACTCTGGGGCCCTCCATTTTGGGCGGCCAAAATGGCGGCGAAGTCTGCGCGCCCTCCCCAATGTCACGCAGACTTCGCCACCATTTTGGGCGAAAAATGGCGGCGAAGTCTCGCGCGACTCAGGGAGGTCGCGCAAGACTTTGCCGCCCAAATGGCGGCGCCTAGAGCGGCGAAAGTCACGACGGGCGGCGCCGCGGCGGCGGCAACAGGGCAGCCGGGGCCAGCGGCCAGGCCTTCGCGGGCGCATCCGGCCCGCGGGCCGGAGTTGCCGACCCTGCTTTAGGGTATTACAAACAGCTATACCTTCCCAAATTTTCTAAGTACTTTGGCACCATTTTCCTTTTGTCATTTTTATATCATTTGTTACATGGGCCTAAGTTTTACCCTTACTGATCCATGGGTCATATTCCTGCATGGGGCAGAATCCACAATTTGTTCTGAAAGTTAGATGAATAGGGGTATGTAGACAATTCTATGGTATGTAGGAGGAAAGCAACAAAACATAGCATTGAAGTCAAAGAATGATGCAGCACAAATTCTTCCAAAGATCCACTGGATCAGCCTCTTTCTGATACTCAGATGAATTAATTATGCAGCCCTCTAGATACTAGCCTGCAAGCCCCTGCAGCCCTAGACAGCATAGCTAAATGCGAAAGAATGCTGGAGGACTACTTGACTCCTACTACTGGTCTTGCTTTGTTACTCTAAGATGAAGATAAGCAGAATTTGCCAAAATGCAGTGGCATTTAAGAATGTTTCTATGCCATCCACATGACTCTTGATGTGAGGGTAACAGGCTGTTAAGACATTAAAGGTCTGGACCAATCTTCAGAATGTGTTAAGCCTTTATTACATGTGATGGAAGGTGAAGTTTTTGGCTTTATGTGCACAGAGAAATAGAATGAAATCTTCCTTGGTTCCAGCTTACTCTGATGGTTCCATGAGCCAGGAAGTTACTTTATTTTTAAGTGGCAATTAAAAAACAAAAACAAATTATGTGTAGCATAATTTGGAAGTGATTAAGTCAAAAACTATTTCTGACATCTATGGCTGTGACAAAATATAGACAGATACAATTGAAATTTGTTCAGCGCCGAACATATAATGGCCTTGTTTGTCCATCTGTTTTAGCTCCCTGCCTAGTATTCTGGTTTGAAATGATGCAATGTATTCTCCTAGACTCCTTTGTACTTGTCCCTCTCCCCATGTCAGTGTTTCCTTTAACACATTTAGGTAACTGCTGCACAAACTGAAATAGCTGTTATACCTTTGCTGTTGTTGTTAATTGCCTGTTAACTCATGGCGGCCCTGTGGATGAGACATCTTCAAGATCCCCTGCTTTTTACTGTCTTGCTCAGGTCCTGTAGGCCCAGGCCCATGGCTTCCCTGATTGAATCTAACCATCTGGCATATGGGCTTCCTCTCTTTCTCCTCCCTTCTACCTTTATGTAGCTTTATGTACCTTTATGTAGCAACAGCAATAGCAGCTCCATTTATATACTGCTTCATACCACAGCAATCACATACCGCAGCCCCAATCTGCAAAAGATCTGTTCCTATTTGGGCCGGTAAAAAGCCACCTTAAGCCACCCAGCTGCATGCAGCATGTAAACTGCATGCAGAATGTAAACGTCATACCCCCACAGCATCCTGAAACCGCTCTCATGTGATTGTCTTTGTCTCTTCCTGGCAGCTTCCAAGTGTCTTGGGAGCATGCAGCATGTAAACACCTTGCTCCCATGCTGCACAGAAGATGGCTTAACTTGTCAGTCTGTTCCAGCCCAAAGTCTGTGTATTCTGAAGCTTCTTGCTAATTTCCAAGGGGATCCCCATACAGAATGTATTATACTAACAAAATCTGGATGTGTATATCCATACAGTTGCTGGGAAGATAGTGAGACTATTATTTCCTGAAAGAACCCATAATGGTATTCTAGCCTAAGCTGATAAAATGAACAAAATTATCCAAACTAGGAACACATATAAGCTATTGAGTTGATTATTGAAAAGCAAAGGGAGAAAATATTGAAAGTTCAGAGTATAGTTATGTAGAAATGGCGGGTTTGGTGTCAGCAGTGAACAAAGGTGTGCATGCTACCCTCTGTGTACTATTTACATAGGTTTATACCCAATAGCAGTTTTGCACTGGCATGTATTATATAAGTGAGGACATTTTTTGTTCACCAGTTTCCCCCTCTTATCCCAGAGGATCCCCAGCCCTCAAGAGTAACATTGTAGGGGGCATAGGAAGATGACAATGGGAAGGGGGAAGTAAGTGGCAATTAGGTTTCTAGCTATCACAAAGTTTTGGTTATTTTTTGTGTTTCAGGCTATTTTACAAGTTTATATACTATGCCTTCATCCTTGGGAAGATTTTAGGGGAACATAAATAAAAATGTAATATTGAATCCCATAAAACAAATTACAGACATTTGAGTCAAAATGAAGCACTTCACAGACTATTTATGAGCATTAAAATATACAATTTTAAATGTTTAAAATTACTTTTAAATGTCTATTGAAAATTAAAAAGAAAAGTTTTGACATATCACTGAGAAATCTACTTTTAGTCTTTTTGTCATTTCAGCATCACATTAAGATGATCTTAGCTTCTGGGGCATTAAATGGGTAATTTTATTTCTGTAGCATCTTCTGCTACTGCTACCTCAATTTTTAGATGTAGTTGCTGCTATCATAAGTATTTTTATGTTGCCATTATTTTTTTAGAAGTATTGTTAGCTTCTTGGAAGCTTTTTCTGAAAAGGAGGCTAGAGTTTTTTCAGAAAGATACATACCTTCTTTAGAGGCACCCATAATTTTGGAGGAATGAATCATATCCATGGTAGAGCCATTCCCTAAAGAAAACTATGGTTGTATGATATCTTTGTTTTGAGAGCCCTCCAGTGCTTATTTGGTAAATACATCTCACACAATTTAACTGCTTTAAGCTGATTTTCCATTCCCCATCATTATGTATGCAAGCATATGACAAATCAATCACTTCAGCTTGCCAGGGAATAGAGATGTTTTTTTCTGTAATGTTTGCATGGTTCATAAAATCGTTTGTGTCATTAAGGTGAATAAACAGGAACAGCAGGAACATTGGTATCAACAAACAAAATGTCATCTTGAAACATAGAAATGAGAGGATCTGAATGCCATGACAAAGAGTGACTTATGGTTCTTTTCAAATGTGGAAAACAAATGCTGGCAATTGGCAAATGAGTTTAGGGAAGAGCTGAGAAAAACAGAAGCCCAGAAGAACTTGCACTTTTGCCTCTGAGAGCATTTAAGAATGTGATGTGTCCAATAACAGACTTTTTCTGCACCTGGATCATGATCCTTGGTCAACTGGAATGATTTTATTTTAAATCATTAATGTGTGGGTTGACTCACCTTGCTGGTTACATCAAAAGTAGGAGACCATTTTAAATCATAGAGCTTTATATCTTAATTAAAATAAATAGCACTGGTGTTGCCAGTCTAGGAACCTTAACACACTAGATGAATCCCACTCCGAAACAGGATTTAAAAGTAGAAAAAAAACACCTGCAAATGCAGGATGTTTTTCAGATGATGTTTCTTCCAAACAGCAGTAATGTCAAAGTAAGATGAATGGAAAGTGGACAAAAATAACACCTTTTTACTTTCAAGAACTTCCCAAAAATAAAAAGGTGCCGGTTTTGTCTACTTTGTGTTTGCTTTATTTTCACATTATTGCTGTTTGGTGCAAACTCATCTGAAAAACATTCCACATTGGCAGTTTTTTTTTTAACTTTTAAAATCCCATTTCTGAATGGGATTCATCTAATATGATAAGGATCTAAGTTGGGAAGACTTAGGGCAAGATGGCCTTATTCAAATACGCTCCTTGTTATACTTACCTGTGTTTGCAAGGTGAAAATCATTAGCTTTCACTGAAAATCAGTTTAATTTCTGTTGTATTTCTCAGGCTTTCACCTGTACATTTGTCTCATCCAAGTTTTGTTTTCACAGAAATGTGTGCATATTTTGGTGTTAATGTTTCCTAATGAATGTAAATTATGTGATGGGAAACTGTTTGATATGCTGCCATGAATAATCTCTTTGTTGTTGCTGTGTGACTCCATGTCATTTTTGACTTCTGGAGACCCTAATGGTTGAACCTATCATAGTGTTTTCATAGCATGTTTCTTCAGAGCATATTATTATTATTATTATTATTACTACTACTATATTTTTGTCCCGCCCTATACCAGGGCAGGATTCAGAATGGCTTACAACATTGAAAAACACCATACAGTTAAAAATACCCCAAAATGGTATATTAAAATAGAATTAAATTACTACAATAATTAAAACAAATTCTATGCTAAAATCAAGTACTTTAAAAAGATTAAAATGCTTAAAATACATTAAAACAGTATAACAACACCCCATCACATGCCTTAAAAACTTTATAGTTTAAAAGCCTGTCTAAATAAGTAGGTCTTAGCCTGCCAGCAAAAAGATACAAAGGAAGGGGCCATTCTCGCCTCCCAGAATGGGAGTCTAGGGGCAGAGTCTAGAGACAGCCATTCTCCAGTCTCCATTCTCCAGAATGATAGTGCAGCACTTAAACCACTATACCATACTGGCTGTCTATAAATAATATTACAGACCATGAATTGTATAATTTCATTTTAAAAATTTCAGTTAATGGAAATACATTAATGTGGGCTAGCTGACCTCTTTCTCTTGGACCCAAAAATAATAAGTGAAGTTGCTTATCTTTACATGTGCTTTTCTCTGCCATAACTCATGTGAAGAATATAAGTAAATACAGGTAAATAGGCAGCAACAGACTCCTTTAATCTCAGTTTTTGGGGGAAAAGACCGGACTTTTGCTGTTATATGCCTTGGAGGTGACTTTAAATTATGGTGGACTTTGACTCATAGGATATGAGATATGAGAATGAATAACACAAACAGCAGCAGTTCAAACACCCTCCCCCCCCAGGTTGGGCAGTTGTTATCTGGCACATGGGTGAGGCATGCACTCCACAAGTACCCAGTCATGCTGATGCAAAGCTGGCTTCAGACCCTGAAGCTTTGTTTTCTTTTCACTTACTTGATTTATGTCATAGCTTCATCTTTGAGTAATAAGGCACACGAATAATGAGTCCAGTGGGAGTATCTAGCTGAGAGTGTGTAATCTTCCATTCAAAAGACTGGGCTACAGTGCTGGGTCAATGATCAGAGCACAGATGAACAAGCTCAAGGAAGGCATTCTCCCACCCAGCCCAATTTTATTACCAGCCCAGATGTGCAATTCTGCCAATTTGTGGGTATTTTTAAAAGCATTTTTGGGGAAAGTTTTTTTCCCTCCTCTGGGGACCTCTGAGGAACACAAATATAGTCCTGGGAACCACGTGTAATCCACAGGCCATATGATCAACTCCATTAGACCAATGCTGGGCAAACATATTTTTCTGGGAAGAACAACATGATTCCACTCATTATTGCATATACAGAAACCAAATGAACTGTCAGTCAGTCAAGTTTATTGCATTTGACCAATGGTCTTAGCATAATACAATGAAACATTTAAAATACATATAAAATACATGCTAAATAGAAACATGTCATCTTTAATACAAAGTTTATAACTTAATCCTTGAGGTAACAATTTTATCTAATTTTGGTTTATCAGATATGGTCATCTCCTTTTCAGCTTATAGCTGTCTCTACTATATACTTCTTCCTAATCTTTTTGGCTGCTAGGGCAAACAAAGCTACTCTCCAGGTTACGTATTTATCCAAATCTACAAGAAGATGACAAATCACATCCTGTGGACTCTGACAAGAACTAATTTCCATTAAAGATGTCATGAACTTTTCCCTTCGTTCTCTATAAAGTGGGAAA
This sequence comes from Sceloporus undulatus, assembly GCF_019175285.1. NCBI lineage: Eukaryota > Metazoa > Chordata > Lepidosauria > Squamata > Phrynosomatidae > Sceloporus > Sceloporus undulatus. The sequence continues at coordinate 162,369,740 of NC_056526.1, read as the reverse complement.
AACAATATATAGTGAGTAAGATCCTCTAATTCTAAGCAGCCATATATAAATATACAATCCTTTATTGGAATGCTCCTATGCCTTCCATCTCTATCTCTATAAGCTGAATTCATCATGTTCAGTCTTGTGTGGCTATTTCCCTTATTGTGTTCTTAATGGTCTTTTTCTGAGCCTCTAATTGGAGTTCTCTAAGTTTAACTATGGACAGATGATATTTGGTGATCAATTGGGCAGCCCGATGAATCCAATTTTTAATAGGAAAGCCATTGGACAGTTCTAGCACACTTTTTTAGGGAGTCTATTGTTATCCATCCCTTGTACTTTAAACCAATAGCAAATAATTATTTTATCTATTTAGTTCTCTATACTTAATACGCCAGATTCCAATCTAAGCATAGCAGTTAATGTATGCTTATGTATGTTTCCACAGGAAACAATTCTGGGAGGGTTCCAGGCTTGTAATATTTGAAGGGCCTGATGTACCCCAGACCTCTGCCCCATAAAAGAATTGTGCCATGAACTGTCTTACTTCAGTCTTGATACTGACCAGTGAGAGTCATTCTCATGTATTACACATGTGTCTATGTAATGCATAGCTATCAGAGAGAAGAGCCATTTGTTTCCTACTCCTTATCTGGCAGCAAAATATCTTGAGCCAGTCTGAAAATTTAACAATCAGTCATAATGGTAAGAAAATGTTTGATTATCCAGGGGGAAAAAACCCCGAAACCTGGAGAAGGTAGGGTATTTCAGAGGAAGGAACTGGTAAAGTACCTCTGAATATACCTTGTCTTAAAAAAAAGCCCCTATTTGAAATTCATGGGATCACCCTAAATTGACAAGTGAGTTAAAGGAAGAAAACACATGGGAACAATTATGCAATAGATGATTTTTTAAAACTTGATATTTCTCTGCTTAAGGGTTGAACACATACATTCTCTGCCCTAACATTGACTGACCTCTTGGGAATCCCATTCAAATCTAGTGAGCTTTCAAATTTCATTTCTTCTTTCTTCATTATTGTGCCTTGAGGTGCTATAAATAGCACACTGCTAATTTGTGAGTGTGGCATGTTCAAGCAAATGTGTATTTTAATCAGGGCACCTTCTGACATTTGGTAATTGGTTTACAGATTTGTTATATAATTTCATGATTATTAACTTTGCCAGAGGAAAAAAATTGACTATATTAAACAGGGAGCTGTGGCTACAAACTCTACTGAAATCAGAATACCAAAAGTATATCTCAAGAGACAGTTGCTTTTTAATTCAGTACATATTTTCTATCACATTTTAAAGCACTCTTAAATAGCATAGCCATCAATCTAGTTTCATTTAACAGACTTCTTTTGCACATATCTCTGCCTGATTTGTTACATCTGCCATGGCAAAGATCTGTTCTTCATATTGTTGTCATGTGCCTTCAAATAATTTTTGACTTATGACCCTAAAGTGAACCTATCATCTTGCCAAGTTTCTTCAGAGGAGGTTTGCCATTATTGCCGTTCTCCAAGGCTGAGAGAATGTGACTTGCCCAAGGTCACCCAATGGGTTGACATAGCCAAACTAGCATTTGAATCCTGGTCTCCAGAGTCCTAGTCCAATGCTAGACCAATACACCAGCAGGCTCTCTATTTTCTTCATACTTATGGTGAACCAAAACAGCTGATCCAGGTCTCCATTCTAAGTGCAGGTGATTTGTTGGGGACAGTTACTTTAGTGCCATGGGAATTGAGATTTGACTTTCAAAATTATTTTGGAGAGAAACACACTGAAATGACAGCATATGTGAGTGTATGGCAGGGTTCTTATCCTTTATTTCTCCTTTTAATTGGCAACATTGGCTGTCGTGCCAGTAATGTTGCAGCCACTGACTTCTAACTGCTGCTACTGCTGCCAGTGCCATCTTCTTTCCTGGTAGCTCTTTTGGAAGGAAATTTAGCTAGTTTGAATTACTACACTGTTACCTGTACAGTTGTCATCTTTTATAAGTTAAAAAAAATGATAACTCAACAATAAAGTTTATGTGGCAATTGAATCCACTTGAAGTTATTGTCTGAATTTAAAGAGCTAGCCAAATAATATCAGCAAAAATTACTGGTACTAATTGTATTATTCCATGTTCTGATATTAATATATGGTTTCTCTCTGCTAGGTGAGAAATTTCATAGAATCATAGACTTGAAAGAGACCGCAAGGGTCATTTACCTTTATATGATAATTATTCAAGCTAACACCCTGGAAATCATTACTTTGACAATATCAAAGAAATGTGTTGAGATACAGAAGACGAAATATGTCCTGATTTTGAGAAGTTGAATCTGTAGTTTGGAGGAGATCTGAAGTATTTTATAATCTTTCTATTGTTAGCCACCCCAGTGTTCATATTCAATATGATGAATAAACAATCCATTTTTGAAGTGACAGTGTGCACTAAGTTCATAATAGCATCCATCTAACTCTTTTTATAATTATAATATGCAATTATAATTTAAATTGCTATTTGAATAAGATAATTTTAAGCCAAATTCCAGCTAACATCAATATTTACTAAATTGTAAACCAGGCTATTTGTAAGACAGACTAATGATATGGCCATATTAATGCAACACCTCTCAGTGGCCAGATTAATTGTGGTTACTCCTCTTCCAATATTTCATTTCTATTTAAATGGATTTGAAAGAGGACAGTGTCTAATATTTATGTCATTTTACATGCAAACATGATTCTCAGCTGGAATATATCAAAGAATGCCCTTGAAAGACCTCTTTACCTTTAGATATGAAGAAATTCCATCTGGTGCAAATTGTTTTATTGACATAGCTGCAGTATGATGGGAAAATCTGTATCTGGAGATATTTTATCTTCTATGTAACTTTTAAATGTATTATAGTAGCCCTCTCCACGTCTTCATGAGACAACTTTATATCCACTCATAAAGCTTTTCTTCTTCTTCTTCTTCTTCTTCTTCTTCTTCTTTTTAAAGGAATTCAATTCAATAGAATTACTTCTAGGCTAAGATTTCACCTAAATAAAGCTAATAATAATAATAATAATAATAATAATAATAATAATAATAATAATA
>NC_056526.1:162302741-162363656 GCF_019175285.1 Sceloporus undulatus | reverse complement strand
ATTTAGGGCTAAATATTAAATGTATGTGGTTGTGTTCTGTTTCAAAGTAGTAGTGAATGGTGTTCCCAGTACATACTAGGAGAGTAGCATTGTTGGGATGATCACTAAAACCTTTTTATGTACACTGTTTCATTTATTTGGTTATTTACTTTTAAGAAATCCAATATCCTCCTAGGGATGTAAATTTTTGTTTGTCTTGTTTTTACATGCAAAAATGAATTTAAAAACCCCTATCCCTGTAAGATAGGGGGGGAAATACTTTCTGAACTTTCTGATTGAGAGTTCTTGCATTTCCAAAAATGATTTTTATGTAAGCTATACCATTGTGTAAGAATACAGTGCATACTGTCTTGTTGTATTAACTTAAAAAAAATGAGGCAAGCTGCTCTTCAGGGCTTGTTTGCTTCACAAAGAGGAAAGATCGTTGCTTTACATAGAGACATTTCTGTAAAAAATATGCAAAGTTCAAGAACAGCAAAAAGTGCTACTTTTTTCTTTCTTACATTGGAGTAATGAACAGTCATGGAGGCTTGCTGTTTTTTGTTTGTTTGTTTTTGCAAGCTTTCTGAAAGTGCCAAGAGAGCCTTTCTTGTTGAAACCATAGCATTTTGTAAATATTATCATTATATCATTATCTCTAATTCCCATGTCCTTCACTTTTTAAAAGAATGGTCAGTTAAGTGTGGGCCCTATGTTGGCTTTCTATGAACAGTTTCATAAAAATAGCATCTATGACTGTTTTAACATAGATGGCCAGGTCAGCAAAGGCAGCTGACTAACCAGCATGATTTTCCCTCTCTAGTTCTAAAATAAGATTATTTTTTTCTTTGCCCCAAACTGTCCTTTCCCTGAAAGCTGCTTCACTAAATTATTCATAGACACTAGCATACCTAGTAATATTTGACACCCAGTGTGGATCATTTTTTAAAATCTCACCCTCCTCTCTTTAGCAGTCTTTTCTGGGTCTGGCAGAGCCACTGCCTGGGTGGAAAAGGAAGGCAACTAGCATTTCTGCTTGGACAGAAGACCATTCAAACCCAGAAGCCAGCCCCTTTCCACTAGAGGCTGCTATTGAGCTAAGGTTCTGCTGCCCCACAACCTTTCTGGGGTTAGTGGAGGTGGTGGCCAGCCAAGAAAGGGAGGTTATTCACTTTCCTGCCTGGCCAGCAGACTAGCCAGATCAGGAAGTAGCCCCTTCTCACCAGTGCACATGGTGATACCTCCTCTTGAAGTGTCCCCTGGTGCATGATATACCCCTGCACCTTCCTGGTGCTACATCTGTTCCCAGAATCCTGGTACCCTTTAGTTAGCTAATTATTTGTTTGTTCATTTTATTTTAAAAACAACTGCCATTTCTGAACATATCCCCGATTGGTTCTTTAATTAAATATACTGCACTGATAGTTGAAGTTGACCTGGCTATCTTTAACCTAACCTAGGATTATGCTTTACCCATGTGCTAGACTGTTTAACAGAACCATAGTTAAATCATGAAAAGGAAGGACTGGACAAAGGACCTGTTTTTCGCTATAAAACATATTCAGGTTTCCTGCTTATCAAGAATACAACAGTGGTAAAAACTATGGATAGTGTGACCACATGAAAGTATGTGTTCCTGCATGGCAGGGAGTTGGACTGGATATGGTCTTGTGGTCTCTTTCAACTATGTGATTCTATGATCTATCTGTGGTGGGTATGGACAAAGAGTCTGGCGGCCTATGCTTCCTGACAGAAGTGCAAGTACAGACATGCTGATTTGTCTAATTGCTAGTGAAAATCACTTCTAAAGTTGATTTGAGAGCCAAGTAGGAAGCTATCATTGCCACAAATAGCAGGTTGCTGTCATGCTAGCCAAGGCCTTGTGACATAAAATGGCTAACTTTTCATATCTGATTACAATTTTTGCTATCAAAAGAATAAAGTTATTGGCCTTATTTGATCATTTCCATCTGTACTCACAAGAAGTTTAATCTGGCAATCCTTTAGCACCAGCAAGACATACCATGAAAAGTTACAGCTGGTATTACTGCAGCAATATTGCAGTCACAGCTGGTAGCCCTTCAGTCTATTATATGTGGATTGCACCTGTGGCACCCTTCACAAAAAACAAATTCATTTACACACGAACTGCACAATTATTGCTACAATCATGTATTGCTACAATTATGTATTTATTAGAGGTGGCTATAAACCACCCACTACCAAATGGGCACTTGCTGTGCAATTCAAAAGAAAGCATAAATGATAAAACAACATGAGGGGAAAATCTAATACAGGTTGTCTTGCTTATCTGAAATGCTTGGGATCAGACGTGTTTGTGATGTCCAAGGGTTGCTTGCTTGTTTGTTCATTTGTTTAAGGTTTTTGGAATACAAGACTTATCCAGGCCATTTGAAAATTTCCCAGTCAAGTATTGGATCCTTGTGTCTTCATCCATATCTGCAATGCTAAGTCAGGGTTTCAACCTCTTTTTCCTTTTTTCTTTTTAATATAACATCCTTTTCTGAATAGATACATAGCAAGACAATAGAAGATAACCCTTTCCATACTGTAATTTCTGTATTTATTTTAGATTGCTGGTTGAGATAGGAGGGAATTTCATTTGATTCAATTCTAACTTAATTACTCTGTATTCAGTAAGACTTCTTAGCCTTACTGTAAAACTACATACTATATATGCAATAGACCATTGCATGTTCAGGTTTCCTCTTTTAAACATTCTATACATTCTTATCTACATATAGAGTGTGTGTGTGTGTGTGTGTGTGTGTGAGAGAGAGAGAGAGAGAGAGAGAGAGAGAGAGAGAGAGATGGATGGTTGGGGGGAGTTACAAATATTCAGTTATGGATCTTCAGCATTCTGAAGTATAACCAACTTTTGAGGACTGGCTGGCTACAGTTCTGTCATTCTATGGCTCTTTTTGAATGAGTTAGGTTGGTATCCATCTATGTCTATATGTCAGGTCTGGCCATAAATAAGACCTTTTGTAATAAAATATCTTATTTAGAGTTGCTTCTGCCCACTTTGATGCTGGGGAGATGGGTAGCCAAGCCAGTTCTCCAAGTTTTGCAGACACTCCAGAATAATTGAAACATCTGACAAAAAAGAATAGGTGAGGGCAGCAATGATTGATCCATGTCTTTAAGAAAAAGATTGAATCCATATTTCCACCAGGGGGTTCAGACAGTGATATATTCATCACAAGAAACCCCCACAGCTGCTAAGCCTTTGCTTGCTTCTGGAATTTACAGCTATCATGCAAGATTCATATCCTCTCTCTTCATTTATTGGAAACAAATCCTTCACAACTGAGTAAAAATATAAATGTACATTTAAATTCTTGTTACAAATGGTGCTGGGAAGAAAAGGCACATTTCTGTGTTCTCTCCAAACACACATACATATGCAATCCACACACATTAAAATCAAAGGAAGTCTTGATAAGTCAATAAATCCACACCTCGCTTTAGCCCAAACTTCAAAGGAGCTATCCAGAAAGTTCTAACTCATTTTGGGGATAGGATTCAGTCACATGGATAGCTTTTAAAATTGTAGACTAAATCCCAGAGTGGTTAATTGTCCCTATAACAATGGAGTCAAATACCCTCACTGACAAAAACTAAAGCACTGGAGTTATATTTTCCAATGGCCCATTACACAGGTATCCTCTAAGGCAAGAATGAGGGATTTGTGAACTTAATCAACAGATAAAGTTGAACTTCACTACCATCAGGTCTAAAAATTGATAATAAATGGTAAGGGTTAGATTAGGTGATGTAACTATGTGGTTCATAGAAGTGACAAGAATATGGTATTGTGAGTGTATTAAGTTTGGTTTCTACAAATACCAAACCCTATGCATAACATACTAGCCATAGCAATAGCAAGTACATTTCTATACCGTTTACCGACATCCTAAGCAGTTTACAAAGTGTAAGATAGTTGCCCCCAACAAGCTGGTTACTCATTTTAGTGACCTACAGAAAGATGCCAGGCTGAGTTGACCTGAAGCCTCTGGCTGGTATTGAACTTACAACCTTGTGGTATGTGAGTGAGTGGCTGCAGTACAGGCATTAAACCACTACAACACCAGGGCTATTTGATCTTCAGCAGCATATAAGGACTGTCAGTTTTATTCCACAATATGAACACAAGACTATGATTTCCACAATCACAGTGGTTCCAAACTGAGCTCCTGTTGTTACATAGATGCAGGTTCACTTATGCTAAAACATAGGACAGCAGGCAGGCTCACCCGCCCAGCCAATTTGCCACGGAGAGGCCGCACCTTGCCGCTGCTGTGTGCGTGCCTCGGAGCATCCCATCATGCCTTGCTGGCCTGCTGAGCTGGTTGGGAGGGGCAGGAAGGAGCTTTGGTGGGGAGAGGTCTCTCTACCCTGATAGGGCCTCTCTATGGTTGCTCCTTCCTGTCCTCCAGGCTGCTGATTGGTGCAGCCTGGAGGGGGAGGAGCAACCTCTTCCTGGCCCCTCCCCCTTGCTAGGCCTCTATAGGTCGCACTGCCTGATGTTAGGGGCCATTTTGCTCAGCTCCCCACCCTCCCTCCCTCGGGTTGGTGTTGCTTGTCACAACTTTGGGCGGAGCATAGGCCATGATCTGGGGTGAGTGGTCTCCAGGGCTGCAGAGCACTGGAGCAAGAGTCCTTGTGGACACTGATACGCTGAGGGCATACGTTGTGGCCATTGCAGGGGCCATAACATTTGGCGTTGCCCGGTGGCTAGGGGCTATTGAGATATGCATCCAGATAGCTGGTTATGGCATACCATGTCTCCTAAGTCATGCTGATGTTCGGCCAAGGGCGGCCGTTGCTGTCATCGAACAACTGGGGTGTTATCCGATTTTCCAGATCATGACCTTATGCTATGGGCCAACCCTATACGATTGCTGTTGTTGTTAATGTTGCCATTTTAATAAAGTTGTGGCCTTTCCTCCAAAACAAGTTTCTGTGATTTATTTCGCCGGTGCCCCTCCTAGGCAATGAAAGGAATCTAGGGCACGTTACAGAGCGCCCAAAAACGGTGCTCTGCCGGCGCCGCTGGTTGCTACTTCCGGAAACCGCAGCAGAAAAACCGCACAATTCCCTGACGCAACAAAAAGAAGCCGCAAAAAATGGCTTCTTTTTGCGCCCCAGAAGTGGCACCGCAAATCGCTAGTCATGCACTTGCGACGTCACTTCCGCCACATGACGTGCGGACACTAGGCGCCTGCGACGTCAAGATGGCGGCACCCGTGTAGAACGGGGGCTGCCATTTTGTACGCGCCGAGTGCATACTAGGGTTAGGGGCATCCGGAAAGGATGCCCCTTTCTAACCCTAGTACGCACTTGGCCCATACTTTTGGCCCGTGCGGAATGGGCCTAGGAGTCCATGTAGACCACAAGTTGAACATGAGTCAACAGTGTGATGCCGCAGTAAAAAGGCCAATGCAATTTTAGGTTGCATCAATAAAAGTATAGTGCCTAGAGCAAGGGAAGTGATAGTACCACTCTATTCTGCTTTGGTCAGGCCCCACCTGGAATACTGTGTTCAGTTCTGGGCACCACAATTCAAAAAGGATGTTGAGAAACTGGAGTGTGTCCAAAGGAGGGTGACTAAAATGATGAAGGGCCTGGAAACCATGCTCTATGAAGAACGACATATGGAGCAGGGGATGTTTAGCCTGGAGAAGAGAAGGTTAAGAGGTGACATGATAGTCCTGTTTACATATTTGAAGGGATATCATATTGAGGAGGGAGCAAGCTTGTTTTCTGCTGCTCCAGTAAACAGGACCCAGAACAGTGGATGTAAGCTACAGGAAAAGAGATTCCACCTCAACATTAGGAGGAACTTCCTGACAGTAAGGGCTGTTAGACAGGGGAACACACTCCCTCGGAGTGTAATGGAGCCTCCTTCCCTGGCAGTCTTTAAACAGAGGCTTGATGGCCATCTGTCGGGGATGCTTTGATTGAGAGTTCCTGCTTGACAGGCGGTTGGACTGGATGGCCCTTGTGATCTCTTCCAACTCTATGATTCTATGAAAAGAATTTGTTGTAGTAAGTGAATTGTAGTTAAAACCCCTTCTTAGGTGGCTTTTGCTCCTTGAGGCAGCTGAACTAGAGACATCATTTTCTCAAAGCATTAACAAAGAAGATATGTCACCATAGAACACTTTCAGACCTGAAGGTATTCTCCAAGGGTGTTTGGATATGTCTCATCCACAGGGTAGCAATGAGTCAGGATTAGTTGAGGGCAGTTAATACAATATACAAAAATAAAAAAGAGAAGGGGAACCCTCAACAGTGATGAGATAAACAAATTATTCTAACCTGTCTAGTGTTTTTTGTAGGGTTTTTTTTTTTTTTTGGGCTATGAGGCCATTCTGGAAGATTTTATTCCTGATGTTTTGCCAGCAGCTGTGGCTAGCATCTTCAGAGAATGCTGGAATGGAAGAGAGTGGGGTATATATACTGTTGATTATTTGCATATTAAAGCCTTTGACTCACAAACCTGTCTATTGTTTTCCTCACAACTGTTGCAAGTTCTGCTTTTCTTTCTTTTTTATTTATATAAGGAATTGGAAACAAATTAAGTGTTTGTAATGAATACTTAGTTGTGAATGTGCTGAAATTCCCAGCATCCTTCACAACTGCTTAGGCTGATTGTCTATACAGAATTGCCTAAACTGGTGCCAATGACCTCTGGGGGACCTCAGGTTGCTTATCCCTCCCATTTGTAGATGCTTGGTTTAGTGTAATATCTCATGCCTGTTTTGTTGTTGTTTTGTGCCTTCAACCTATGACAACTCTATCATGGGGTTTCCTTGGGAAGATTTGTTCAAAGAAAGTTTGCCATTGCCTTCCTCTGTGGCTGAGATAGTGTGACTTGCCCAAGGTCACCCAGTGGGTTTCATGCAGAACAAGGGTTTGAACCCTGGTCTCCAGAATTCAACTTTCAAACCACTATGCCACACTGACTATCTCACTCCTGTTTACATTTCTCCAAAACTCTCTGAATTTCAAAGGGGCTTACTTTAAAACAAGTGTGTTTAAGGTTATAATCTTAATCAAAAAGTGTAGTCTTGAACATACTTATTAGGAAATGGAACCACTAAACATAGTGAAACCAACTTAGATTTGTACTGTTTCTTAAATCACTTGGTTTGACACCTCAGAAATGGAACTAAGGTACAGTCCTAGACGCTAATATAGCAATGCCCTATTCAAATCAACAAGATTTCTGCTGTGTAATCATGCATCCTTTGGCATCAGTACTGTATTTATCACATGCCCTTTTTTCATCTGCTTTAGAGGCTATATTTTAGGGTCTCTCCTTGATTAAAAAAAAAATCTCAAATGTTCCAAGAACAGTTCAATTCCCCCCACCCCAACTATTGATTTGAACTGGCAGCCTTAGTAAGTGCCTAAGCTTGGGTAGCATCTGTATACACATAGCAGATAGGGTAAGGAAACAAACCACAGTTCTCTTTAGTAGTTTCAGAAACACAACTATGGATCTATTCAGGTATTTGTGTGCCCTTGCCTCCTTGTTCACTTGTGGAAGAATAGGATATTCTGCATTTGCTGAAGGTTGTCAGATGCACTAGCCTAGAAAAGAAAGTGACATACAAAAATGATCAATATGAATGTGCAACCACATGGTTGAACATTGGGAACTAATCCAAACAATATATTCTAATATGAAATGGGAGCCAAATCTACAAAATGAAATTTCTGGGTTTAGGAAATAAATCTTCAACTATTTCATCTTCATATGGAAGGGTGAAAAATTACAGTAGTTTTCATTCCCCCATTACAGGAGAAAAAATATTCATTCACAGGATTATTCCTATATATGAATGTCCTGAAGTGTTCTCTGCATTAATATACAGCAGGAAAAAATTGATTTTATTTTTTTGTGTATTTATGTGCAAACCCCCCATTCTCATTTTCTTCATAGAAAACAGGTTTCCTAAGCATAAAACAATGTTTTCTGCATAGAAAGACCATTTTCTGAACAACAACAAACAACGGTGAAAGCGTTGCACAAAATAACCCATTATTTCCGCCACAGAACAATCCCTCTGCAACCCTTTTGATCCACAATTACCAGGGAGGGGATGTGTAAAATTGTCTATTGTTCTGGTTTCTGATTTGGAAATGAATAACTATGAGTAGTCTTATCATACCTTTTTCTAAGACACAAGATACGTTGTTCAAATTTTCCTTCCTATTTATTTTTAATATGGGCCAAAGTTTTGGATGACTGTATCTAAATCTAGATAAGAGTTCTCCACACAGAATCCTTGAGGCCAATGGCTTTACCTGGAAAAGCTGAATGATGGTGCATGACATCAAACAAACAGATTGCACTACTTCTGTGTTGTTGTTTATTGCTATTAAGTCAACTTTTACTTATGGCCGCCTTATGAATGAGAGACCTCTGTCAGTCTTTTATCAACAGCCCTGCTCATGTCTTGCAAACTCAGGACCATGGCTTTCTTGATTGAATCTATAGATGTCCTTAGGGATTTACAAATCATTCTATGTCCAGTTTACGGTCACATCTAGACTAATTAAAAAGGTCATGAGACACTAACATAGGGCACATACAGACCATTTGAAAAGTCCCAGATTTTGTTCCTGTTTTTCTCTATTTTATTTTGGAGATCAACACACACTTTGTTTATCCTAGAATAGTTTTTGTTAACTCCGGGTATCTGATATTTTTATTACTAGGTTTCTAAGTTAGTTTATTTTAGCTTAGTATAACATTGGAAAGAACAGGAACAAAATCTGGGACTTTTCAAATGGTCTGTATGTGCCCTATGTTAGTGTCTCATGCATTCATTCTTAGGTCCATTCCATCCATTCTTTCCATCTTCGTGAATTTTTAAAGGCTCAACCCCCCCCCCTCACCTTCTTTAATGTTTATATGCAATTTTCCCTAGCCTGTATATTTTGAATGCATCTTTCCTTATTATACACATCTCTAGTCTACACATCTTTCCCTAACAGACATTCTTGTTTATGCAACATTTCCTAAATGGATAGTTTAATGTAATTTCTGAGTTAAGAACTGCATCACAAAATGTGCAGACGTGTGCAGCCCAGACACTGCATAGTGGTCCAGAAAGTTTGAATTAAGTTAGCTTGCTTAAATATGTGATCTAAAACTAATTATGCTGCACGACAAATATGCTACCTGCCAGTTACAGGAGCTCATGCTTGAAGATTTTGTTCTTTGCATATTCCAGTAATATACGGCCAGAGATCTGAATTTCCCAGACAACTTACAATGTGGATTGGAACATGCCTATCTACTGGATTACACACTTGTCCAAATAGCTGTTTGTTTGTTTTATTCTGTCTACCTTAGGCAAGCCATATGTTCTCATTCTCAGGGGTAGACAATGGCAAACCTCCTCTGAACAAATCTTCCCAAGAAAACTCCATGATAGGTTAACCTTAGGGTCACCATACATTGGAAATGACTTAAAGGTACAAACAACAACTTCATCTATCTATCTATCTATCTATCTATCTATCTATCTATCTATCCAACCATTGTATATTACATAGCACCATAGTGAAGTTGCTGCATAGTGAATTCCAGCATAATTCCATCAAACCTTACTTACTGGTAAACATCCACTGGGATTGATGGTGGACTATATCCTTGTTGATCAGAAAACAGCCCCACCCACTCCTCTAAGTGATCTCTGGTGCAACTGGATGAAAAAAATACCTCTGTCACAAATTCTCCTTATGCTGAAGAACATTTGAACAAGTGGGGTGAGAACATCAGTCAGTTGCTTCCTGACTGAGAGAGGAATGGATCCCTGTTGACTGCATTGCTTACCATTAAGTAGGGTTTGGGAATTTTCACAGGACATTATCAGACAAGGGAAATGTATAATCCAATGGCAATCCGAACACAATCATGGGGTTTAACGTTATTGGGTGATAGACTACCACATGCAATTTCGGGCAATGGGAAGTCAGTCCGAACACAATCATGGGGTTTCACGTTATTGCGTGAGAGGTGATCACATACAGTTTCAGGCAATGGCAAGCTATTTTTGGGCAATGGGAAGTCAGTTCGAATGCAATTCAAATTCACATAAATTCGCTGAACTAGCGAATTCACGTGAATGTGTTCTGCCCCACTTTCTTTTCATTTGAAATTAAGAGAAATTCCTCCCGTCTGATAAACTCCACAGTCTCTATGTAGCCCTAAACTAAGGGTCATGCAGGTATCATGAACATGTAGCCACTGCAAAAGCACAACTCTAGGTTACATATTCATAAATGCCCAAGAGATTCTGGCCAATAATAGCTATAATGCTAATACAGTCAACTGTGGAACCTTCAGTCAGTGTGCAAACATTAAGCATATGTTCTTTTATAAAAGCATTCATTTGGAAAGACAGGGTGTGGGGATGTTTTGCAGTGTCTTAGTGGAATTTTTGCTTCAACAAATATGAATATGATGAAGAGAGAAATGGCAATATTCTTCATTCTTCCTATAAATCCACAAAACACAACACACACAAAATCTGGTTTGAGGAAAATTGAATACTTTATATAAGCTGATTATAAAATGTCAGGACAGTAAGAGGATGAAATATGTAACTTTTTTTTACTGGAGTGTGATTTATTACCAATTCTAAAGATGCTAATAAAAAATCAATTGTTTTTGTACTTTCACTGTCATCTCAGAATGATGGATTAATATTGCTATTGCTGTTCCACCTGTGTTGTCACTTTACATCTAATGCTAAAAAACATGATGTTTCTTGTATACTTCATTATTTCTTATTCATCTGTAGTCACTCAGCAGAAAACAATATAAGGATAACTACTCTTGCCCCGATTCAATGAATCAGTTAGAGCTATCTCATGAACATAGACTGTCATGCTGCATCTATCTATAACAATTGGATGTAGGTACATATTTGGAAATGAAACATGAGATGCTACCAATGTTCACACTATAGAGTATGTATACAAAGAGACCTTGCAAAAGTTACTTTTTTGGACTGTAGTTCCTAGAATCCCCTTAGACAGCATGGTAATTTACTTTTCAAAGCTGTTTGCAAACTGATGAGAAATCCAACAAATCAAGGCCCACTGTGTGTACATTGTTGGCTATGAATATATCCAAATTATGCTGAGCTGTCCCACAAGCTTTCTCAGAATCTGCTCCCAGGCTGTGGAACTCCCTTTCATGGGATGCCCTGTTACTTAGCCCCCTCCCTGTTCACTTTCTGCTGGCAGGGTAAGATATTTCTGTATAAGAAAGCTTTTTATTTTTAATCACATGGCATAATGGTAATAGCAAGTGGTATGTTGTATATATCCTGAGCATTGGGACACATGCACACACACACACAGAAATGTAAGCAGGAAAAGACCATTTTAAAGGTAAGACTTTATGATTTATGTTTCTGTGTGTGGAAAGGAATATCTGTGTGTGCAAGTTAGGGAAAGGGGTAACACTTGGTGGCCATATGCTCTGTATGGAGGTTTTTAATGTCAAGGAAAGCTGTAATGCTAGAAAATTTCCAAATGGGCGATAGGGAAGAGAGCAGTCCTGCTAGCATTACACCTCTGAAAAAAAACACCAATATATACAGAGGAAGGAGCCCAATGAGATAAAGCCCAAGTAATTAAGTCCAGGAGCAGTCACTAGACTTGCACTGTTTCCCTATAGTCCTGCTCTGTTCTGCTACTCATCCATTTCTGTGATAAGCTATGGTATTTTAGAAGGTGCATGTGTTGATGGTAGCAATTGCTGGTACAACATACCAGAGTCCATATCTTCAGCAGAAATGAATTTTAATGTGCAAATGAGCAATGGCAAAAATGGTAACTGTAACAGAATTTAGCAGAAGAAGCAATAGTTCAATCCTTGAACTATGCTGATGTTTAAAGTTGAAATCATTTATTTTTCATAAGTCAGAGACCTGATTTGCACATTACTTTGAACAATGTGATTGCAACAGTCTGTGTAGTACTGTCCTGTCAGAGCTCCAATAAACTTTGTATGGTTGCAGCATGCTTGGAATACTGTACCACTTGAGGTACTAAGTAACTTTTTACTGATCCAGGCCCAAACCTCAGCCAACAATGTTATAGGGCAAGCATTCCCCACGAGATTCTTGATGGTTAAGGTTAGCTGAGCAAAAAAAAAATCACATCTAGCCTTCATATTCAGCTGTTTTAAGATGCTATATTATGGAATATTTCCCCTCAACTATTTTTTCCCTATCCTGGATTCCCCTGGAATTCAATATGTTTAGACTAATTTGTAATGTATAATACCTTCTGTTTCCAATTAAATCTGCCAGCTTCAGCTGCAGCTCCAATGACCAAAGGAGGATGCGAAATGCTGTTTGACAGCCTGTGAATTTCTATATTTGGCACAATGCATATCTCAGAGTAGATACATATCAGCATGATGACAAACACATATTCAACATTATTGGCAACATTTGATATATGAACTTATTCTCTTAATTTATCAATAGTTAATGGTCTAGTAGGTACACATATACTTTGTTCAGAGATATGTGGACCATACTTAGGTGAGTTTAAAAAGAATTAATGTTGTTTAGTGTACACTGTACTGCTAATTCCAAAACTTCAGATCTCTTAAATAATGAAAAAAACTGTGGAAAACTTTACATAGAATCATAGATTGGGAAGATGCCACAAGGGCCATTAAGTCCAAACCATGCATTCAGGAATACACAATGTATCCCGAACAGATGACCATCCAGCCCCTGTTTTTTAAAAAAAAAAAACCAAAGAAGGAGACTCTACCAAACCCCAACAAAGCATGTTCTACTGTTGAAAAGATTTTACTGTCAGGGGGTCTTCCTCATGTTAAGGTGGAATCTCTTGTAGTTCAAATCCATTGCTCCTGGTCCTATTTTCTGGAGCTGCAGGAAACAAGCTTGCTCCATCCTCAGTATGACACCCATTCAAATATTTAAACAGGGCTATCATATCCTTTTAACCTTCTCTTCTCCAGGTTAAACATTCCCAACTCCCTACATCTCTCCAGACCCTTCGCCATTTATGTCGCCCTCCTCTAAAGTCTAGCTTGTCAAGATCCCTCTTCACTTGTGGTGCCAGAACTGGACACAGTATTCCAGGTGAGGCCTGACCAAAGAGGAATAGAGAAGAAGAAAAGAAAAATAGAATAAGAAGAATAGAGTGGTACTATTAACTTCCCTCGATCTAGACACTATACTTCTGTTGATGTAGCATAGAATGCTTCAAACTGTTGACTCGTATTCAACTTGTCTACTGGAACTTCTCGCTCCCTTTCACATGTACTGTATCCCCCCCCCTTATATCTGATTATTGTTGTGATGATTGTCTAGGCTCAGAGGTGAAAAGAAGTAATAACTCCACCCAAAGATGACTGGTTGGCAAAGACAGTTGAACTTGATGAAATGGATAAATTGTCAAATTTAATCAAGAAAAAATCTTAGGAATTGTTTATATACACTCTTATTGGGGGCAGAAAGAGAGAAGACTGCACACCAGATAAACTCAATCAGGGAGACCATGGGCATTAATTTTCAAGACCTTACCATGGATGTGGAGAATAGGGCATTTTGGAAATGCCAAAGAGTCAGAGTCAACTCAAGGAAAGTTAACAACACCAATAATCAGTAAGGGTGCCACTAGTGTTTTAGTTATATGTAGTATTGTAGGTTACCACCTCATCACTTTGCACTTCTTTCCAAAACCAGTTTCTCTGAATGTCTATGCAAAACAGTACCCTGGTATTTCAGTGAAGCAGGACAAATCTAAAATTCAAGGTAAAGTACAAGGTTCAACCTCAGTGGAAAATCTAAGCAATAATTAAAACAAAATCCCACCTGTTTTCAAGTGCCTTGACCTTTTGCATTTTCTCTCCACACTGAGAAGTATCTGGCTTAGAATACCAATGACATGATTATTGCATATTCATTTAAAAGTGCCTGAATACTACCAATTAATTCATACAATGCATTTCAAGAACTGTATTTCAGCAACATTACACTTTGAGTATGCACTGTTTCTGCATTAAGGCAGGTTAATTGAAGTGTGCTGCAGTGAAATATTCTAAATATAGGCTGAGATCATATTCATAACTACATAAATGTGGATCTGCCAGTCGGCTGAATCTGGCAGCTCTAACTGGGCACAGAAGGCATTATACATTACAACATTAATCTAAAATATATTTACTTTCAAGGGAACCCAACAAAACAACTGAAGATGAGGGCTAGATATGATGATTTTTGCTTAACTAACCTGAAATTTCAGGAGTCTAGAGGTATTCTGAATGTAAACTTAGTTACAAATGACATAAACATAGTTATGAATGATCTATGGAAGCAACACCCAGAACCCACCTTAAACTCAAAATAGCCATTCTGAGCAAAGGAGGTCTGCTGCATGGACTACTAAGGTGCTTCAGGATGACACAGCTGGCCCCTTCCCATCCCAAGCCACAATGTGAATACCTGGGTTTTGGGGGCAGGACCTGAGTCATGGGACAATGAACAGAAGCTTCTGCTCACCATGCTGCAAGCTGGGAAGAGGAGGTGGCTAGCCATGTCATAATTGTTGATATGGTTGCACTGTCTGCCCCAGGATATTTAATTTAATAATTTAACTGTAATTATAATCATGGTTTAAGTTCTTAATAAGTGGGTAAGAGGGTGATGTGATTTTTACTTTGTTTTATAATTGTGATTGTCTTATTTTATGGTTGTAACCTGCTTCGATACTTTGGGGAAAGGCGGGTTATAAATAAAATTATTTTTATTATTATTACCATTATCATTATCATCATTATTCTGAAACACCCCACTTATGCACATCTCAGATCTCAGAGTAGCTCCCTCAAGTTTAAGATGGGTTCCAGGCGAGAATGGCCCACTCTAAATCTAAACAATATATTGAAGTGTGACATTGAAACTAACTCCCTAGTAAGGGATGTAGACCAGGTATGCGAAGTGTGAAGCCCTTCAGATGTGGCTGGACTGTAGGTTCATTTCAGTTCCTGCCTCCCAGAGGTCCTGCTATAGCCCTGAGAACTTCAGGACAAGGCTTTCTCTTAGTCTTGCAATCATCACAGTCTTGCTTGGTGAGGACATGAGAGACAGTCTTCTCGGTGGCTCCTCCACCCCCTGAAACTCCCTTCCATGGGAGGCTAGACTGGTCTTCTTCCTGCTGGTCTTTCACCGGCAAGTTAAAATGTTTCAGGCAGGCTTTTTAAAATCATGACTGGGTGGCTTTTATACGGGGTATATTTTATGCGGTGTTTTAGATCATGTTTAAAAAAAACTTTTTAATATCTTTACTCTTCATTTTATACTAGGTTAACATTAACTTAGTAACTAGGTTAACAAGGTTTTTTAATTTTTGTTTTTAAAGTGTTTTTATCTTGTGAGCCACTTTGGGTACCTTTTTGGGAGAAAGACAGCACGCCAAATAAATAATAAAATTTACACTGGATAGAATATTCCAATCTGTTCCTGTAGCATTCTGGCTGTGGAGCTACCATGGATTGCTCCACTTTCCTCTGAATTTTGTAGTAGTGCTGGGAGGCTATCTACATAGGTGTTCCCATTGTGTCACCCAGTACTGATGCCACTGGCACAAGACACTTCCTCTGAGCTAAGAAACAAGAGCATCAATAACATGGATGGGCACCTCTTTGTGATCTCAGAAAGAGTGAAACACACCAGTAAGGCTGGTACTGGGTGACATAGTGAGGATGTGTGTGCAGACAGCCAAACAGCATAGCTATACATTGTTCCAGGTTTTCCCACAAAATCATGAGGAAAAGGTGAGCTTAACAAATTTAAGGGTGGATTCAATGTGGAGCTGTCTTTACATTGTAAAAGTAGTCTGTAGGTGATACGCAATGTTGGAAGTTGCACTACAATAATAGATCGAGGACCTACTTATTTCTACATCTGATTTAGAGCCTAAATCCAATTGCTTGTCCTAACAATAGCAGGCTAACTAAATCAGTGGAATTTACGTAAGTTTTAATTTACCATTCAACAATTGATTTGCACAGGTGGACTGTGTAGTAAAGATTACTAATTGGATTAAGGCCAAGGGCTTGCTGCCTTTGTTTTATATTTATTACTTTTTATAAAACCCTTTCTCTCTTTATCTTTCTCTGTTTTTCTTTCACACAGACATGCAAGAAAAATAGTAGAGGTTATTTTCCTCCCTCTCTCTTCATGCATCATTGCCTTTGCGAAATCTCACCCTCACTCAGATCTGGTGCAGCACTATTTCTAATAGCAGTCATTAAAGTTACCTGGTTGTTTTTTAATAAGATGCTATTTGAGCTAACCCTGAGTTTCTACTAGTACCTTGTATTCTATCCACTGTGCTTATGACACTGTATTTTTTATTATTGCCACTATGCCTTACTGTTCTTTACTTTATAGAACAGTTGAACCCAAAATAATAGTTTCATCTCTCTTTTACTTTCATTTTAACTTTATTTCTTTTCTTCGATCAGACAGAATTCACATTAATCTCACAGGAAGAATACATTGTGTTTTACGGATTTCCTTGCTGTGTTGCCTTTGGAATTAATCACTGTAGTCTTTCCTCATGAATCATCAGAAGTTTTCTAAATGGGTTATAGATCTTCATCCCTGGCAAACTATTATTTCAAAAGGAGAAAGAATCTTTGTTTTGATGCCTTGTAATCAGGTTCCTTAGATACACTGAGTATGTATTTGTTTATTTTAAATATATCACTTCCATTAAATTAAAACCTCTATTTATATTCAGCAGATGCTGCCTGTACAGTCTAATTAAAATCTCTAAAGAAGTGATGAATATGCAGAATATAATAATCCAAAGAGAAACATGGCTTTTAAAAAAATATTTCATCTTAGTAATTAAAAGTATGGCAACATGCTCATTATTTATCATCTCCTGGTGTACCATCTAGGCTTCTATAGTTCACAAAGTATCTTCACTGTTTCATTAGAATTTGTACCCATTAATATTAACAGTAGATTATACACTTGATCAATACCTACTGAGCATATTAATCACACATTAATTATCAGAAAAAATATTTCTCAGTTTAGGAAAGTCCATGATATAGCTCTGTATTTGAATAATTTGATTCTCCTTGCACAAAGGTGCGCATTTACTGCATTATATTTTTATGTGATGCCTCGAAATACAAATTCCCATGGAAGTGTAATGGTGTGAGTTACCCAGAGAACGTTGCATAAAGCACGCCCTTTCCTAACCCTAGTATGTCCTGGGGACGTACTTTACGCCCGTGTGGAATGGGCCTTTGGATACCATTATAAAATTTAGCTGTTAATCTCACCCTGCCAACATCCTTGTGAGAGAAAAAGAGTACTTACCTATCAAATTTACCATTAAACTGCTGCATCTAACCCCAACATTCATATCTGTGCATGTACCATGTAACCTCTGTGAAATAATGAGAAGGACAGATTTAATAAAGACAGCAGAACTCGGTGTGACTGAATCCTCACTTTGGCACTTTGGTGTCTTGGGTGGTGTTCATTTAAGGGCCTAGCTCAAGGGACCACACATAGTCATTGACTGAAATATTCAAAGGAGGGGTCATGATGAAAGGGAGTTTTTTTAAAAAATTGAGATAGTGAAAGCTCACTAACAAGCAATATTAGTGCAAAAGAAAAACAGCTACATGAGAGGCACCTAAAGAAACCAGGGTGGATAGAGAATGCATCCTTTTTGGTCCAGGTCTTACTGTCACTGAGACAAATCTATAATATCACCCTTCACAGTGACATTAAATTCCCTTCAAAGCTATCTAAGCTAGTGATCATTATCCTCATGTGGAGCAACAAATTTCATATTTTTTACTCTAATGTATACAAATAAATATTTTCCTAAGACCCTTTTCAAAAAGAATTGAAACATTATTATAAAATATAATTTACAGCAATGTTAAAACGTGACAAAAACAGCATAATTTCAATATATATATATAATAGCAAAGTGTACATTTGGGGGAGGGGGGTAATGATAGAGATTTGGGTGGGGTTTTTTCCTCCCACCAAAAATATACACATGAAAATACTAACAGCACAATTATTGAACAGCTCTTGAAAGTTATTCCTCCCAAAGTTGAACTTATCTTTTACTATCATGCAAAATTCTAAAATGCTGTAATCTAAAATTTTATCTGAGAACTAACTTGTCAAAACTGAACAAGATATTATATTAAAGTTTCCGGGGCGGTGGGGGGGGGGATGCTACAGTAGTTTCTAATGCCATCACACAGTGCTTATTCATAATTACATACTCAGAAGTGGTTTCACCACTGAAATAAACATTCCAAAAATTATCTCTGTAGGCTTTTCAGCTGCGCATTGCCCACAATCAACTGTATTTAGCTGATGAGAGCTGCTGGGAAAATAAATAGCCCAAAGTAGGTTGTGTGGCTCCACATGTTTAATGCAAACTTTCTCCACTGAAAATGATGTTAATTGTAAAGGAAAGACAAAATTAAATATCTTAATTAAAGTCCTGTAGGGTTTGGGAAAAAGTCCCTGCTGTATATGAAATGAAAATAATGGCCTTTTTTCTACTTTAATTTGACATGATGGAAATACAATTGCGTGGCTTACAAACAAATTCATGTAGTGTATTTAGACTTGGCATTTTAGTTTCACTGAAATCAGTCCCTGCTCACCCTCCAATAATAGACAATGAATTCTGGTCAACTTGAGCCTGCACTAATGGAAACTCATTGCAGGCAGAAGAAATCTTACATAGGAAAAGAATGTAAATTTAGAAATGGTTTAATGAAACATATATTACTGTATAGTTCGCTATGTCGTGTATCTTAACTTTATCACATGTCTCATTACTCTATATACCAGGGGTACGCAACCGTTTTGAGCCGGGGGCCGGGTTGCTGTCCTTCAGACAACTGGGGGGCCGAAGCAAATAAATAAATAAATAAATAATTTTTTAAAAAATTGAATAAATAAATAAACCAGGACAAATGTAGGAGAACATTTTCAAATGGTGGACACTTTTTTTAGAAAAGTGGAGGACACGCAAAAAAAATTGCTGATTTTTTAAAAAAATGTTAATATAAATGCATGTTTCTGAGGCGTCTATAGACAATTGCCCCCTTGCTCCTGCACGTGAGAAGCCAAAGGCCCCGGTGGCAATCGGCAGCAGGACTGGGCTGGGGCCGGTCCCAAGGCCTCGCCGGGCCGCATCCGGCCCGCGGGCCGCAGGTTGCCTACCCCTGCTATATACCTTGGTCAGACAGCAGTTCATTTTCTCCTTCTCTTGGATATTTGGAATAGTACCCAAAAATGGTAGTCCTCAGTAATGTCCTCCCAAGAGAGATCACCGTGGTATCTTCACTGTGGCATTTAGATGCTACACCTAACCATCTTCCTCTTCTTGCAGGTATTTTATTACTGAATTATTTCAACTTTGCATTGCACGTGGGGCAGGGTACTGAGTTCAGTCTAAATGGAGAGAGGAGGACAAGTAATTGTATAAAATGTGTACATTCTACTGTGTTATCAGACATGAAGAGAAGGAAGATGCTACCCAGGAAAAATGAAGATCCCAAGCTACAAGGAGTGAAAGAAGCTGCATGACCAGCCTACATAAGCCCTAACCACAATTTAACAGGCCTTTAAATGCATACTGTATTGGTTAATCCTCTTTTGTCCTGCTTTTCACTGCTTTTAAAATCTCCCATTTTCTCTTTTCTCTTTTTACTTTCTCTTCTTCTCCCTGGCATATTTTTATTGCTGCAAACTGAATTCAAAGTGTAAAAGTAGTTAATATTCTAGTGAACAGGGAGAAAAGAGGAGGCAAAAAAACCCTTGCTCTTCACAGTAGTCGCAGGCAAAAGGAAACTGTTGCAATCTCTTCTAGCTTGTGTGTTCTTCCTCATTAGTGCTTTTTCCCATATTAACCAATCTTTGATGTTACCTAGCTCCATGTGTCCAACTTTTTATCTGTGAAATATTGAAAGCTATGCAAATATCAGGCAGGTGCTGTGAAATGAAAAGATTAAAAAACAACTAATAGGGGCCTTTTCATCCTCGACAATTATAGCATTGTGATTCCACTTTAAGTGTCATGGTTTCACCTGAAGAAAGCTGAGATTTATAGGTTAGGGAGAAATTTTTAGAATTGTTAGCCAGAATTATAGTTTAATGTCTCACTTAACTAAAAAAAAACCCCGTGGATTGCATAAGCTGCAGCCATGACAGCTGAAGCTGAATCATAGCAGTATAATTGTATTGGGTGAAAGACCTCACATTTCTCATACACATCACATCACACCACACCACAGAAAGTTAACAGCAAATTTTGCTGTAGATATTAGTGGTAAATCATAATATATCTCTGTGAAACAAAATCTCTTTGTTATAAAAGCTTTACTGCTGAAATTCAATGACAAAATGTGCCTCTGAATTTTGTCAGCATGGTGGTAGGGCAGGGGATATTTAAAAAAACAAAAACAAAACAAAAACAACAGTATGGTGGTGCCAGCTGACCTTTGGGTTTCATGTTGCCCACCTCTGATTTAGATATATTCCTGGTCTAGTCAGCTTGGATAATGTGTACCCAGGAGTCAGAATCTTTTCTTACATAAAAGAACACAAGTGTGCAATGTCAGTCCTTGTAACCAGCACACAATACAAAAAGAAGAATGTATTTCACTTGACCAGATCTTTTGTCTGTATTGTTGAAAAGTGGCTGTTCTGATTTAAAAATACACCTCCACATCTATTTCACAACTTGTTACAAAATCCTTTTAAGTGGAGATACCAGCAACTGTGTTCTATGTTTTCTATATAAACTATAGTCTCTCTATACTGTAGACAAAACTTTTGGGGCATTGTATACATTGCAAAAACATGGTTAATTATGAATTATCTCCTTCATTTCTGGATCTATTCTATGACAGCGTAACCATCATTGTTTCCAACTTATGGTAAACCTAAGACAAACTTATAATGGGATTTTCTTTGCAAGTCTTATTCAGAGGAGGTTGCCATTGCCTTCCATGGAGGCTGAGAATCCCATGGGCTTCTTTGCATAGGTGGGGATTTGAATCCCCATCTGCTAGAGTCACAGTCCAACATGCAAACCACTATGTCACACTGACGCTTTTAATCATAACACAGATATCAGAAGGGTTGCCAGACCCAGAAAGACTCAGAAGAAGGAAGACAAACAACCACCCTAAGGGAAGATATTTTTACCATACATCAAAGGAGTCACATACAGAATAGGGAAACTGGTGACGAAACACAACCTCCAAATGGTTTACAAATCGACCAAAAAAATCCAGAAAATGTACTCAGCCAAGGACCAGAGAGACCCTCTCACAGTGCAGGAGTTTACTGCATACCATGCAGCTGTGGGCAAGTCTACATAGGGACCACCAAACAAAGTGTGCAAACACAAATCAAGGAACACGAGATACACTGCAGAGTGGGTCAGCCAGTAAAATCAGCAGTAGCAGAACATGTTATAAACCATCCTGGGCATAAAATGCTGTTTGGAAACACTGAAATCCTGGACCATGCTAACAACTATCAGGTCAGAATGTACAAGGAAGCCATTGAAATCCACAAACACCAGAACACCTTCAACAGGAAAGAAGAAAACCCTTAAAGTGAACAAAGTTTGGCTACCAGTCCTGAAAAACAGCAAGATTAAGACTCAGCAAATGCAAATGAGAAATCACTCGGGGTGAGGGGTTTTCCAGCAGACAATGATCACTAATTAAGCAGACATTAATCCTCTTTGCATATTCTCCCACCCTGAGGCCTTGACATCAACACTGAACAATACACAGATTAACATGCTAATCACTCCTCCATACCCAGGGTCACACAGTGTGTGTGTGTGTGTGTGTGTGTGTGTGTGTGTGTGTGTACTCTTTTCCATGCCAGCATTCTCTGAAGATACCAGCCACAGATGCTGGTGAAACATCAGGAATAAACTCTTCTAGAGCATGGCCACATAGCCCGAAAAACCCTCAAAAATTTCTCTTAATCATAGTTTTCTGTATTCTTTTTTAGGAAAAAAATTGTATTAAAAATGCATGCATTGATACTATTAAATACATGTGCTGTTATGGTCTGAACTGAAACATGAATTGAGTCACTTTGCATTTAAGGATCACAAAAAATGTTGTGTCAAAAGATCATGCAGTTTTAAATATTTATATATGAACTTAGAGTTTACCTGTGGGAAAATGTATTGATAGCTGTTTGTCACTTTTTTTTAGAAGATATTACTTTTTCTGTTATCATCCTTGAGTCTGATGGTTTTTGATGACCATAATAAATGATTGGGAAGGAGAGCTATGAAAGAACTTGGCAATATCATAAAATGTAAAGACATAACTCTGAACACTAAAGTGAGGTTAGTCCAAGTCATTGTATTCTCTGTCACCATGTACAGATGTGATAGCTGGACAGTAAAAAGAAAAGCCGATATGAAGAAAATCAATACATTTGTGACGTGAGTGTTGGACAAGTGTTGAGAATACCATGGATGTCCAAGAAGACAAACACAGGGTTATAGAACAGATCAAGCCAGAACTCTCTCTGGAAGCCAAGATGACAAAATTACAGGTGCCGACTGTGGCACAGGTCACAAATTACTCATATAAAAAATAAGAATAATACTCAAGAAGAAAACAAAACCAGTGATTATACCAAAATATGATCTAAATAATATCTCAAAAGAATTTATTGATAATATAAAAAAATACATTCTCACTACTACACATAATAGACTGAGAACCAGAGGAACTATGGTCTGAAGCAAGGGACATAATAAAAGAAGAAAGCAAACAGACACTTTCAATAAACAAAAAGTAATAGAAAAAAACATGGATGACAGAATAAACACTACATGCAATAAAGAAAAGAAGAGAAGACAAACAAAAGGGAGATGGGAACAAACTAAGAATTGAGAATGCAACAGTACAACAGTTTGTGAGGAAAGATAAATAAAATTACTCCAACCATTTCCATCATCTATCTGTTTTTGCTTTGCAGTCCGCCCTCCATAACTGCCATCCACCGGCCTGAGAGGGAGTTCACCAGGCAGGTCCAGCTCCATCAGGACTAGCCTGGAAGAAGGAAGAGCCCTCCCTCCAATCCATCTGCCTTGGTCCAGGCCTCAGAGGGAGAGAAGAACCACTGGACCTCATCCCCTTTCCCTCCACCATTCCCTTCTCCTTTTGTGTCGTGTCTTTTAGATTGTAAGCCTGAGGGCAGGGAACTGTCTGATTAAAAATAATATTGTAAGCCGCCCTGAGAGCCATTAGGGCTGAAGGGCGGGATATAAATACCTAAATAAATAATAAATAAATAAAAAATAAACCATACATGGAGAGAGAAATCCCAGAGATTCAAGGAGGATTCAGGAAAGGAAGAGGCACTAGAGACCATACTGCAAACATAAGATGGCTAATGGAGTGCACCAGGAAATTCCAAAAGAAAATCAGCTTGTGCTTTAGAAACTATAGCAAAGCTTTTGACTGCATAGATCATAAAAGGCTAAGGAATGCCCTTAAAGACAAGGGAGTGCCAACACATCTGATAGTCCTGATGAGAAATCTGTACTCAGGACAAGAGGCTACTGTCAGAACAGAACACAGAAAACAGAATAGTTAATATTGAACATAAAGAAAACAAAAATAATTACTACCGAGGACCCTCATAAGTTCTACCTAGACAAAGAAGAAATAGAAATAGTAAAATAATTCCCATACCCGGGATCAAACATTGATAGAAATGGGGACTGCAGTCAGGAAATCAGAAGAAGATTAAGAATGGGGAGGGTGGCTATGAAAGAACTAGAAAAGATTCTAAAATGGAAAGATATACAACTGAGCACAAAAGTTAGAATCATGCAAGCCATTGCATTCCCTATTATCTTGTATGAGTGAGCTGGACAAAGAAGATATGAAGAAAATCCATTCATTTGAGATGTGGTGCTGGAGAAGAGTGTTGAAAATTCTACAGACAGTCAAATAGACAAACAAATGAGTCTTAGAGCAAATTAAGTGGGAAACCAAGATGACCAAACTGAGGCTGTCATATTTCAGAGACATTATGAGAAAAGATAATAATGCTAGGAAAGGTAGAGGGAAGTAATCTGAACTGAACTTTTCATTAAAACAGTAAGATAATATGTTCACATGTTTCTCAAGCAGTCTCACTGAGTTCTGTTTCACACTACAAAATTATAGTGCTTTCTTATATTTTAAATGTCATGACTCCATGTTATGGAATCCTGGCATTTGTGGTTTAATGTTTTTTTAAAAAAAGAATTATCTGCCAGAGAGCTCTAGTACCTCACTAGG
Source organism: Sceloporus undulatus (assembly GCF_019175285.1). Taxonomy (NCBI): domain Eukaryota; kingdom Metazoa; phylum Chordata; class Lepidosauria; order Squamata; family Phrynosomatidae; genus Sceloporus; species Sceloporus undulatus. The sequence continues at coordinate 162,339,238 of NC_056526.1, read as the reverse complement.
ATATAAATCTCAGGATTGTGTAGAGTGCAGACTCAGTACTTAAAATGATATCAAAGTGCTACAAACATGCAATTTAAAAGAGTCTGATTCAGTTAAAATGCAGAGACTGTTTTAAAATAAATTTCAAAAATATATACCAATTTTATACTGAGATTTTGACAATGGCCATAGTGGATAATGTGGTAAAACTGCTGATGGATGAATAAAGTTAAGAAATGTATACTAATACATTTTGTAAATTTTCAGATTGTGGATGCTCCAACACTGTTTCTGAATTATCAACCTATGGATCATGTTGAAATGAAAATGGGAGGAGGGGGTCTTGCATAAATCAATAATGATTTTAATAAACTGGGGTCTTCTCAATACTAAATCTGTCTGCATCTGATCTGAATTGCAATTACCTGTCAAAAATTCATCCATCATAGCTTAGTTCCAGACACACATTCTGGTAGCAGATGTTTTAGGAAAGCTATTTCATATGGGAAATATGTCTCCTAGTGTATAGCACTCCCAAAGACAAAGGAGAAAAACAGCAAACACTTTAACCAGCAGCAATCACATCAAAACTTATTTTAATTTACATAATTTGTAAATTGTCAAATATAAATGTATTATGAATAATTGCACTTTTGTATTTGGGATTTCTTCTTGTTGTTGTTAACTGCCATCAAGTTGACTTAGATGTATGGTATGAATGAGAGTCCTCCAAGTCATCCTTTATCAATAGCCCTGCCCAGGTCTTCTAAAATAAGTTCTGTGACTTCTTTGATTAGAATGATAGAATCACAGAATTGAAAAAGACATCAAGGGTCATCCAGTCCAACCCCTTGCCATGCAGGAACGCACAATGAAAGCACCTGTGACAGATGGCCTTCTCCCTTATGCCACTGGAAAGTGTGGTGTAGGCGAAAAACCCCATGGAAAAGGAGGAAAATTCCTACACAGCTCCTAGGCGACCAAGTGAAACTTCACACTATACCAGCGGCGGGTGGGTGGGTCGACGGTTAATCCAGGAATGAGACACCCAGGGGATGACAGGGAAAGCATGCCCTTAACCACACCCCCTAAAGCCTCATGCCATGGCAACAAGCCATGGCATGATTTTAACTGCCCTGGTCTGCACCAGTAGGAGGGCAGCAAAAAGCCCATCCCAGCTCCACAGCCTCCGGCATGGAGGGGGTTGGGATGGCCATTGCTGACAACCCTTGGGGTTCGGCTGGTCAAGCAATTACAAATCAACCTTATAGTTGCATTGTCTAGCCCACATTTTACTAGCTTGTTTGCCAGAATATAATGGCGAACCTGTCAATCCACCTGCACTGAAGTCTTACTCTTTTTCCTACTGCCTTATTCCTTACCAAGCATTCTCTTTTCTAGTGAGTCCTTTCTTCCTATGATACAGCCAAAATACAACAGCTTCACTTTAGTCATCTTGGCTTCTATGGGGTTCAAATTTGAATTGCTCTAGGATCCATTTATTTGTTTTGTGGTGTTTTTTTAGCAGTCCACAGTATCTGTTGAAATCTTCTCCAGCACCACATCTCAAATGGGTTGATTTTTTTCCTATCAGCTTTTTTCACTGTCCAGCTTTCACAACCATATATAGAAATGGAAAATATGATGGCATGGACAATCCTAACTTAATATTCAGTAATATATCTTTACACTTCAGGATCTTGTCTAGTTCCTGCATAGCTGCCCTTCCAATTTCAAGTCTTCTTATGTCTTGAATGTGGTCTCCAAAGTGTGGATAATTTTAAACTATTTCAAATACATCATTGTCTTTTATAAAACTATATTAATAATATGTGGTCATTATTTCATGACAGACTTGATGACAGATATTATTTCCAGTTGGGGTAAGGCTATGATCCTAGATACACTCCATAGCTAGATTGAAATTGAAATTGCTTGGCTTGACCTTTATTTAGTAGCAGCGATATTAACTGTGTTTCTGTGGGTGAATATAGTGTGAGATTAGAGACTTATTAGTTTTTATATTTAGTTTCTACAAATTTGCCTTTTCTGTATTTAAACATTAATTCTGTTTTCTTCTATGTATCAAACTTCTGTGATATACATCATTTTGTCTTTAATGGTGGCTTGGAGAATCATCTCAGCTTTGACTGTAGAGGTGTTATATAATCAGTCAACAATTTCCACAAAATAGTAACAATAACTAAATTGAAGTTAAGACATTTAATTATACAATTTCTCCACCCAAGGAGGAGGAGTGGGAGCAAGCATGCCAGCTTCCAATACCTCTCCCCCCTCCAGGGTTTTATTGCCTTTCATAAGAGGGCAACTGAATAAACTGTAGGAAAATCCTTCCCTGAATTAGAAATCCACTGCTGCACAAAATCTTTCTTTAAAATAAAAGTTTACACATGGAGGGTATAAACTTTGGAGGCAAAGCCATCTCAGGCGCTAAGATTTCAAGACAAAAACTGGATATCTAGGAACAGGCCCTTGTAATGTCACAGGAAGTACAAGACAGAGAATGCTATTCAAGCAAAAACATGAGATCTAACAAATGAGGGAGAGAGAGAGAGAGAGAGAGAGAGAGAGAGTACTCTGACCTTGACATTCCTTACCCTTGCTCTGAAAATCAGAGAATAAGATTTCCTCATATTTAGGATCTATACATCAAAATGCTTGAACAAGTCTTGACTTTAAATCTTGAAATGAAGAGCAACTGAAATAAACATTCTTTCTTCATTTTCCTTTTCTCTCAACAGTCTAACATGACAAAGTTCAGATTACAAGATGAAGACTGCTTATCCCGTAGTTCTTTAAAATTTGTCAATTGAATGCAATGCCAGTTTCCCCCTCCCTCCCTCCCTCCCTCCCTCCCTCTCTCTCTTTTTCTTAAAGGACTTTGATGAAACTGGATGTAGAAAGACATCACTGTTCATTGTCCGAGTTCTCCAAATCATTTACATTAGTGATAAGCAAAATCCCCACTTTGGGGTTTCCATCGGTAGCATTCCTCTTACTTCCACCGTTCTATCAGCAGGGCCTGGTAATAAAGAGCTGAGTAGAGCTGTACAATGTAGACTTATCCCAGAGCTGTGGGAAATCAACATGACAATTTAAACACTCATATTTGATGTTGGTTACAGGATCATGCCTAGAGAAAGCTCAGTAGCAGATTTCATTGAAGTAGTGGGGCCCCAACATTTGCCCTGGGACACCAGGTACTGGCACCAGCCTTTTCTACATGGGAATGTGTGTCTGGTGTCAAACTTTTATCTTGTTTTAAAACTTTTAAGCCATGCATAGTCTGTTTTATTTTTCTTTTCTGAGTGAGTGAGTATTCTAGCGAAGTCAGAGACAATTTGTATGGCTATATGTTTTACATGAAGACTGATTTCATGCCCAGTGCTCACAAAATGGGATAGGGGTGGGGGAAGAGAGAGGCAGACATTGAGGCCTAGGACTGATTTTGATTTGAAGCACTGTGTGTCATCTTGTCTGTGACCCTGGCTTACATATAAACCTAATTTGGATTTCAGTTGAAATAATATGGGCATTTGGACAATGCTGCTGTATTTCAGATATGCTGGCCAAAATTAAATGCTTTCTCTGTGGAAATGTCAAATCTTTACTGTCCTCAACGTCAAATGGAATTTGTCTGTTGACTATTTCAGTATGGTGCTCTACCATGCCAATGTGCAATCTCTTTTCTCCTAAAAGCTTGCAAGGTTTATATTAACAAAATAGTGATCTCATAATTTTAGAACATTTTGCATTGAAAATTAAGCCCTGACTATGGAAACTAATAATTACCTTGTCTCTTTCATGGTAACAAAGTAGCATTTGATTTTTCTTTTAAAACAGAAGAAAATAATATGGAAATTAATTTTGCGGATTTGGTGATATCACCTAGGGCTGCCATCTGAAAACTGAAGAGGACCAATGTACCTTCAATTATTGCACAAAAGAGGGGATTTCAGTAGATTTCCATAGCTGTTACCTGATTGTATCACATGATGGAATTTCCTCTTCTGTTGTTGTTGTTGTTGTTGTTGTTGTTGTTGTGTGCCTTCAAGTCATTTCTGACTTATGGCAACCCTAAGTCAAAAGTATCATGGACTTTTCGTGGCCAGATTTGTTTAGAGGAGGTTTGACATTGCCTTTTCCTGAGGCTGTGACTTGCCCAAGGTCACCCAGTAGGTTTCATGGCCAAGCTGGGAATCAAACCCTGGTCTCCAGAGTCGTAGTCCATCACTCAAGCCACTATGTGATGCTGTCTCTCATCTACAGAAACATTAAAGGAGCCCTCTCCAGATTAAACTCTGTCAGCTTTATAACCTAGGGCAGGACTACACTGCCCAGACGACTTCAGGCTGCTATGGATTTTGATATGACCCATGGATAAGCAAAGAGTAAAATTTAGGGGTATATAACAAAGGATGTAAAGGACAAAATGCTGAAACAGGTGACCCTGAAGGGGTAGATTTAAGCTGTCCCTTCCAAAGACAGATTGGGGCCATAGGGAACACATGCCATGACCCCAATCCACCTTGCAACCAGCTGAAAAAGGTTCTGCTCCTTTTGGGGGCAGCAAAAATGTGTTTTTTCCTGCCTGCTTTGGCCCATGAGCAGCTTGAAGCTTCTCTGGCAGTATGTGGTGTGTTAGTGCTGCACTGCTGGAACACCTGGAAGCTGGCCCATGTCTGAGCACTGGTGTAACTTCCAGGCATCTTGGGGGCATGTGACGTCTGTACGCCATGAACCCAAGATGACTGGAAGCCGTTTTTTCATGCCAGTCTGTTTTCCCCCAAAGCAAAGAAAAATGATGCCAAAGAACTTACAAAATTCCAACAGGCATAACTGTTTGTGCTCACACTAAAAGCTTGATGTAGCTATGAGATGTGTGGGGTAAGCAACTAGGCATAGGTGAAGCTAACTAGATCACCACACTATACTCTTAAAGCAGTGCTACCACTTTAACTCCTCTGGCTGCCTCCTGCTGCATTCCTGGATTTGCAGTTTAAGGAGGGGCATTTAGAATTCTTAGCTAGAGAGCTCTTAGGCCTCACTGAACTACAAACCTCAGAATGCAATGGGGGGCAGGCAGAACAGTTAAAATTGAATAGCAGCACTATAAGAGTGTAGTGTGGTAATGTGTTGAGAAAATGCACACATATCAAAAAGATGAAAAAGCAAAGCAAAGAAAAGGGTGATTATGGTAGCAATGATTATAGTCATTAACTTTAATGTGATAACTTTGCTTGATTTTAACCCAGAAAATCTGACAAACATACAAAAATGTCTTATTCAAAGCCTTCAGAGTCAGATTCCTCACAGTGCTCCTTTGAGGGGAAGCACCAATGAGCTGCCATTGCTACCATTTGCCCGGAAAGACACTCAAAAAAAAAAAAAAAAAAAAAACAGAAGCAGTGCTGCAGTAGAGAGAGTAGGGGATGTGTCTCTTTTAGGTGCTCCTGGGATGGACTATGTTCTCACGTTTCGCCACTGTACTCAGAGAACGGGATAGTTCCTTTTTTTATTAAAATACGGTATTTTCATTGACAACTGGATAAATCAATCTAGTTTTTTGTCAGTTTTTTTACTAAAATTTGTAGACTTGTACATGAGTACTGTATACATTCACGTATAAGTCTCAAAATTTAGGGCAAAAATTGATCCAAAAATCTGTGTCGACTTATCCATGGGTCAACATAGGTACTGTACTTTAACTGTCATTTTAAAAAAGGAACCACCAACTGGTGAAAGACAAGAGTGTTGTTTGCCCTGGAAGCACTGAACCCCCTCTACTCTCTTATCCATATAGCCTTTAGTGTGAGTATAAGCAGTTATGCCTGTTGGAATTTTGTACGTTCTTTGGCATTGTCTTCTTTTGCTTCATCCTTTACAGCCTTTGTTAGATACCCCTAAGTTTTACCCTTGACTTACCCACGAGTCATATCAAATCCACAATTTTAGTCCCCAAACCTGCCCTCAACTTATACACGAGGTCTACTTATAGTTGAATACATACTGTTTATACAGTACCTTTTGCCAAACATTATCATTTACTTAAGGCTGAGACTACACAATAGCAATGCAAAGAACATATATTTCAGACCAGGCTTTATTTGACTCAGGCTCTTCAAATCCTTTGCCCAGTATTTCTTTATTGTTATGAGTCAGCATTTGAAACAGAAAATGTCAAAAAGAAGAAATTGCTCTCCAAGTATCTGTGGAAATAGTTTTTCTTCATCTTTGAACAGCATCAAACACAGATCTACAATTAGAAAGGAAGGGCATTCTGGTTAGAAGAAAGCTGTATAAGGCAGTCTTGAGCTGCAATTCTCTTGCAAGAAATAATGTATAGATTTTAATCATAATTCTGTTTCTGGAGGCCTCATATTAGATCTATTAACTGACCTTCATCTCCACCAGTACTTTCTCTATGGGTGATAGGACCATTGGAGATGAGTGTTTCCATAAAAATAAAATATGTTTTACAAGAGTATCAAACAAGCATAATCAAAATAATCATAAACCCAGTGCTTTGTAATCAGATTTCTGTCTTTATTTTTATTGCATGCAATAGAATTTGTTTTCTCATTTTTGCATAGCTTCATTCAAATGAATTGCAGATGAGATATCTTTAGAAGCTAATTCTTCATAACCTTATATATCTTGCAGGGTGCAATTTAATTTAGTTCTTCATGACAGAAAAGACTAAAGCTTTAGGTTATGCTATTTTGGTATTCAGTTTGGTTAGATGAATTAATGTTGTTTTTCCCAGCTAAGGTCAAAAAAGCTAGATCCAAATAAATTTGGTACCACTTGTATTTCTTTATCTTGGATTTTGGAATGTATTGTGTTTCAGAATATTGCAAGCCTCCTGAAATATTTTTTTTATGCTGAGAATGTTATTCATACTGACTTAACTTCTACAGATTTTGGGTTTTGAAAGTAAAAACTGGAGATGGCTTCTGTACCTTTAATGATTGTGTAGAAGAGGGAATTTCAGCAGGTGTTGCTTATTATCTGGTTGCATGACAAGCAACACCTTTGGAAATAACCTCTTCTACACAACCACTAAAGATACCAGAGCCCTCGCCAGGTTTCATTCTAGCAACCATATTTTCCAGTTATGGAGATTGGCTGTGGTTAGCCTGGCATAATTCTGCCTGTTCTTCACAGGCCCTTTATAAAATGATGAACAACAGAAAAGTATGCTTTTTGTATTACTATTATTTTTTTAATATTTTCAAGCCATGATTGGCTGAATCTATGGATGAAAAACCCATGCATATGGAGAACAAAATGTAACCAACTATACCATTTGCTGCATAATGAACAATATTTTATGCACACAGACAAAAAAAATATTTCTGCACAGAAAATGCCGTTTCCTGCACAAAAGTACCAGTGGGGGGGGGGGGGATGTACAGAGTAAGTTCTGAACTGCAGCATTTTTGAAAGCTTTCTTGCAACAGGAAGAAAATTGCCAAAAATATTCTTTGCTGAAATGAAATTAGCAAAGAATTACATCATTAGTATAAAGCAATAGGAAACGAAACTATTTTATTCATGTAGAAGTGAATGCCAGATTTCTTCTGTATTTGTCAGAAATAGTTCCATTGTGTGCAAATGATAGAGAATGAGGTTTGAAAGCTACATTCCAGCCTTGTCCTGACTGCATAGCCAAGACTGGCCAGCAAAAGTTTAAAGACGCCCACACAGAAGGTATAAAAGGGGATATGGAAGTGGGGGAGCACAATCAGAATTTTCAACACCAGACACTAAGGCAGCATATCAAAATGCTATTATAGATCTGGAATTTGGAACCTTGGTAAATCTGCAGTCTTGGTCATGGAACTTTTAATGTATGCCAAATCAAACACAGTTACAGAGGCCAAATTATTCAGCACATGAAGGTCTGCAAAACAACTTTGGCATACATTGCATCAGGGCGATGTCTCTGTATCTAGTTTTGCCTTCCACACAACCAGCATGCACCTTCATTGTTTCTCTGCAGATAATAGGTTCTTGGACTTCACTCCTACTATTTTATTTTATTTTTTTAAAGGCTTACCTTAAATGGCAAACTTACATGCGTTGTTCTTGTTTCTTTCTCCCCTCATCTTCTCCTTGTCCAATAAATCCAGGCTTCTTTCCTATTAAGTTTCAAATGACATGATCCCAGGAAACATGGGACATGGTGAGCTGGAAAGAAAGTGCTTTTGGATCCCGATGCTACTGTTCCTCACCTATCTCTGTTTTGAAATTAAGTCCAAACAGTTAACGCTCCATCCCACCCTAAACAAGGGACTACTAGTGCACAAGATGGATTTATACAAACATTATTCATGTCAGTGAGATTCTGCCTTATACAAGCAAACAAAAGCCAGCAAACATATACTTATGTCATAGAGTCTCTCATACACATTTACAAAAGCATCAATCACTAGAAACTTTCCTTCAATTTCATTTTTTTTTTTACTTCTATTAGAAAGAAGCCATATATTTAGGTTTTGGACACTTGCCTGTTGCTTAATAAGGTACTGGGAGAGAGAGAGTGCTTTGAATTTGTTGACTAAATATTAGCCCCTGAGAATAAAACTGAAAATTAAGAAACATGTCCAACTTGACTTGAAGTATTATGCAGAATGCTGAAATATATTGTTACCTCAGCTGTTGTATTTGGGTACTGATAATTAAACATGAGATCAAAGATTTCCAAATTAACTGAGTTTAGATGCACTTAGGACAGTGTAGAGCTTTCTTGTCACTTTGAATAAATCCTCAGTTCAGCTTGTCAGTTTATTCATACATGCAATTACATAAACTGGCTATAAAATCCTTTCACTTTCTATTTTTTTTTAAAGGAGGTAGGAGGGGGAAACTGATTTATAATTGTTTTTATACTGCTTCCTAGGAGACAGAAGGCAGCAATTTATTTATTTTTATGGCAGATAAAGAAAGTGCACTTGTAAGCCTTTTGAGTACATGTACTTCTTGATTTGAAATAGTGAACTACCTTATTCTACCACAAACGTCTATTTGCAATATATTTCTGACATCCCACATCAAGATTCAGTGGGTGATGTATTGACTTGGTTTTACTGGAGCCATTATTTTAAATTTCATTCAGGAGCTCAGAGTAATGGGTGGACCTACTGAGTTAGGTGATGATGGGGTGAATGGAGCAAGATCAGCTAGCTCAACTGCTGGACCTGATTCCTCTCCCCACCACCATTTCTTCTCCTTTTGTGTCGTGTCTTTTTATATTGTAAGCCTGAGGGCAGGGAACCGTTTAATTAAAAATAATAATTGCAAGCCACTCTGATAGCCTTTGGGGCTGAAGAGAGGGGTATAAATACCATAATAAATAAATAACATATTTAACTGCCTGAGGCAAAGGACAATTTCCCAGTCCACCTAGAGAAGACAAATGGACTGGTGACTGAATCTTATTTCATCACAGTTGATGGGCACACATTTCCACCAAATTCAACAGAAGCTGTCCTCCAAGTGAATCCCAAAGGAACATACAGCTTTTTTTCTTTTTCAAGAAAAGGAAATACCTGTTGACATTGCCTCTTCCATATCACTCAGAATTATAAGTGCACAGCAGGAAAGAATGTACATGATCAAAATATAGTTATAACCTACTCAGTCTGCTAAAGATATGTAACCATTACTTTGAATATAAACCAGGATGAATTTTTCACTCTGCCATTGCATTCTAAAACTAAGATGGTTCCTAGCTAGAAGTATGCCAATTTTCTGGTGGTTTGATGTCATTGACTGAAGAGATCAAAAGAGATCAAGCTATGAGGTAAAAAACAAACAAACAGCAATCTACAAGATAACGTATTTGAGGGGCACAATGTAAGGTTTTTTTCTTAATCCTTTTTTTTTTTTTTTTGCCCACATAATAGAGAGAGCATGAAATGATGCACTCAAAAAAAATGGTCACCTGCTAGCTAAGCAGACTGTTTTGCCGCTAGAGGCAGCAAAAACTACAAGTCCCAGTATGCACTGGGGCTTGCCCCGGCTCCCTATTGGTGCGTGGGGCGGAAGGGGCAGTCCTTCCACCCCGCGACTCTCTGGGAGTCGGGCTCAGTGGTGTGGAGCTTCCGGTCCTCCAGGGCAGCCCATTGGTTGGGCTGCCTTGGAGGAGGAGTTCCGCAGCACACGTTTTGGGGGACGGGGCTTAGGCCTATATAAGGCCGTGCTGCAGGCCTCATCCCCCAGTCGGCGCTTGGCTTCGCACGGTGCAGAGCCAAGCTAGGAAGGGAGGAAGACAGGAGCAGCTTCCCTCGCCCACCCACCACTGTTTTGTGGGTTTTTTGTCATAACTTGGGGTGGCAGCATAGGCCAGGATCTGCATGGTGTGGTACCAGGGCTATGGAGCTCTGGTTGGGAGTCAATAGTTACCCGGGGGCGAATAGGGCAGGCATATGGCCATTGCGGGAGCCATAACGCAGGAGTGCCACCCGGTTACTAGGGGCTTAGTGAATATGTGACGCATGGCATGTTTTGCGGTCAAGTTGTGTTACTTAGCTCCTAGGTCATCCCAAGCGCCTGGTGAGTGCCAGGTTTTTGGATAATCAGACAAACGTGGGGTTGTTTGATTTCGCAGATCCTGACCTCATGCTTGGTGCCAACCTTTACCAATCACTTGCTAATAAAGTTGTGGCCTTTCTTCCAAACTTGTTGTTATGTGTGGTTATTTGCAGCAGCATCTGAGGCAATAGGAATTCAGTTGGAATTCTAGGTTGCTGTGGAGTCAGAATGTTGAGAAGTGATGTTGATTTCTCCATTGATCTGCATAGGCAGATTTAACTTTACTTTAGATTGTTTACCTGTACAAAAATATGATTATAGCATTATTAGGAATGGATTAACATATGAGAGAGCATGGATTTAAAAAAAAAGTCTCCCTACCCTCCCATCAACTTTTGACCTAACTTATTTTTAATTCTAGCATTATGTTGGTGTAATTATGGTGTTGCACCAACCTGGATTACTATCATCAGCATATATTTCAGTTTTGCTTTCACAAGGGTGTTTAACCTTAGTCAGTTTTCTATTCTTCAACAGCCAGTATACATTAAGGATAGAAATACACTGGTAAAATATTGAAAACTGTATATCATAATTGCCAGATCTTAAATCTAAACAGATTTTAGATGTGCTTTGCTTCCATGTTTTCTGAGCAGTCTGGACTTAAGAACATTCAGAAAGAAATTCATTTCCTACATTATTCTACCGCTCAGTTCAAACTGGTTAACAAAGTTCAATTCATTTATTTTTTGTCAAATGTAACTCAATGATGTAGAAAGGTTATTTTTGTTAGTTCATAGTTCATCATTTGATTTCATTTTTAAAAAAGAACGGGCAAGTTTTTAAAAAATTGTTCAAAAATATTAACAGAACTACTGACCTAAGCACCTAACAGAGTAATTAAACTTATCGAGGCTCTCATTTTTAGGCATGATGGTCTTAAATTATAGGTGGCCATTTGCATAGAAGGTTGTATTTAATTCCCCAGAACTGCACACTACGAAGGTATCAATGTTTAAACATGGGGTAGAGATAGAGCATGCTATATTCCATGTTAGTTTATTGTAGCAAATCAGCAAAGAATGGCACCAAAGAGTATTGCCCAACATCTGCTTTCTCTTGCTGTTGAATTATGGACTTATTTGCTGGATGTGAACTGCAGGATTGAAAGAATATTTTAAAGGATGAGGATTTTTCTTTTCCTTTCTTTTTCCTCACAGAAAATGCTGTTGTTCAGGACCCATTCTGGGCAAAGTTCACACACTTGGGTTTTGGGTTTCTTTTGCAAACAACATTTCCTCACAGTTTCATATGCATACAATGTTGGTTTTGGCATGTTTGAACATGTTTGTGCATGTTTGCGCATGTGCACACAGACACACACGCATGTGAGTTTTGCAAAGAATAAGTCATGAACTAAGCCATGAACAGTATTAAGACCTGTGGCACTTTTGACAATTTTTTTCACAATGAGAAGAAAAGGTCTAAAATTAAGGACTAATTTATTGAAGAATCGTATCCTTAATGAATTTTAGGGCCAACTTAAGCCATAGTCAGATTGTTATCTCAGTGTTCTCTTCTTGGGCTTGAACAATGTTTTTCTAGTTTGCTTGTCGTACATATGGAAGGAGCTGGCAGTGGAGAATGGGAACAAGCAGCATGCAAATATAATTTTGACTCACTCCTGTATCTTGTTGCATGGTGTATTAATTGAAACAAATTGATTATTTCTCCCCCCAAAAGAAGACTGTTTTTCTCACTTATTTTTGTGTGTTCTGGTCTCCTCCTGGTAAAACAACGTTTTGAAAAGGAAGAATTACCAGCTTCCATGAGGATTGATTCTCTTCTAAAGCAAAGGTGTGTAGGCTTGTGTTAATGAAAAATTAAATTCTCAGTGTTTCTAACAGTTAACTTCAAGCTACTTCTGTTTTCTTAAAATTTCTTTTTAAAAACATTCTATTTTCTGAGAAGGGTTCTGGAAGACATGATTCTGCCCTATTATCTGATGCCTGTTCTGATGTTTTGATCCAATGGTTTTTAAACCTGCTAGTTGCAGGAGGGATTGGGAAGAGTTATAGATAGCATATTGAGTTCATAGGTTTCTTAGATTTTCCATTCACCCTATATGTAATCAGAATATAGGGAATTTTATCTGGAAGATAGTTTGGTTGCACCACATAGGTCTTCTAATGGAAATAGAGTTTATATACTTTTGGGAATAAAGTTTCAAAACCACTTCCTTAGTGATTCACTATACTCTAAAGAGTGTGACTGTTGAATAGTATTTTGTGGAATCTTTATAATAAATCTATTACACCTACAAAGCAAACATTAATGCGAGTAATGTTTCCACTAATGAAGCCAGAATGTTTTTCTATGGGCTTTAAAGAAGCTGGTGTTGGCCCTTTGTGAGTTCTCTGGGTTTATTTGAGAAGTTTTGATGGATTGTTTTGCAGCAAGTAATTATTTTCTAATAAATACAAAGCTCCAGAGCCCTCAAGAATCTTTTTAGCGAAATGAATATGAAGCTAGAAATAGGTTGATACAATTTCACAGTTCATTTTCAACTGATGGCATCCTGGGAAATATTAGGAACTTTAAATAAAAGCTTTTGAATCATGCACAATTAATTTTAGAATGACTGAAAAAGAAAGTGAGACTGATCACAGTGGTTATTGCTTATGTCCAGCTTCCTGTATATTGGATGACTTGAACTGTCAGAAGCAATAATGTGAAGCTTTGAAACCCCAGAGAACTGTGGGGAGCAAGAGTGACTATCATAAACATATTGAAACCTACCCTGGAATAAAGTTCAACTATTTATCCCATTCAGCATTCCATTTCCATTAGTGAATAGTAAGGTGCCTGCTGGAAAATCATATATTGGGAATGAAAGATAAAGATGTCCTCTGTTTGTTTCAGTCAGAATTTGTATATTGCACTTCCCCTACTGAGTTATAGAATCATAGAATCATAGAGTTGGAAGAGACCACAAGGGCCATCCAGTCCAACACCCTGCCAAGCAGGAAACCACAATCAAAGCATCCCCAATAGATGGCCATCCAGCACCCTTTTTTATCCATATGACAAACCTGTTTGATCAGTAGTTTAGGCTGAAAGAAAACAAGTGGGCTATGGTATTTCTGTGAGTTTCATGGCTGAATCTCTCAAGTCCCAGTCCAGCATTCTAACCGCTGTACCAAACTGATTCTCACTGCAGTTTTTTTTAAAATTATTTAGTTATTTTATCTTAGTTAAAACCATCTCTGAGTTTCCTTGCTTTAGAAGACCCTATGAAATTTATGGGGTTTCTGTGAAGCACACCCACACAGGGAGAGATCTATGTGATATGAGTCTGTACAATTGAGCTAAGCTAATGACCACCATCATTTAACACATATTGGTGAACTGAATTCCATAAGACCAAATGTTTAACAGGAGTTAACAGTGTGATGTGTTAGCTAAAAAGCTAATATGATTCTAGATAGAAGTACAGTGTCTAGATCGAGGGAAGTAATAGTACCACTCTATTCTGCTTTGGTCAGGCCTCACCTGGAATACTGTGTCCAGTTCTGGGCACCACAATTCAAGAAGTATGTGGATAAGCTGGAACATGTCTAGAGGAGGGCTACCAAAACGGTGAAAGGTTTGGAAACCATGACCTATGAAGAGTGGCTTATGGAGCTGGGTATGTTTAGTGAAAGTTAAGAGGTGATATGATAGTCCTGTTTAAATATTTGAAAGGATGATATTCTGAACATTGAGCAGGTTTGTTTTCTTCAGTTTCTAAAGCAATGAATTAAAATGACAGGAAAAGAGATTCTATCTCAGCATTAGGGAGAATTTCCTTACAATAAGAGCTATTTGACAATGGATTGTGCTGCACGGTGGAATCTCTTTCTTGGGAGATTTTTAAACACAGGCTGTATTCCTGCATGGCAGATATTTGGACTTGATGGCCCTGTCTTCCAACTTTTTGATTCTAATATTCTATTACATTAACTGCATATAATATATGTAGTGGGGCATTTCTTAAGCCCAAATGGCTGTTTATGTTTTCTTTGGAATTCTTTGAAAACAACATGAAAAATGCAATAGTTGCTGAAATTTTTTCTCAACAGCTTCCAGGAAAAGTTAAGAAGAATGAAAAAATATAGGACCTTGTTCCAAGGCATCAGAATGTAATAAAGGGACTTGGACATGAATAATCAATTTTAAAAAAACCTTGTGATGCAGCGTGTGCACCTCTAATCTGAGACAGTTCTACTATTGCCTACACATATATTAACCTCATGTTGTATGAAGAAATACCTCTTTTCATAAGCTACAAATCTACTGCCAGTCAGTTTAATTGGGTTCGGAAATTCTAATATGGATGAAATTATGGAGCTGAAAAAGATAACTGAGGTCATCCTTCTCCACATTTTGCTCAATGTGAAATCTACTGATCTAGAGTGAATCCTAGGTCTAGAGTGAATCCTAGATCTAGAGTGAATCATAGAATTCTAGAGATGGAGGAGACCACAAAGCCATCCAGTCCAACCCCCTGCCATACAGAAATACACAGCTCTCCCAACAGGTGGCCATCCAGCCTCTGTTTAAAAATGTTCAAAGAAGGAAACTCCACTACACTGAAGGAATGTCTTCCACTGTCAAACAGCTCATATCATCAGGAAGTTCTTCCTAATGTTTAGGTGGAATCTCTTTTCCTGTAGCTTAAATCTCTATTGAATCTGCCACATCCCCTGTGGCAGGCTCTTTCACTGTCACTACCAGCTACCATTAGGACATTTATATTGGGTTTAAATCCAATTAGCAGTCCCAACTCGAGTCGATCGATTCAGTCAATTCCTGCATGGCACATCAATACTTGTGAAAATCTCATTTATTCTTGCACATTTGATTTGCTATCTTGGTTGCTCTCCTCTGGATATATCACAGTTTGGCAAGGTCTTTCTTAAAACGTGTCACCCAGAACTCAACACTGGGTTCTAAATCTAGTTCTGAGTCTTAACTAAAGTAGATCCACTGGATTGATGGTATTTACATAAATAGTGACTTGACTCAGTGGATCTACTGTACTTGGATATAGGAACTAGAAGTAGGCGCAACCTTGTAGTTCTGAATATTGTGGTACATAATAAAATTCATTGCATACCCTGGAGAGTGTATGTTGTTATCGATTAGGCTGAATACAACCAACAGTGCATTCCTATGTAGCAATTCATAAGCAAGTCCCAATGAGATCGATGGGGCTTATTCCCAGCCCCAGGTGAATGGGTTAAAGTCCAATTTGAGCACCTATTCATTTCTTTGATATGCAACCAGACACGTGCACTTTAATGACAATTTTTCACTTTCAAGAGTGTGCCCAAGAAAAACATGAGAATCATTATATGAAGTATAACAAATCCCAACCTGCTAACTACACATCCAAATTGAAAAATATTTAAGTCTTCTCTTTCTTTTAAAAGGCCAACCTTGATTTCCACAGCAAAGTCTTAATATGGATTTGTATCACTGTCATTTCTTTCTCAAATCTTTCTCAAATCGATCATACTACTCATTTTTATCTTGGCTCAAGATAATACATAGCATTGTTATTGCATTATTATTTTTCATTTGAACTCTATTGATTTGCTGCCAGTAACTTACAGGTCAATTTACAAAGAGATAGAGTATGATTTATTATTTTTCTAAAAGATTGTGCCAGTTTGGGAATACTTTTTAAAAGGCTGTCAGATCTTTGGGATATTTTTTTCTTCTCACACAAATTAATAACATTAATAGATCTATGGCTCAGTTGCACATCCAGAATACCCTTGACAATTTACACGAATAAGTGCATATACATCTAGAGATAAAAAGTGTCTCTTTAACATCAAGGACTTATTAATTACTTCTGCCTGCATAATTTCGGGAATATTAGCACAACTGTCAGTAGAGTTGAGTGGATATGTGTGCTTGAAGTGCTTAGAGCAGGTTGTTTTATTTATTTATTTTTTATTTCACAGCCTAATTATCTAATAACTATGGACACAATCTATTCCATCCAAGTGAAACTGAATTCTGGAATTCTGCTGGTCCTGTACAGGAAAATACACTCACATTCCATTTAAATTAATGACCTACTGTACAGTGCTGCAACTGCACACAAGTCAGCAATCTAAGAACTGGTAGGTCAGAGAGGAAGATACAAATGTTAGGATGGAAGCTCCAAGGATCAATTTCCTTCCCCGGATGTTGTAGGCCAAGTGTATTTGGTTGCCAAATTTGTGGCCTCAATAAACCTATTAAGTACAGGGTGTAACCTATACAAAAGTGTTTCTTAACCTGTGGTCTGTGTATCCCCAGGGGGCAGCAATGTCCTCAGAGGGGGCCTGCAAAAACATGAAGGCTGCTCGACCCACCTCCTCCCTTCAGCAGAATGGCCATGTAACATGAGCCAAGGCAAAGGCTAGTTTGGTTATATTCTTTCCAACTATACCTGAAGTAGAATCCTATCTATGACCTTCATTATGACTGGATTGAATAAATGAAGAATGGACAGCATCTTTGTTTTAATTGGACAACTGATAGTCTGGGCAAGGTTTGGGAGAGAGTAAAAAATGACAAGATATACTCAAGAGACATCTGTGCGAATTGACATGGAGTTGCAATTGGTTGACTGGTCAAACCCAAAGGGTGCTCAACAATGGCTCCTTTTCATCCTGGAGAGAAGTGACCAGTGAGGTCCAAAAGGGGTCTGTCCTGGGCCCAGTGCTATTCAACATCTTTATCAATGACTTGGAGGACAGAATTGGGAGCATACTTATCAAATTTGCAGATCACATCAAATTAGGAGAAGTAGCTGGAAGGGCATGACTCATCCCTGTCTTCTGCTCTCACTTCTAGTAAGTTAATTGAGTGCAAAGTATTTTTGCACACTAGAGTGAGCTTGCAGCAACTGAAGTAAGATTTTAAAAAAAGGGAGGCAGTGTAGGAAGAAGAAAAAAACAAGAATCTTTTGAAAGTTGCTGAAAAAGTGGGATAACATAGGATTAAGCAATGTTGTTCCTTCTAAATCAGGACACTTGGAAGATATGTACCATGATATACATGCTTTCTGCAACCTAATTTTATGCTTTGAACCTAATTTGCCAGAAGAGAAAGGAGAAGAGTGAGATGAAGAGAAAGAAATCTGGGCATTTGAAAAGCTGGAATGATAGAGAATTAATCAGAAGGGCCCCTGCCAAATTAGGACAGTTGGGTTTATGAAATTGCCTTGGTGGCCACATATGACCCCAGGACCTCACTTTGCTGATTGTTGCTCTACAGGGATTCCTTATATCATGCACAGTTTACTGAGCTATAAACAAAATTGGCTTCTTGACTTTAACAGTTCCATACTGGACATCATATGAAGCAGTTCTTCTAATGTGCAAAAACTAGTTGAACCTGACCAGTTTGTACTGGTCACTGGTCAGCAAGAATATATACAGATCCTGTACATTCTGCATTTTTAAAATACTGTAGTACATACCTGTTGCATACAAAAACAGTTTCTGACAGTCTTCTAATAGGTCTTGTGTTATTAACACTGTCTTAATAAATCTGACACCAATGTGGTGTAGTGGTATGGATAGTGTCTCAAGAAATCCATGTTCAAGTCTCCACGATCTATTGAAACTCACTGAGTGGCCTAGGGCCAGCTACTCTCTTTTAGCCATTCAGAACCTTTATCTCCTTTGAGGAAAGGTGGTATATATAAGTGTGACTAATAAGTAAATAACCCTGAGCCATTAAAAAAAATATTGAAAAGGCCACTTTGGCAATTTTGTTAGCATTGCTTCTAGTTGCTGGTTCTGTTGAGCCTGAGGGTGTTCAAGCCCTCAAAGAAATCAACCTCAGAGACAGAAATACTCTTTCAGCAGTTTTTGAGGGACCCCACCCCTTATTTTCAGTTCCAATGTTGACATCAGCACCAAGGCACATGAAGTAAGTGGCTGAGTATGGAAGATACTTTTCTTTGAAAATTGTATGCTGTTGTTTTGAGTGCCTTCGCTATTCTTGCATTTCCTCTAATTACTATAAGATTATGCTAATATTTTGCAGTCATACTACTATAAGAGGAGGCTCATCTCACCAATGTAATCTCAGACTACAGGCTAGCTCTATTCAAAGAAGAAAAGGCCCTACTCATAAAGGGGGTGGGGGGAGAGGAGACCCATTTAGAATATCTTCCCCCAAAGGAGGAAACTTCTGCATTGTCTTGCATCTGTGAAGAATTTTGCACCCACACCTAGAAGTGTTTCTAGTACACACTCAGAATTTTTTGTCAAAGTTATTTTTTGGACTGCAGTTTCAGAAACCTTCAGCCAACATGGCTACCTGTAACCCAAAAATGTAACTCTTCCATGAAGTTTTCTTTTTTCTTTCAGGAGGTCCAGTTTGCAAATTTCCTTCTGTTCCATGTCAGTTACAGCTGTACTTCCATGAATTCTGAGACAAAATAAAATACAGGAAGTGAGAACTGCAAGACCAAAAATAAATTCCATTGACAGTATCTGGTTGGCAACAACGTTTACATTTCCAAAATGGAAAAAACAAAAACAAAGTTTCATGAGCAGGTGCTGCACAGATGACATCTCCAACTAATTCCATGGAACATTAGCCAACTGTGTTTGCAGGTGTTTATGGATTGCCTTACTGCTACCCCAGTGGGATGATATTCCCTCATCTCCAAGATCTTGCTCAGCTCAATGAAGCATGCAAAATAAGGAAATGCAATTGAAAGGAACTCAGCAGCTAGCCAAAAAGAGCAATATAATTGTGATAACATTTGCAGTGACTGTGCATGCAGTTTCAGAATTCTGAAAATGAATTTAGTGATGACAAATTGGGGTCAGAGGAGAGGGGAGGAACCATATCAAAAACAGTTTATCTGTAGATAGTACACAGAACTTATGCCAAAGGACAAAAATATTTCATGAACAATGTGTTCATCATCACTCCAGCACTGAACAGTCTTAGGTGGTCCTCTGCCTACTGTTCTGGAAGGGAAAGAAGGATTATCCTATGATATAATGATAAAATACATGGAAAAGACTGTAAATGGTAAATACACTTGCAAATTAAAAAAGGAAAAAGAAACTGCTTAACGAGAGCCTTAACAAAATGCTGATGGTCATTGAATTATTGAGGGTCTGGGTGGTTATTTTTAAAATAAAGAAAATGAGAAAAAGCAAAGCAGGAAGAATTGATCTGTTTGAGCTCCTAAGAAATTGTAATGTCATGTAACTATGGGTCACAGCACCTATCTATCACAGAATACATTTTCCTCTTAAAATAACTTTTCCATGATACATGGCAGGGACGGGCTGCACCTAAGTGCTGGAGTTTTGCTTCACTTGGCTGCACCTTACAACATTGTCACAACCCCTGATTCCCCCAAACTGGATGGAAAAAAAATTGGTATGAAGATGAAAGCCAACATGGCATAGTGGTTTGGGTGCTCCACTGTTACTCTGGAGACCAGAGTTCAGTTCCCCGCTTGGCCATGAAACCCACTGGGTGACCTCAAGGGAAGGTGATGACAAATCTCCTCTGAACAAATCTTAACTGCCATGGCTCCATGCTATGAAATTCTCAGATCTGTAGTTTGGTGAAATTATTAGAATTATATGCTAGAACTCTTTGTCAATTCCCTTGAACTACAGAATTATAGCTCCATTCCAGAGAATGTTAAGCATTTCATAAAGTCCAGGGTTCCATACAATGAAGTAATGGCAGGTAAAGGGGGATCCAAATGCTATAATTGTGTAGAACAGAGACATCGCTGGGAAGAGGCACTGATTATGGTAATAGCTATCAGGAAACAACTTCGCAATGATAACCATTGAAAAATCAGGAGGGATAAAGAAAGTTATGAGAGTAATGCAATCATGATTAAATATTAAATATTAAATATTATTATTATTATTATTATTATTATTATTATTATTTACCTCCTGATTCATTCTCACTGGTAGCTCCCACTACTTGAAATCATACTCATGTCCTTGTGCTCACTTGTTTATACCAACGTACTTGATATTTCCACAGAGTGTGATTTTTTTCAGGTGATTTAGAAAACAAATCAACTGTTTCAAGTCAGCTTTAGCTTCTTTCCAGATTTTAATGTGCCTGCTTTGAAACCCATTTCATACCATCCCTTGTGCTATGCCACATTACAATGTCCTTTGTTATTAAAAAAAAGAAAAGAAATAAAAGCATAGACCCCCACACTTTCTTAAAGATGCATGTTTGGAACTAATGGGAACTACATGAATAATGGTATAAACTGCATTGCTGTTAAATAATAAAACGTAACTGGTGAGGGCATAGCAATAATAGTTCTGTGCTAAACTATTTCCCTGTAAATTGTCTGTTAAATGCACTTTTTATTATTTTATATAGCTGCTCATCAATGCAATGTCAAATGGGTCAGCTCCTGTCAAGGTACAGTGGATCCTTCTACACTCAGTAGGTCTCCGAAGTGTGGTGAATGTCTGTCTATTAAGACTTAACAGAATGATTGTGAATAATTCATGTTCAGATCCCAAAAGATGAATATGAGTCTTCATATTTAAGGCAGGAAGAAACTTCTTTACTGAGACAGAACTTGAGGCTATTAGTTGATCATAGATCAGCCCTCTGTAAAGATGTCCCCTGTAACCTCATTATGTGTTTGCAATAAATTAGAAGAAATTCGTTGCCGTATCTTAGCAAACTATTCCCCATTCCTCTTACCATTAGAGCAGAACTGCCCAAGCAAGTCAAGATATCAGTCAACACATCAAAACCTTAATCAGTCAAGATGTGTTCTTAAATTGGGGAGCAAGGAGGGTAGCCATTTATTTAATAACAGGCTCCAGAATAAATAAAATGAATACTGCTGAAGCAGCAGGGGGGAAAATCTTGTCTCCAGGGTAGAGATTTGAATGGATATGATTGAATTTTAGGAGACTGGCAGTTCAACCTTTATTGGTATGACAATTTCACATGCATAAGTGCTATATTTCCTTTCTTGTATCTATATGTATGGATACAGGAAGACAAATTATAGTGCTATCCTCATATTCATTATTCTTGATTCGTCTCATAAAGAAGGGATATTTACCAATTGTACCCTAAATGTACAGGAAACAAGGATTGCACACCAGAGCACATAAATAACAACCACCATCATAAAACTCCATTGGCCAGAATTTTGTTAGCTTTTATGCATGTGTAAGTTACTCTATAGAAATGATTGGACATTCCTATCAAATGTTGAATGCCTGCCTTTAGTTTAAGCTTCCAGCACATTACAGGTCCATCCCAGGAGAACCAGAGATAAATCCATTGCAGTGGCTGTTCTCATACTTTGGAATTCCCTTCCACTGAAAGCTGGGTTGACCCCTTTTGCTTTCCATCTGCTGGCTGACAGAGGCCTTATTATTCAAATAGGTGTTTTAATTATTAATTGGTCTAAGGGAGCCCTTTGTCTTCTGTTTTTAACTGTATTCATATATTTTTAAATTATTTTCTATTTTTAAAAACTTGATGGTATGGTAATGTGAAGATTGTCCAACTTGTAACTTTTTTTAAGTTATTGGGCTTTTAGCCAATCTTGTTTCATTGCAGGGAGAGAACAGGCATGTCATGCATTTGATGCTTCTGCACATGGATATACATCGTTCATGTGCATTTTGCATTGCACATGCACATTTGGTCATGTTTTCAATTGCATGTCTGATATCTTGATTTAGTTGTAGAGTGTTGCTATTCAACACAATAATGTGTAGCACAATTAATGCATAATACTTTGAAGGTACCATATTCCATTTCATCTTGGAAGATAAATAGCATCAGCATTTTGCCTGGTTAGTACTTGGGAGACTGTCAGGGAATGCCAGGTTCTGTAGGCTATATTTCAGAAGGAAGCAATGGCAACATCCTATGAAATCCTAGGATTTGCAGTTTAGGGACAGGTATTTGAAATTCTCAGTCAGAGTGCTCTAGTCAGAGTGCTCACTAAGCTGTAAACCTCAGAGAAGGCCATCGGAGTCAGCATTACAAACTACAGACTCTCTAGGCCTTTTGCATTTGTGGCTTGAAAATGCCCTTGGATGTTGTTTCATTGTCATTCTAAATTTCTGCTTCATTCATTTTTAGGTGCTGATCATTTTATTTGATGTCTGTCCATCCATCTCACTATCAGTCTCACAACTGAAGAACAGAAAAATGTAGTAATATCCACTTCAGATGGTTTGCGGATATGGCACACCTGAGGATATATAATTTTTCTAAGCCACATTACTTTATAGGCTATGTTCTGGCTATATCACAATGTGCAGTATTTTTGCAAGCAAGGCAATGTATACTCTTGGACACCCTTCACTAACTAGAAAGTTCAAAAAGACATCTTATCCTATATGTCATTTCTCCTACTGTAGGTTTTCATCTCTTGTCTTGGAAGTATGAACTAGATCTCTCCAGAAAGCATAATGAATTATTTCTGTGTCTAGAAAGGTGTGTGTGTGTGTTTAAAAAAACTTTTCTAGATTCAGCTTCAGGGAGGGAGGTTTTCAGGAAGGAAAATCAGGGTCAAGTATTAACTGTAACCAAGATGTATGGGTGTGTAAATCTTAATTTGTAAGTTTTTGCAAGCAAGAAGAAATAATTTTACATTTTTTAAAATTTTCTGCAAGGAAGTAATAAAAAACTGTCCAACACCACATTTTACAGAATCCTATCTAATGATCCTACAGAGGAATACTGGAAGGAATTACACAGGCTGCTCAGGGAATTTCCCATTAAGGTCCAAAACCAAATCCTTATTGACACATCCCAGGAGCTCCAACCAGGCACATACTACCTATTACTCAAAATACATAAATAGGCCGACCCCGGACATTACCAGCACTGGAACACTTACAGTTGGTGCCTCTAAATATATGGACAATATCCTTAAACCATATGCCACCAACACTCCCAGTTAACACTCCAAGTTATGTGAAAGACACCACAGACTTCTTAGAGAAGATACAATCCATCCACTACCTTCCAGGAAACACCATTTTAGCCACTATGGATGTGGAATCCCTGTATACCAACATCCCGCACAAAGATAGACTACAAGCCATCAGGAACATCATTCCAGATGACAACATATCTGACCTAGCCATCAAGGTCAACCACTTTGTACTGACACACAATTACTTCACCTTTGGTAACAACATACACCTTCAAGTTAATGGCTCCGCCATGGACAGACGCATGGCACCACAATATGCCAATATCTTCATGGCTGACCTATAACAATGCTTCCTTAAATTCTGCACCCAGAAACCACTCATCTACCTGAGGTACAATGATGATATCTTCATAATTTGGACTGATGGAGAAGATTCACTTGAGACATTTCACCAGTTTCAACGACATCCACCCCAATATCAGTCTCAGCCTGGAACTATCTACAGAACTAGTGCACTTTTGAGATACTACAGTACCACTACAAAATAGGCATCTATGCACCACATCATATTGCAAACCCACAGACCACTACATGTACTTACATGCCTCCAGTTTCCACCCTGAATACATCACCAGATCCATATTCTACAGCCAAGCCCTCTGATACAATTGCATCTGCTCAGACCCATAGGACAGGGATGCCAAACTCAAGGAATTACAAGCATTCCTCAAACTACAGTACCCACTACATGAAGTAAAAAAACAACAACACACAAATAAACAAGGCAGGACTTGTATCCAGGACTGATCTATTACAGAACAGTTTGAGGGGAGAAAATGACAGAACCCCACTAGTGGGACCACTCAGGTGCATCATCAATGAACTGCAACCCATTTTGGACAATAATGCCACTCTTTCAAGGGCTCTTGGTAGCAGACCTTTACTCACCTACAGACAGCCTCCAAACCTCAAATAGGTACTCCCCCACAGGAAGACACACAACACTGATGGGGACACAGGTACTAAGCCTTGCCACAAACCAAAATGACAACTCTGCCCACACATTTATCCAGGAAATGTCATCACAAAACCTAATGGGAACACCCACAATATTAGAGGGACCTTCATATGCTCATCCTTCAATGTGATTTATGCCGTACTAAATCATCAATCCCCATCAGCACTCTACATCAGTCAAACAGGCCAGTCCCTGCATAAAATGATAAATGGACATAAATCAGAAATTAGGAATGGGAATACATAAAAACTAGTGGCAGAACATTTAAATCTCCCTGGGCATTCCATGTCAGACCTCAGAACAGCAGTCCTTGAACAAAAGAACTACAAAGGTAGATTGGAATGAGAAACAGCAAGAACTGAAGTCTGTGAGTACTGAGGAAGTGGACAAGATTCTTCGAAGTGTTAGGAAGACGACATGTTCTCTTGATCCCTGTCCTTCATGGTTGGCAGCCCACGGGGGAACAGCTGTAACTACCATGTTACGCCGTATAATTAATTCATCTTTCGGGGAAGGGCAGTTTCCATCTAGCTTAAAATCGGCCGTTGTAAAACCATTGCTAAAAAGCCCTCCCTAGACCCCCTGATTTGGAATAATTATCGGCCTGTTTCGCTGCTGCATTTTTTGGGGAAGGTGATCAAGAGAGTGGTTGCTTTCCCGCTTCAAGCGATCTTGGACGAAACAGATTTTCTAGACCCATTTCAAACTGGCTTCCAGGCGGGCTACGGAGTTGAGACTGCCATGGTCGCCTTAGTTGATGATCTCTGTCTGGGCATGGACAGGGGTAGCGTGTCCCTGTTAGTGCTTTTAGACATCTCAGCGGCTTTTGATACCATGGACCATGGTATCCTTCTGGAACGCCTGAGAGAGTTAGGAATTGGGGGCCCTTGAAAGAGTGGCATTCCTACCTCTCGGGTAGATTCCAGATGGTGCAGCTGGGGGACTGTCGTTCCAATAAGAGGGAACTAACATCTGGTGTCCCTCAAGGAGCGATTTTGTCTCCCATGCTATTTAACATTTACATGAAACCGCTGGGCGAGATCATCTGGAGACACGGGGCGTGGTGTTATCAGTACGCTGATGACACCCAAATATGTTTCTCTGTGCCTCCGACTGATGCAGTGACTAGGGATGTCATCTCTCCTCTAAATGCCTGTCTGGAGTCTGTAATGGGCTGTATGAGGGAAAACAGACTCAGGCGGGCTACACACCGCCGCTTTGCGGCGGTCTGCCGCCGCCGCCAGAAGGTCCGCGGGGGAGCCGGAGCCTATAGACGGCCCGACTCCCGCGCGGACCGAAAAAAGAAGCTCCAAAATGGAGCTTCTTTCTGCGTCGCGTTTGCGACGTAGCGAGGCGCCAGGGGCGCGCTCGCTACGTCAGCAGCGGCGCGACGCGTCTGGACGCTGTGCGTCCGATGCGTAAAGATGGCGCCGGCCATGTAGAAAGGCCGGCGCCATCTTGTACGGACGGAGTCCGTACGAGGCCCAGGGGCGTCTAAAAGAGACGCCCCTTTTTTAAAATGGGACGTCCTCCGGACGTCCCAAAGGGCCGTCTGGAAAGCCCCTGAGTCTGAATCCAGAGAAAACAGAAGTACTTGTGATTGGTTCCCCTGGCCCAGGGAAGGAAATCTGTCCACCTGTCCTGAATGGGGTTACGGTTCCCCTGAAGGACTCAGTTCGCAGTCTGGGGGTGCTTCTGGATTTGTCGCTCCGCCTGACATCTCAGGTGTATGCGACGGTCAGAGGTGCCTGTTACCAGCTTCGGCTGATACACCAGCTGCGACCCTACCTGGGCCGGAGGGACCTTGAAATGGTTGTACATACTCTGGTAACCTCTCGGTTGGATTTCTGTAATGCGCTCTACATGGGGCAACCCTTGTACCAAACCCGGAAGCTTCAGTTAGTGCAGAATATGGCAGCAAGGTTGGTTACTGGATGCCCCAGGACTAGCCATATAACACCTATTTTACAAGATCTACATTGGCTGCCTATTCTCTTCCGGGGGGCAATACAAGGTGTTGGTTATTACCTATAAAGCCCTAAATGGCTTGGGCCCAGGGTAATTGGAGGACCGCCTCTCCCCATATAATCCGCCTCACACTCTCAGATCAGTCAGGAAGCATTTGCTGAGGGTTCCGAAGACAAGATACTCCTCGTCTTCACATAGGGCATTTTCTACCTTGGCCCCACAGGTCTGGAACTCCCTTCCTGACGAGCTCCACTCTGTCTCCTCCCTTGACATGTTTAAGAAGAATCTTAAGACCTCTCTTTTTCGACAAGCTTTCCCCCATGTGTCTTGATTCCATCCTGTTCTCCCCTTGATATGCAATTGGGTGATCCAGCTAGTTTGTTTCTCTGGGTTTTAATATTTGTAAATTTTTTATATAATTTTAATTGATGATATGAGTTATTGATTTATTTTATTGTCTCACATTTTAGTTTTGTGTTGTACACTGCTTTGATCAAATTTTGGAAAAGCGGTTTATAAATAATAAATATTATTAAAATATTATTATTATCCATAAACTACAGTCCTTCAGCAATGGATTGAACAGGGACAATGGTTTCCTGGCACTGTCTGACCGCATCTTCATGGGGGTGTCCTACACACATCTATTCTCCCCACCTGCAGGCTACTTTCCAAGGCCAAACTGGTCTTGACATCTCATTTCCATATCCAATGGCTATGTCTTTGTCCACAAACAATGACTGTTAAAACTTGAATTGCTATTTCATTCCCATACCCAAAAGGATTTTGAATTTGAATTGACATTCTCACATACTTATGGCATATATATGTCTGCTCCTGGCTTCCACTTCACCAAAAGCAACTGAGGAAGTAGACTGAAGTCTGTGGAAGTTCATGCTGCCACCTTCTTTCTTTCAGTTAGTCTCAAAGGTGCCACAAGATCTCTCTACATACTGATTCTACAGACTAACATGGCTATATCTTTGTATTCTATCAAAAAAAAAAAAAGATACATCATATCAACCTGATAAAGGTTGATTAAAAGAAGCTGGGTAAGTGGGTAGGTCTCTGCAAGATCGACAAAGAAGGAAAACCCCACAAAGTTGTGGGCTGCAATTGTGTGGTTGTGAAAGACTATGATTGTGAAGACTATTCATAATTCTATGGGTAGGAAACAGGGATTTTTTTGCCCAGAAAAAAAGTTTCCAATGCAGAAAGCAGTATTTCTATATAAAAACAAGTCCTTGACACAAAACCAAGAAAATATTGTTTTGTGGCAGGAAACTTGTTTTCTCTGTAGAATAAAATAATGGTTTGTTCCATGATGATGATGATTACCTCACATGCAATTTTTATATAGACCTGCAAAGATTCTCACTCTTCTAGGATTCTCTACATCAGAGGATGAGGATGTGGATAAGATTTTGACAATTTTTTTCCAAGATTTTCCAGATTCTTTCCATCCCTACTTGGAAGGCAGACAGTAACACAGCAGACTTTTAAGAATAGCATGTATGCAGTCAACACCCTTCTGAAACTCTGTCTTAAAATTGATATCAGTGGCGGGTTACAAACCGCCACTTGGGACGTCCGCAGGACGTCCCATTTTAAAAAAGGGGCGTCTCTTCTAGACACCCCTGGCTCTAGTACGGACTCTGTCCGTACAATATGGCGCCGGCCGTTCCACACGGCCGGCGTCATCTTTACGCATCGGACGCTGTGCGTCCAAACGTGTCGCGGCGTCTGTGACGTCGCAAATGCGCCCCTGGCGCCTCGCGACGTCACAGAGGCAGATTCCTTTCTGGAGGTGGGATTGGTCAGACTGACCTATGTAATGTTGGAATCCATCTTCCATTGCCTCACCCAAAAAGGGTTGGCACACTGCCCAGGGGACTAGCTACTGAACCAACAGATTTGCATGGATAACAAATCTGGGTTGCTAGAATCCACAATACAATAATCATTTTAATACCCTTGGTGATGGGTGGATGAATCAGTCAATGATAACTTGAAGAATATATAACCAAGCATCATATAATGCCACAAGCAAACTGACCTCAGATGCCATGCCTATAAGAGACACACCTTGTCCTCCCTTAATGTTCTTGGGTGGCAGTGGAGGAGGGAGTCTATTTGGCGACAGACTTGGAAAGGTCATAGTACATAGAGATAGCTGGGCATCATTTCATCCTTGTTCTCATTTAGTTAACTACAACACATTTGTTCCAGTCATTGTTATGAATAAGCACTTGGTCAGTTATAAATCATAAGTAATCATTTCCTAACAGAGACATATTAGAAATTGCTGCTGTCAGCAGTTAGCAACTATTTGATTGCTAGCAAATGTGACAAATGCAGAATTGCAAGAAGGGCAGGAAAGGCCCTTCAGCAATGCCTTGTCTAGATATCATTAACTCATTGATAGTACAAGCTAGCTTCCTTGGCCTCCTTGCCTATATGGAAGAAGTGAAATTCAGCACAATCTGAAGAATATAAGGGTTTGAGAAGAAATGGTGTGTTGTCTAAAACAGGAAAATTAGTAGAGGAACCTGAGGGGACTAATGTTTACAGGATTGTTTCTTATAAATTGCCAAAAAAATTATTAAAGAAATAAGCATGCTTTAAAACAGAGGCAGAGAATATTCAGTCCTCAGTGTAACTTCAAAGCCCTGTGCAAATGATCGGTTCAAACTTCTGGCAAGAACAACTCTATCTTAGCAGCCCCCTTTAATGAGCAGGAACAGTAAAGAGTTGTAGAGGGAGAGAGATAGTGATGAACACAGAAAGAGATAAGGGGAGAAGTTCATCTACTTAAGGCACTGGATTCATCTACCATTAGATGTTTATTGGGGCTGTAATCTTCTAAATTTTGTTTCTTGTTGGCAAGAAAAAGAAACTTGTTCACTTTTTTTTTTTTTTAAAGGTTCAGTCTATGTTTTGCACGTTTTCGTTGCAAAAAACATATCTTTGCCCAGAAACACAAGGTTCTTTTTGCTCCACTGGGGTTCCTTGCGGAGCAAACTAGGGCCGGGCCTACGTTTCTCATAAATCTCAGACACTTTCTCCCCAGCCTGTGACCACTTGAAAATGTTCCTGTATGTGGTTGATGGAAGGAAGAGTCTGTCCGGTTTTGCTTTTCCACAGTTTTTTTAAACATACCAATTATCATGACACTGGAATTCTGTTGTATAAAACTAAATCACTTCATTGCCCCACCCCCAATTTAGTGAAACCTCATTCAATTATTTCTCAGCACGACAGAATGGACGTCCTCCCCTACAAGGATGAGATAAAGTAGGTTGGGTGGGTGAGATATGATGTTGCAATAGTGCCAAAATTGTAACTTAGTAATGTTTGTGATAACAAACGTTGTATTCCGAATACAAAAATCACAATATTATTTAGCTGCATCCAGACTGCAGAAATAACCAGTTTCACACCACATTTACTGCCATGGCCCATGCTATGGATCTAGGATTTTTTTGTTGTGGCCCAGAACTCTGTGCGAGAGGCAAATTCCACCAATGTCACATTCCCAGAAGGTCCATTCTGCCAATAATTGAGGCATGATTCTTTTTCAGTTGGGGAGGGTCAGATTAGGAAAAATTACGTATTAAGTACTGAGTCACATATATGCTGATACTGGATTCCAGAACTTGTTCACAAGCTCAACACATTGATTTAAGTTAGTTTACATGTATTTTTTAAGTGCATATTTTCCTGCAACATGCACATTTTATAGATGCATTTTTCAAATCCTGAGGATATAGATTTTCAAGGAAAACTGTATCCAGTTAACTTCAATTTTGGCTGCCTCATACAGTCAAGCAGCAAATAAATCTTATGGAGCAAATCCTGGGGAGGTACTTCATTAATCAAATAAATCATTATGTAAACAGAAAATCATCTTTAGACCATTTATCCTTTTTATTCCGGGTGAAACTAAGAAATGATATCAAAAATAGACACAGAGGTGACTTTCAATTTGTAGGTAGTTTAAGTCAGATAACTTAATTCCCATGTTTGACTAATATATGAATATTAGTTATTCTTCCCTGAATCTAGTTACCATAATACTCTGTCATTGCACATTTCTTCTGATTTTAAATGTGACACATGGATCAAAAAATGGTATTTTTGTACATTAGGAAACCATATATGATGTGTTTATAGAAAGTTGTAAACAAGTATTGGTATATTAGTGAAAATTGTACAATGAGAGGAAATTGTGCTTAAGTCTGTTTGTCCATTTTTGAGTGCATTTCAAAAAAACCACCACGACTCCTATGGGATTCAATAGAAACGTATATGATTGTAGAAATGACAGCTAACATGAACATGATAAACTAGTGGGTATCATGGATGAAAGGCATTAGACAGTGGAACCTTGGAGAAGAATTGTCAGACAGAAGCCGGTGAATATGTATGGGATGATCTTTTGAATGCTGGCAGATAAACTGATTCATTACATGGGTCCATTTGCATTTGGGGGATAGGAAGGTTTGTTTTAATGGGTGATGTTTGCAGGGCCTGGAGGCAGCCATCTCATTGAAGGTAAGCAAGGACACTCAGTTCAAAGGCTGGAGCAGAGAGTTTAGGGGCATTCCTATACAGCACCTGAGCTCATGATGGAACAATTGTGGGGCAATGTTTTACTAAGTAAAT
This sequence comes from Sceloporus undulatus, assembly GCF_019175285.1. NCBI lineage: Eukaryota > Metazoa > Chordata > Lepidosauria > Squamata > Phrynosomatidae > Sceloporus > Sceloporus undulatus. The sequence continues at coordinate 162,308,069 of NC_056526.1, read as the reverse complement.
CTAGAATCAGCATGCAAGGTTATTATGATACTCGTTTCTATAATATCATTTAGTAAACAATTTTTTAATCTATTTTTGCAGGGTTTTTTTAAAGTCTTGTGGTCATCACCACTGGCCAGAATATTCAGGCAGCAGCCTGAAGTATTCTGGCACCAAAGTGCGCTACCCCCCCCCCAATTCTGAGCATACGACGAGCGGGGTGGGCAATTGTTTATATGGGTCCCGCTGTGCTGTCTGCTGCCATTGGTATGGGTCACTCCTTCTGAAGTAAAAAACAAGGTGTCCCAGTTATTATTATTATTATTATTAACCTTTATTTATAAAGCACTGTAAATTTACACAGCACTGTACATACAATCTTTTTAATTGGATGGCTCCCTGCCTCAGGCTTACAATCTAAAAGGCATGACACAAAAGGAGAAGGGAGTGGTGTGGGGAAGGGGATGAGGGCCAGCAGTTCTTCTCTACTCGAGGCCTGGATCAGGGAGTGGACTGGAGGGAGGGCTTGGCTTCTTAATGAATGGTTAATCATCTTCCAGGGAGGCCTGTTGGGCTAGCCTGCCCTCTAGTAGGATAAACATATAAAATACATAGCAATACAGGAAATGATCAATAAAACAGGCAACAAAAGAACATCAATAGCAAGTGACAATTATGCAATGCTGGGAATGCTTTCTCTGAACAGGATGGTCTTCAGCTCCGTTTTGAAGTTGGTTAAAGAAGTGATGGCTCTTGCTCGCGGGGGAAGAAGGTTCCAGGAGTGAGAAGCAGCGAGTGAAAAGGGGCGAATCCGAGATAGGGCAGAGGAAATCCTGGGCTGGGACAGCCACCTTGACTACCAGAACGGAGGGCCTGAGTGGAAGGTGAGGAGAAAGAAGGTCTGATAAGTAAGGAGGGGCCAGCCCAGTAGGGCTCTAAACGTCGACAGCAAGAGGTTATACTGAATGTGGAAAGGGGGGGGGAGCCAGTGAAGGGATGCCAACACAGGAGATATGGGTCAGAGCATAGGCGGAAGTGATAATGCGTGCAGCTGAATGCTGGACAGAAATTAAAGGACGGAGGTGAGAAAGAGGAAGCCCAGTCAGGAGGACGTTACAGTAATCAAGTCGTGAGACCACTAGGGCATGGACCAGGATCTTGGCAGTAGAGGGGCGGAGAGATATGGTCGGATTTTGGCAAATTGTATAAAAAGAATCTACACAGCCTTGGATGTGGTCTGGATCTGAGGGATACACGACAGAGAAGAATCATAGAGAAAACCAAGTCGTGGGCTTGCTGGACTGGTTGAATAGAAATGTTGTCCACAGAGATAGAAAAGGAGTGTTGAAGGGTGGACTTAGGAGGAAAGACAAGAAGCTCCGTCTTGGACATGTTGAGCTTCAAATGCCGATGGTGCATCCACTGCGAGACATCTGTGAGACAAGACGAAACATGCTGTTCAAGCCTTGGAGAAAGGTCAGGGGTGGAAAGATACAACTGGGTGTCATCAGCATACAGATGGTAGGAAAAACCAAAAGAGCTAATGAGTTACCAAGGACAGTGTGTAGAGAGAAAACAGAAGCGGACCCGAACAGAGCCCTGGGAACTCCAACAGATAGAGAACGGAGGACGAAGTCTGACCACCTGTGACCACGCAAAAGATCTGTCTGACAAATAAGATCTAAACAGAGTCTGAGAACCCAAGGCCAGAAAGTATATCAACTAGAAGACAGTGATCAACGTGTCAAAGGTTGCAGAGAAATCAAGAATGAGAGAACAGAGTAAAGGCCATTAGCCTGGCCTTTAAAAGGTCATTCGAGATCTTAGTGAGAGCTGTCTCTGTAGAATGCCTTGGGCAGAAACCAGACTGAAAGGGATTGAGAATGGAGTTGGCTTCAAGAAACTCAGACAGCAAGAATAAACAACCTGTTCCAAAACTTTAGAAAGAAGGGAAGAAGAGAAATCGGACGATAGCTAGACAAAGAGGAGGGGTCAAGAGAAGTTGATCACATGGCTGGGCACCTTGTGAGCTCATTGGAATGGTCGTGCTGGTAGTAGTGGCACGGGTAGCACAGGGTGCCGCTGTGAAAACAACGTCCAGTATTGCTCAAAGTGCTCTACATTTTTCCTGGAGGATCCAGAAATTTTTTTGGAGATATGTCTATCGAAATAAACAGAATAGCTAGAACTTTTTCATATTTCTGTTGAACTTGTATTTTCATCTTCTGACATCACTGTATCAGTTGCAAATCACTACAGTTTATCTGAGGAAAAGGGATCTTTTTGGTCTGGGCAAGTCATCATTATTATTCTGGTGTACCTTTACTCATTTCCAACGTACAGTGACCCTAGGTGAAACTACATGGGTGTTTTCTTGACATGATTTGTTTAAAGGAGGTTTGTCATTGCCTTTCCCTGAGGTTGATAGCATGTTGCCATGCCCAAGGTCACGCAGCGATTATGGAAAGCAAAGAATTGAATCCTGGTGTCCAGAGTCATAGTTTGGACTCGGAATTCAACACTCAAACCACTACACTATGCTGGCTCTCATACATAGCATACATAGTACCAACACTTTTTTTTTAAAAAAAAATAGCAAAATGCATCTGCAAACACATGGTATTTGATAAACATTAAGTGGCACACAGTTTACAGGGAGTGCAGAAGCCTTTCCCCCCTTCCACTCCCAAGCTGATGGTCTCAGCTCCACTGAAATGTTTAATTTTTTTCAGCCAGATGCTTTTCTTGAGTTGAATTCCATGTTAGTCCATTAAAAATACAGTCCTTCCCACTTTCCTTACACGTCTAGGATGTTAAAGAAAGCCCTTCAAGAATCTGGAGGGGAAGGCAAAAAATAGAATAAACCTTCTGTTCTTCCTGAATTTGACAGCTTCATTACCTTCCACTCCCCTGTAAGCCAAAAAAACATGTGGCCATCTGTAATAAATCTCAACAGGTTTTCAACAAGTGTTAGAAATCCCACGTTCATAAAGATTTGATGGATGTCAGTTTGGGAATGTGAATAAAGTGGAGGGTTCTATGACAAGTGTTTAAAATAACTTCAGAATTAAGTTGCTTAGATAACATTACCAGCAATGTGCTTTTATTATTAAAGAACTAATGAATACAAATCAAGATGGATGACTGGATTACAGATGATAGAAAACAGAAGCAGATAGATAGCCAGATAAATATGAAAATTAAAAAGAATATTCGTGTTTATTATTTTCATTATTTATATCCCCTCTTTCTCCCAATATAGGAACTCAGTAACCTTGTAAAGTTCATCACAGTCTTCTTCTTTGGCCGAATACTCAGGCTGCAATCAGCCTGAAGCAGGCTTCCTGTGGAGTTAAAGGTATTTTCATCTTTTTCAAAATACATCTAAAACAGTCCACACAAGGACTTTTGTATATACAATTAGAATTATGCCTGAGTACTTTTTTGCTAAAGGAGCTAAAAGTAATGCTGAAAGTACATCTAGTTGCTCTTCCAAAGAAAATCCAGTTAGCACCTTTACGATTTAAGTGTGATACACATCTCCATTCACAATCTTGGGTAACAGCATTCAGTCTCAATTTATTACTTCATTCTTGATTATATATGTCTGATGTTCCACATTTGGTGAAGAGGGTGTTATAAATAAAAAGGTCTTATAAATGTATTGTTGTTCTGATAATGTCTTCCATCTATGGGTTGCTTCCCTAGTCTTTAGGAGGCATCAGGTGTTCTATGTTTAGGCACATGTTAATGACCTCTCTTTTCTCTCTCCACATGGGATTTCCTTGACTGACTGTGCGCTGAGTTTGTTTATCTTTCCAATTTTAAATATTTTAACTGATTATTTTATTAATGTCTGTTTTTTTCCTCAGTTTGTTAATTTCATCATTGTTTTTAATAATGATAAGCAGTCTATAAATCATTTGCACAATCAAATTATAGATAGGTCTGTGATTTTGCAAAGTCAAATTTCATGGCCAGCATCATATTTTTTGTGATGTGGCTGAATCTCAGAGAAAGTTCAGAGAAAGCTTTCTTTGAAGATGCCAGCCACAGTGCTGGTGAAATGTCAGGGAAAAAAACCCTTCTAGAACACAGCCTCATAGCCCAAAAAAAAACCCCACACAAATGTTATTTGTTTTGTTTTGCTTTGATTGCACAGGGGGAGATCTACCTTAATGAAGCTCAAGTCTAGAACCACTTGCTCTGCAATCAGAGGCTGAGAAAAATCTGAACGAGATATCTACTTCACAAGGGTTTTTTTAATCTTTAAAAAGTTCTTAGAAGTTTCCTAATCCTGAATTTAATCTCAGCAACAAATCAGTCAATATTAGGAGAATAAAATATCCTTTAGCTTTACTTTCTTCGCAAACTCCCTTCCACATTTGGCAAGAAAAGACAAAACAGTGAAAATGCTGCTTTTTTCACTATTGTGTTTATGAATCACAAGCCTTTTCTACAGTGACTCAGTTTCTGGAGAGATAAAGAATTTGTCTCTCTCTTTTCTTTCTAGTTGATCAATGATCACTTACTAAGCCACAAAAATATCATTGTGATGCAGTAACTTTATGCATGGCAGTAACTATGTGATGCAAGGGGAAAAATAACACTACTATAATCTGCCTTTTACTAGGGATGACATAAGGCCCCCACCTGGAATTTTGTCAGTTCTGGGCACCACAATTCAAAAAGGACATTGAGAAACTGGAGCGTGTCCAAAGGAGGGCGACTAAAATGATGAAGGCTCTGGAAACCATGTCCTATGAGGAATGATTAGGGAGCTGGGGAGTTTAGCCTGGAGAAAGAGGTTAAGAGGTGATATGATAGCCCTGTTTAAATATTTGAAGGGATGTCATATTGAGGAGGGAGCAAGCTGTTTTCTGCTGCTCCAGAGAACAGGACCTGGAACAATGGATGCAAGCACAGGAAAAGAGATTCCACCCAAATTAGGAGGAACTTCCTGACAGTAAGAGCTGTTTGACAGTGGAACACACTCCCTTGGAGTGTAGTGGAGTCTCCTTCTTTGGAGGTCTTTAAGCAGAGGCTGGATGACCATCTGTCGAGGATGCTTTGATTGAGATTTCCTGCATGGCAAGGGGTTGGACTGGATGGCCCTTGTAGTCTCTTCCACTCTACGATTCATGGTTCTATGACATGAAATGTTATACATTGATGAACAAGTGAGGAGTGCAAATGGAGTAAGGTTTCACTGGCGGGTTATAAACCGCCGCTTTGAGGTGGTCGCCACTGCCGCTGTTTGCTCCGTGTGGGAGCCGAAGCAGCCACACCGCGCGGCTCCTGCATGGACCAAAAAAGAAGCTCCAAATGGAGCTCTCCTGCGTGCCTCTG
>NC_056526.1:162224999-162302716 GCF_019175285.1 Sceloporus undulatus | reverse complement strand
GGACGTCCGCAGGACGTCCCATTTTAAAAAAAGGGGCGTCTCTTCTAGACACCCCTGGCTCTAGTACGGACTCTGTCCGTACAATATGGCGCCGGCCGTTCCACACGGCCGGCGTCATCTTTACGCATCGGACGCTGTGCGTCCAAACGTGTCGCGGCGTCTGTGACGTCGCAAATGCGCCCCTGGCGCCTCGCGACGTCACAGAGGCACCGCAAGAAGAAGCTCCATTTTGGAGCTTCTTTTTTGGTCCATGCGGGAGCCGCGCGGTGTGGCTGCTGCGGCTCCCACACGGAGCAAACGGAGGCAGTGGCAGACCACCTCAAAGCGGCGGTTTATAACCCGCCAGTGAAACCTTACTCCATTTGTCACTCCTCACTTGTTCATCACTGTATACATTTCATGCCATAGAATCATAGAATCGTAGAGTTGGAAGAGACTACAAGGGCCATCCAGTCCAACCCCTTGCCATGCAGGAAATCTCAATCAAAGCATCCTCGACAGATGGTCATCCAGCCTCTGCTTAAAGACGTCCAAAGAAGGAGACTCCACTACACTCCAAGGGAGTGTGTTCCACTGTCAAACAGCTCTTACTGTCAGGAAGTTCCTCCTAATTTTGAGGTGGAATCTCTTTTCCTGTAGCTTGCATCCATTGTTCCAGGTCCTGTTCTCTGGAGCAGCAGAAAACAAGCTTGCTCCCTCCTCAATATGACATCCCTTCAAATATTTAAACAGGGCTATCATATCACCTCTTAACCTTCTTTTCTCCAGGCTAAACATCCCCAGCTCCCTAAGTCATTCCTCATAGGACATGGTTTCCAGAGCCTTCATCATTTTAGTCGCCCTCCTTTGGACACGCTCCAGTTTCTCAATGTCCTTTTTGAATTGTGGTGCCCAGAACTGGACACAAAATTCCAGGTGGGGCCTGACTATGTCATCCCTAGTAAAAGGCAGATTATAGTAGTGTTATTTTTCCCCTTGCATCACATAGTTACTGCCCATGCATAAAGTTTACTGCATCACAATGATATTTTTGTGGCTTAGTAAGTGATCATTGATCAACTAGAAAGAAAGAAGAGAGACAAATTCTTTATCTCTCCAGAAACTGAGTCACTGTAGAAAAATGGACTTGTGATTCATAAACACAATAGTGAGAAAAGCAGCATTTTCACTGTTTTGTCTTTTTCTGCAAATGTGGAAGGGAGTTTGCAAGAAAAGTAAAGCTAAAGGAATATTTTATTCTCCTAATTATTGACTGATTTGTTGCTGAGATTAAATTCAGGATTTCAGGAAACTTCTAAGAACTTTTTAAAGACGAAAAAACCCTTGTGAAGTAGAAATATCTATGTTCAGATTTTTCTCAGCCTCTGAATTCAACAAGTGGTTCTAGACTTGAGCTTTCATTCAAGGTAGATCTCCCCCTGTGCAATCAAAGCAAAACAAAACAAATAACATATTTGTGTGGGTTTTTTTGGGGGGCTATGAGGCTGTGTTCTAGAAGAGGTTTTTTCCCCTGACATTTCACCAGCAGCTGTGGCTGGCATCTTCAAAGAAAGCTTTCTCTGAACTTTCTCTGAGATGTCAGCCACATCACAAAAAATTATGGATGCTGGCCATGAAATCATTTGACTTTGCAAAATCACAGACCTATCTATTTAATTTGATTGTGCAAATGATTTATAGACTGCTTATCATTTATTAAAACAATGATGAAATTAACAAACATGAGGAAATTAAAACAGACATTAAAATAAAAATAATCAGTTAAAATATTTAAAATTGGAAAGATAACAAACTCAGCAGCACAGTCAGTCAAGGAAATCCCATGTGGAGAGAGAAAGAGAGGTCATTAACATGTGCCTAAACCATAGAACACCTGATGCCTCCTAAAGACTAGGGAAGCAACCCATAGATGGGAAGACATTTCAGAACAACAATAACATTTATAAGACCTTTTTATTTATAACACCCTCTTCACCAAAATGTGGAACATCAGACATATATAATCAAGAATTAAGTAATAAATTGAGACATGAATGCATGTTACCCAAGATTGTGAATGGAGATGTGTATCACACTTAAATCAGTAAAGGTGCTAACTGGATTCTCTTTGGAAGAGCAACTAGATGTACTTTCAGCATATACTTTTAGCTGTCTTTAGCAAAAAGATACTCAGGCATAATTCTAATTGTATATACAAAAGTCCTTGTGTGGACTGGGTTTTAGATGTATTTTGAAAAAGATGAAAATACCTTTAACTCCACAGAGAAGGCCTGCTTCAGGCTGATTGCAGCCTGAAGTATTCAGGCCAAAGAAGAAGACTGTGATGAAGACTTTACAAGGTTACTGAGTTCCTATATTGGGAGAAAGAGGGGATATAAATAAATGAATAAACACGAATATTTCTTTTAAATTTTCATATCTATCTGGCTATCTATCTGCTTCTGTTTCTATCATCTGTATATCCAGTCATCCATCTTGATTTGTATTCATTAGTTTCTTTAAATAATAAAAGCACATTGCTGGTAATGTTATCTAAGCCAACTTAATTCTGAAGTTATTTTAAACACTTGTCATAGAACCCCTCCACTTTATTCACATTCCCAAACTGACATCCATCAAAATCTTTATGAACGTGGGATTTCTAACACTTGTTGGAAAACCTGTTGAGATTTATTAACAGATGGCCACATGTTCTTTTTGGCTTACAGGGAGTGGAAGGTAATGAAAAGCTGTCAAATTCTGGAAGAACAGAAGGTTTATTCTATTTTTTGCCTTCCCCTCCAGATTCATTGAAGGGCTTTCTTTAACATCCTAGACGTGTAAAGGAAAGTGGGAAGGACTGTATTTTTTAATGGACTAACATGGAATTCAACTCAAGAAAAACATCTGGCTGAAAAAAAATCTTAAACATTTCATGTGGAGCTGAGACATCAGCTTGGAAGTGAGAAGGGGGGAAAGGCTTCTGCACTCCCTGTAAACTGTGTGCCACTTAATGTTTATCAAATACCATGTGTTTGCAGATGCATTTGCTATTTTTTTTAAAAAAAGTGTTGGTACTATGTATGCTATGTATGAGAGCCAGCATAGTATAGTGGTTTGAGTGTTGAATTCAGAGTCCAAACTATGACTCTGGACACCAGGATTCAATTCTTTGCTTGTCCATAATATCTGCTGAGTGACCTTGGGCATGTCATATGCTATCAACCTCAGGGAAAGGCAATGACAAACCTCCTTTAAACAAATCATGTCAAGAAAACCCCATGATAGTTTCACCTTAGGGTCACTGTACGTTGGAAATGAGTTAAAGGTACACAAGAATAACAAATGTATGACTTGCCCAGACCAAAAGATCCCTTTTCCTCAGATAAACTGTAGTGATTTGCAACTGATACAGTGGATGTCAGAAGATGAAAATACAAGTTCAACAGAAAATATGAAAAGTTCTAGCTTATTCTGTTTATTTCGATAGACAGATCCTCCAAGAAAATTTCTGGATCCTCCAGGAAAATGTAGAGCACTTTGAGCAATACTGGACAGTTGTTTTCACAGTGGCACACTGTGCTACCCAGTGCCACTACTACCAGCACAGACCATTCCCAATGAGCTCACTACAAGGTGCCCAGCCATGTGATCAACTTCTCTTGACCCCTCCTCTTTGTCTAGCTATCGTCCGATTTCTCTTCTTCCCTTTCTTTCTAAAGTTTTGGAACAGGTTGTTTATTCTTGCTGTCTTGAGTTTCTTGAAGCCAACTCCATTCTCAATCCCTTTCAGTCTGGTTTCTGCCCAAGGCATTCTACAGAGACAGCTCTCACTAAGATCTCGAATGACCTTTTACAGGCCAAGGCTAATGGCCTTTACTCTGTTCTCATCCTTCTTGATTTCTCTGCAACCTTTGACACCGTTGATCACTGTCTTCTAGTTGATATACTTTCTGACCTTGGGTTCTCAGACTCTGTTTAGATCTTATTTGTCAGACAGATCTTTTGCAGTGGTCACAGGTGGTCAGACTTCGTCCTCCGTTCCCTTATCTGTTGGAGTTCCCCAGGGCTCTGTTCTGGGTCCCCTTCTGTTTTCTCTCTACACACTGTCCTTAGGTAAACTCATTAGCTCTTTTGGTTTTTCCTACCATCTGTATGCTGATGACACCCAGTTGTATCTTTCCACCCCTGACCTTTCTCCAAGGCTTGAACAGCATGTTTCGTCTTGTCTCACAGATGTCTCGCAGTGGATGCACCATCGGTGTTTGAAGCTCAACATGTCCAAGACGAAGCTTCTTGTCTTTCCTCCTAAGTCCACCCTTCAACACTCCTTTTCTATCTCTGTGGACAACATTTCTATTCAACCAGTCCAGCAAGCCCACAGACTTGGTTTTCTCTATGATTCTTCTCTGTCGTGTATCCCTCAGATCCAGACCACATCCAAGGCTTGTAGATTCTTTTTATACAATATTGCCAAAATCCGACCATATCTCTCCGCCTCTACTGCCAAGATCCTGGCCCATGCCCTAGAGGTCTCACGACTTGATTACTGTAACATCCTCCTGACTGGGCTTCCTCTTTCTCACCTCCGTCCTTTAATTTCTGTCCAGCATTCAGCTGCACGCATTATCACTTCCGCCCACCACTCTGACCACATCTCTCCTGTGTTGGCATCCCTTCACTGGCTCCCCCTCCCTTTCCACATTCCGTATAACCTCTTGCTGTCGACGTTTAGAGCCCTACATGGGCTGGCCCCTCCTTACTTATCAGACCTTCTTTCTCCTCACCTTCCCACTCAGGCCCTCCGTTCTGGTAGTCAAGGTCGGCTGTCCCAGCCCAGGATTTCCTCTTCCCTATCTCAGATTCGGCCCTTTTCACTCGCTGCCTCTCACTCCTGGAACCTTCTTCCCCTGCGAGCAAGAGCCATCACTTCTTTAAACAGCTTCAAAACGGAGCTGAAGACCATCCTGTTCAGAGAAGCATTCCCAGGCATTGCATAATTGTCACTTGCTATTTGATGTTCTTTTGTTGCCTGTTTTATTGAATCATTTCCTGTATTGCTATGTATTTTATATGTATTATCCTACTAGAGAGGCAGGCTAGCTCCAACAGGCCTCCCTGGAAGATGATTAACCATTCATTAAGAAGCCAAGCCCTCCCTCCAGTCCATCTCCCCTGATCCAGGCCTCGGAGGTAGAGAAGAACTGCTGGCCCTCATCCCTTTCCCCACCACCACTCCCTTCTCCTTTTGTGTCATGTCTTTTTAGATTGTAAGCCTGAGGCAGGGAACCATCCAATTAAAAAGATTGTATGTACAGCGCTCATACCAATGCCAGACAGCACAGCGGGACACACATATAAACAATTGCCCACCATCGCTCTGTAATGCTCAGATAATTGGGGGGGGGGGTAGCGCAGCTTTGGTGCCAGAATACTTCAGGCTGCTGCCTGAATATTCTGGCCAGTGGTGATGACCACAAATGACTTTAAAAAAACCTGCCAAAATAGATTTTAAAAAAATGTTTACTAAATGATATTATAGAAACGAGTATCATAAATAACCTTGCATGATTCTAGATTTACTTAGTAAAACATTGCCCCACAATTGTTCCATCATGGAGCTCAGAGTGCTGTATAGGAATGCCTCCTAAACTCTCTGCTCCAGCCTTTGAACTGAGTGTCCTTGCTTACCTTCAATGAGATGGCTGCCTCAAGGCCCTGCAAACCATCACCCATTAAAACAAACCTTCCTATCCCCCAAATGCAAATGGACCCATGATAAATGAATCAGTTTATCTGCCAGCATTCAAAAGAATCATCCCATACATATTCACCGGCTTCTGTCTGACAAATTCTTCTCCAAGGTTCCACCTGTCTAATGCCTTTCATCCATGAATACCCACTAGTTTATCATGTTCATGTTAGCTGTCATTTCTACAATCATATATCAGTTCTATTTGAATCCCATAGGAGTCTGTGGTTATTTTTGAAATGCACTCAAAAATGGACAAACAGACTTAAGCACAATTTCCTCTCATTTGTACACAATTTTCACTAATATACCAAAACTTGTTTACAACTTTCTTATAAACACATATATGTAGCTTTTCCTAATGTACAAAAATACCATTTTTGATCCATGTGTCACATTATAAAATCAGAGAAATCTGCAATGCAGAGATTATTATGGATAACTAGATTCAGGGAAGAATAACTAATATTCATATATTAGTCAAACATGGGAAGTAAGTTATCTGACTTAAACATACCTACAAATTGAAAGTCACCTCTGTGTCTATTTTTGATATCATTTCTTAGTTTTCACCAGGAATAAAAAGAGATAAATGGTCTAAAGATGATTTTCTGTTTACATAATGATTTATTTGATTAATGAAGGTACCTCCCCAGGAATTCGCTCCATAAGATTTATTTTGCTGCTTGACTGTATGAGGCAGCCAAAATTGAAGTTAATTGGATACAGTTTTCCTTTGAAAATCTATATACCTCAGGATTTTGAAAAATGCATCTTATGAAATGTGCATGTGTGCAGGAAAATATGCACTTTAAAAAATACATGTAAACTAACTTAAATCAATGGTTGAATGCTTGTGAACAAGTTCTGGAATCCAGTATCAGAATATATGTGACTCAGTACTTAAATACGTAATTTTTCCTAATCTGACCCTCCCCAACTGACAAAAAGAATCATGCCTCAATTATTGGCAGAATGGACCTTCTGGGAATTGTACATTTGTGAGAATTTTTGCCTTCTCTGTCACAGAGTTCTGGTGCCACAACAAACTAAAATTCCTAGAATTCCATAGCATTGGGCCATGGCAGTAAATGTGGTGTGAAACTGGATTATTTCTGCAGTCTGGATGCAGTCTAAATAATATTGTGATTTATTTTTTTATTTTTTTGTATTCAGGAATGCAACTGTTTGTTATTCACAAACATTACTAAGTTACAATTTTGGCACTATTGCAACAATCATATCTCACCCACCCAACCTACTTTATTCGCCATCACTTGTACGGGGAGGACGTCCATTCTGTCGATGACTGGAAAATAATTGAATGAGGTTTCACTAAAATTGGGCGTAGGGCAATAGGAGTGATTTAGTTTATACTAATACAGAATTCCAGTGATCATGTATAATTGGTATGTTTAAAAAACTGTGGAAAAGCAAAACCTGGACAGACTCTTCCTTCCATCAACCACATACAGAAACATTTATCAAGGAAATGGTCACAGAGCTGGGAAAAGTGTCTGAGATTTTGAAGAAACTCAGGCCCGGCGCCCTAGTTTGCTCCGCAAGGAACCCACAGTGGAGCAAAAAGAACCCTTTGTGTTTTCTGGGCAAAGATATGTTTTTTGCACAGAAAATGTGCAAAACATATGACTTGTAAAGAAAAAAAGTGAACAAGTTTTCTTTTTCTTGCCAACAAGAAACAAAATTTAGAAAGATATACAGCCCCAATGAACATCTAATGGTAGATGAATCCAGTGCCTTAAGTAGATGACCTTCTCCCCTTATCTCTTTCTGTATGTTCATCACTAATCTCTCTCCCTCTACAACTCTTTTCATGTTCCTGTTCATTAAAGGGGGCTGCTAAGATAGAGTTGTTCTTGCCAGAAGTTTGAACCGATCATTTGCACAGGGCTTTGAAGTTACACTGAGGACTGAATATTCTCTGCCTCTGTTTTAAAGCATGCTTATTTCTTTAATAATTTTTTTGGCAATTTATAAGAAACAATCCATGTAAACATTAAGTCCCCTCAGGTTCCTCTACTAATTTTCCTGTTTTAGACAACACACATTTCTTCTCAAACCCTTATATTCTTCAGATTGTGCTGAATTTCACTTCTTCCATATAGGCAAGGAGGCCAGGAAGCTAGCTTGTACTATCAATGAGTTAATGATAATCATTGACAAGGCATTGCCTGAAGGGCATTTCCTGCCCTTTTACTTGCAATTCTGCATTTAGTCACATTTGCTTAGCAATCTAAATAGTGTTGCTAACTGCTGACAGCAGCAATTTATAATATGTCTCTGGTATAGGAAATGATTACTTTATGATTTATAACTGACCAAGTGCTTATTCATAACAATGACTGGAACAAATGTTGTAGTTAAACTAAATGAGAAACACAGGATGAAATGATGCCCAGCTATCTCTACGTACTATGACCTTTCCAAGTCTGTCGCCAAATAGACTCCCTCCTCCACTGCCACCCAAGAACATTAAGGGAGGACAAGGTGTGTGATCTTTATAGGCATGGCATCTGAGGGTCAGTTTGCTTGTGGCATTATATAGATGCTTGGTTATATATTCTTCAAAGTTATCATTGACTGATTCATCCACCCATCACCAAAGGGTATTAAAATGATTATATTGTATTGTGGATTCTAGCAAACCAAGATTTGTTATCCATGCAAATCTGTGTGGTTCAGTAGCTAGTCCCCTGGGCGGTGTGCCAACCCTTTTTTAGGGTGAGGCAACTGGAAGATGGATTCCTAACATTACATAGGTCAGTCTGACCATCCCCACCTCCAGAAAGGAATCTGAACTGCCCAGATATAAGCCATCTCCCATCCGAATAAATAAGATAACCATAGAAACAAATTGTTAAGAGAAATATTTACTCCCCTGATGTCTTCTCAGTCCCTTCCATATCCTTTTACTGCCAGGCTGAAGCATAAAGTGCCTAGGAATCCCATTGTGTGAAAAAGGTAAGAAATAAATCTTCCAAATAAATAAATAAATAAACATTTTAGCCCCTATTTTAGAAAAGAAATATAGAAATAAAACTAACCCTTTCAATGCAATTAGGCAATTAACATTTGGCCATCACGCTAAGGATCCTAGAACCCACCTGCCTGGTGACAGGGGACTATATCCAGTAGACAATCCTTCCACACAGAAAGCTGTAATTTGCCATATATGCCATCTAAGACACCTGATGATTAGTCACCTGTGCAAACAGCCACCACAGTGCAGAAATGGAAAGCTCCAGGTCTTCCTGGAAGATCTTTAGCAACAGGTAAGATTATCTTTTAGTTTATATTAACTTTGTCCAGACTGTCCACACCAGAACTGGGATTTGCGCCATGCATCACCTGAACGGAATGATATCAGAATAGGAGAGGGGACATATCAGAGGTGATATGGAGGCAGAATACTCTGGGCTGCCCCTGAAGTATCCTTGCCAATACAAACAAGGCCAGAGTAACATCGTTATTATCCCAAATTTAGTCCCTCACATGAACAGGCAAACAGCTGAATACACAACTCTTGCTTCTGACATAGGAGCTTATCACATGAGGGACAGGATGTCATTGTTCCGTTCCTGTCCCATCCTCCCTGCTCGATCGCGGGAAGCACTTCCACACATAACTCATACTTGACCTGGCCGGGAAGCGCCAGTGAAAGTGATCATGTGAATCACTTTCACATACAAACCATGCTGAATCTGTCATTCAGCCACCCAGGAAGTACTAGTGAAAGTGATCACATGAATCACTTTCACATGAAAGCAGGGTGAAAAGCAGGGTGAACAGTGAAGTGTCATTCTGCATCATTTGCTGTCGTTTTGTATTAATGGAAGAATTTGTTAATACCATGCCAGCTGAATGATAGGAACAGCACACTTTCATATGCACATGTTTAGCACAAACACTTTCACTTGGGGGGCACAGATGGGTCATGACCAGGATAAGGATGGGGGAGCAATCCCATCCCTGTCCTGTCCCCATGTGATAAACCTCATAATGTGTAGACTAGCTTGACATTCACTCATGAAGCTCATAGGATTACTTTTTGCCATAATATAGATTTTTAGCATAATCTTACTTGCCAAATTGTTGAGGATAAAGCTGAAGGAATGCATCTCCCTCCACCTTTCTCTCTTCCTCTCTCCCTCTCTTTCCTTCCTTCCTTCCCTTTATCTACCTATAAATTATGTTATACAGTATACATAGCTGACATTTGTCTCTGCTTGCACCCACATTTGCATCTGCTTGTACATTTGTGGGCACAATTGGACTGCATGCACAACTCCACTTTGAGACCTTTAAACTGAATATGGCCATTCTGTTTCAGATTTTAAAAAATCTGATTATAAAACACCAACAGATTTCCAGTCACTGCACATTTTATTGTTGTTCTTTCTTGTTTGCGGTTGTAATGGTTATGGCTGAGAACAGCCCCTCTTCAAAAGGAATATAAGGAGACACCAAGAAAATGCAAAGTGACTACATGAAATGACATTTGTACATTTTTCATTGATCTTTGAATAATTACATATGCCCTCAGTTTGGAGATAAAGATTTTGCTAATAGGTTGGAGCATTTCAGATTAACCTCAAGAAGCAAGCCTCCTCCTTCCCTTAGGATCCTTAAAAGGGAATAGGAAGAATGTCAAATGATATCAGTCAGATAACAAGACTGTAGGGAAAACTAGATTATTTTGTGCTACTTGTGATCATTATACATGCTCCCAATTACAATTAGTTGGCCATGGAGTAGAACTATTGCTCTTTAACATAGTGTTTACTGCTCTTGTTAATTATTGGTTGCAGAGTTTTTGTTTTTGTTTTGTAATGTCAAAAGTTCAGTGTGCTAGTCCCAAAATTATAAATTGTTGAATATCTTCAAACCCAAGATTTTAATAAATTACATCAACAAAAGGTATTATAATCATGAACCTCCTCTATCACCTCAACCACTGCTGCCACCGCCATCATCTCTTCATCCTCCATTTGTGATGTTGTGTAGCTATACTGTGGCTATACTGGCAGAAATTTCTCTGACTATTTATTGCCTCCGTGGCAACTTGGGTCTGTCCAAATTATCATCTCATGTCATTCATTGAGCAAGACACACTTCAGACTTCCTTTTCAAGAAGAGGGATGGTGCTGGATACTGCAAGGTGGATCTCTGTTTTATAGTGGCTTTGGGCCTTCTAGTATGAGAAGATGATACTAGGAGACGTTCCCCCTTCAATATCATGGTCATATGTTTGCATCTGCTATATATATATATAAATTAAACCACTGGGAGATGTTATTCTCAGCCTGTGGGCTCAATGTCATTAATATACCATTTCCCTGAATAAGGCTGCAAGACCTTTTGAAGACAGAATATAATGAGTTCCTTGAGAAGCCTCCATATAGACACACCTAGACACAAATTTAGATGCTGTAAAAAGTAAAATGTGCCAATGATAGCCAATTTCAGATTGTTTTACCTTAAGTGAATGTGAAAACCACTGGGAGTGAGGCCCAGTCCAGTATGTCTTAAAATACTGTCCTTCAATCCATAATTATGTTGCCTCAGATGCCACTGACAAATAACCACAGGAAACCAAGCTGGAGGAAAGGCCACAACTTTATTAATAGCAAACAATTGGTAGGGTTGGCACCAAGCATGAGGTCAGGATCTGTGAAATCAAACAACCCCATGTTTGTCTGATTAGCGAAAACCTGGTACCCACCAGGCATTGGGATGACCTAGGGGCTAAGGAACACCATTTGACCGCAACTCTGCCATGCGTTCACATATTCGCTAAGCCCCTAGTCACCGGAAGGCGTCTTCACGTTATGGCCCCTGTAATGGCCATACGCCTGCCCTATTCGCCCCCGGGTCCAGACTGACTCCTAAACAAGAGCTCCGTAGCCCTGGTACCACACCGTGCAGATTCCGGCCTATGCTGCTGACTCCAAGTTGTGACAAAAAAACCCACGAACCAAGCAGTGGGTGGGTGGGAGAAGTACTCCGTTGCCTCCTCCCTTCCTACTTGGCTCCGAACCGCTCGGAGCCAAGCACCGACTGAAGGCCTGAGCCGGCCGCGCAGCCTTATATAGGCCCTGGCTCCGTCCCCAGGTCACCTGATCCAGGAGACTCCTCCTCCTGGACAGCTGACCAATGAACTGCCCTGGAGGACCGGAACTCCTGGATCATAGAGCCCGGCCCCTAGAGCATCGCAGGGCGGAAGCAACTCCACTTCCGCTCTGCGTACCAATAGGAGGCCGGGGCAAGCCCCAGAGGCCTCTAGGGCTTGTAGTTTGTCGCCACTTCTAGCGGTAAAGTGGCATGCCTGTCCAGCCGGGTGGCCGCTTTTTGTCAAAAAACAGGGGGATTCCGGGAACTGTACTTTAAAATGTCAGTTTTTAAATGTAGGGATTCCTATAACACATCTGATCCAGTCCGTTCAATTCAGTCAGTGCAAAAAAGCAGGCTTCTACATATGGATTATACTATCAAATTTATGATGCATATCCAGATGTAATGCAGATGTACATTCATAATATATTGTGCAGTCTTCATGTTAACTGGAGAATGTAGCTGGAATTTGCAATGTATTTTCCACCAAACCTACAATTCAGATAATAGGTATGTCTTGCTATTGATTACATTAAACCACAGGTTTATCCTTGAACTTCATAGATTGTAAAAACATAGAACAATTACTTAGTGCTTGCCAAAGATACCCCCTTTAAAAATTCACAGAACACCTGTGAAAGGGGAGTAGTCCAGCGTTCTGTTTCTAGGAATGTGCGACTGTCTCTGAAAAACAAAGAATAAAGGCAGTAAAGATAACAACCTCCATCTGTTATTTTGATATTTAGGAGTTTATTGTCTCTTTTTAAAAAATAATAAAAAAAAACTCTTGGAACCAATTTCTGCTCAACCAGCAGTCTAAAAGTTGTATAGTTTTCTCATTTTGTCTGCTTACATGCAGGTAGGCTCTCTTAGGTTTTGGCAATGTGTACAGGCTGCTTTCATTTGGTAAAAAGTTAGTGAACTTATAGCACTTTTAATTCACTGTTAATATTGAGAACCATAATTTGGTTCTATATTATTCGAAAAGAAAAAAAAGAATAGGAAAAAGGTCTACATGACAGATGGGAAGTAGGCTTGTTTTATGTGAAGATTACTGCTCTGTGTGTGTGTGTGTGTGTGTGTATACACACACACCTATAAAATTGTGAAGTCAAAGGCTTTCATGGACGGCATCCATAGTTTTTGTGGAGTTTTTGGCTAAGTGGTGATGTTATAGAAGATTTCATTCCTGACATTTTGCCTGCATCTGTGGTTGGCATTCCCTGAAGATGCAGGTGAAACATCAGGAATAAACTCTTCTAGAACATGGCCACATAGCCTGAAAAACCCACAAAAACCTATACAATTGTTGAGCCCAGCTGAATTTGAAAACTGAGTCTTTATAGCATGACACAGAATCATGTTTCTTGGGGAAAACAAGCAGAAAGGAATTGGCCTCTTCTACCTTTCTTCTGTCATCACAATTCAACACAGATCTCTGTAAAATGGAAAACTGGGATACAGTTCCATATCTGGATTCAACTCTATTATTGAACTTGATAGGACATTTTTGAATATATGTTTAGTTAAATCATTTACATTTCACTATTGAGCTAGAAAGAATGGCTTACATATAAGTAAAAACAAGACAATCCCTGCTGTCAGGCCACAATTAAAATTTCATAAGGCACAATAAGTGCCACAACAAAAGCAAAAAAACAAGGCAGGAAGAAAACTAGCCAGTTACCCATTCATAATTCAGAACAGACATTAGGATTTCAATGTAATTTGAGGAAATATTTTCCATTTTATAAGATGAAAAAAAAAATGTTGAAAGTCAAGTGTGTATAATTTATTTTAGTGCTAGAGACTTTACTAACCATAATTTGACATCTCAGCTTTTTTAAATAAAGAAACCAGTATTTGACTGGAAATAATTCAACAACATAAGCTGATGTAATGGGCTGTCATACAGAAGATACACCACTTGTTTAGTGTACCACATACCATGCAGCTGCGGACAAGTGTACATAGGGACCACCAAATGCAGTCTTCAAAAATGAATCTAGTAAAATGAGAGACAATGCAGACTGAGTCAGTCAGAAAAATCAGTAGTAGCAGAACATGTTATAAACCATACTGGGTATAAATTGCTATTTAAAAACACTGAAATTCTGGAACATGCCAACAGCTATCAGGTCAGAATGCACAGGCAAGCCATTGAAATTCACAAACACCAAGACAATTTCAACAGGAAAGAAGAGACCCTTAAAGTGAACAAATAAGCTTATCGCACGGGTGAAAAAAATCAGCAAAGTTTGGCTACTAGTCCTGAAAAACACTAAAATCAAGACCCAGAAAAATGCAAATGAAAAGTTTTCTCAGCAGATAATGATCATTAAACAGACACTAATCCTCCTTGCATATCCTCCCACCCTGAGGCCTTGCCATTGAACAACAGAACAATACACAGATTAACATGGAAATTGCTCCTCCCTACACAGGGTCACTCAGTATACATATACTCCACTCTCTTCCATACCAACATTATCTGAAGATGACAGCTACAGATGCTGGTGAAACTCAGGAATAAACTCTTCTACAACATGGCCACATAGCCTGAAAAACTCACCAAAAAAACAAACAAAAAAAAAACCCCTATGGTTGCCAGCCATGAAAGCCTTTAACTTCACATTCGAAACTGGTCTCCATTCAGCAAGAAAACCATCAATAAGAAAGTATGGATACTGGCTGTGGGATGTGGAGAGGTGGGATAAGCAGTGAGTTGAAATAATTGTCGAAAATTACTGTGTATGAGCCTTGATCACAGCCACAAAGCTTTGCATCCTGAGTGCCATATTTGCATTCTCATGAATGCAAATTAATGTATTGTTGTCTCCCCAAGTCTATATTTGTGTATTAACTTTATCAAATTTAAGTGTTTGTGATACCTCACCGAGCATGAAATGTAGTTACTTGGTTGCACCTGTTCATAATAATTTGATTCCATATTCATGGAGCAAAGAAAAAAAAAATCTGTTGAGCAGCCATATGCACGAATAGCAATCATTAAGACAGTCTTTTCTCACTGTCTCCCAAAGGCTATTCTGTGTAAGACCCACAAGCTCAGAAGAAGCAAATGTTTATTTTTTTAAAAGGCAGCAGATACTGTAATCTGCAAAATAAAAAATAAAAATATATCCAGATGATTCCGATTCACTTAGTGATGGTGATAAATTGCTGCCTCAATTGCAAATGGCATGCCACCTCTGCACTGGAATTAGACATTATGCCAGGTGGAGTAGAACACTACATAACGTGAAAGGTTCATTTCAAATAACATGACAACTGTTTGTTGATTTTCAAGTACAAACTGCCTGAGGGGATAATCATGTTTGCATTACATTTTGCTGCACAATGGGTTATTTTTTGAGTGGGGATGCTTTGGGATTTGATCTTTAAGGCATCCTGTACAAATAGAACTGATCCATACCTTTTCATCTAATTTGTAGATTATAAATTGACTACATTCTCTTGATTTGCATTCCAGTTCTCTACCATTTTAAGTTGTCTGAAACATTAACACTTAAATATACATAAATATATTTGCCATAAATCCAATGTTTTTTTCAGACATGAAAAAATCATATTTATTTGAAAGCTATTAATGTTGTGTTATAGTTTCATTATCTATGATTTGTGCAACATCACACACACACACACACACACACACACATATATATAACAGAGAAAACGTCAGCAGAATATGTGAGAGTGAATACAAAAACATCTGATTTCCCAGAAAACCATTAATCCATTTTGATAAGATGTTAGAACATATTATATAGTTAGTATTTGGAATTAAGATACGATATTTGTTGATTTATTTGCTGCACCATCTTATGAACTGCCAGGCACTAAAGTTATGAAGTAGCACTATTTGTACCAATGTAGAAAATATCGCCTTTATTTCTTTTAACCAAACAACACTAGTGAGAACCAGTGTTGGTTGCAGCAGGGTGAAGGGAAGTAAACACGATATTTCAGTATCAAAACTAACATGTTTCAGTGTGAGATGAGAACTGTGGCCCTTCAGATGTTGGACTACAAAGTCCAGAAGTCTCAGTATGCATATCTATTGGTGAAAAATTTTGGAAGTTGAAGTCTAACATCTCCTGCAATAACATTTTGAAAAAGAATGTGGGAGGAGAATCAAAAGTAATATCAACAAGAGATTATGCTGCAATAATAATGTCTTTACTATTGAACTTTTCAAAAGCAAGAAAATGCCAACACTCCAATACTGTATATTATCAGTCTACTTAAATAGCTGGTACAAATGTATGAAAACATGGCACCAGTTCATATACTGATTCACTCCACATGCCCCTACTGCGGATACAAACTTTAAGAGACTTCCTATGTGAAAGTCATCTGGCTCAGACTGATTCATGAAGGAAGTGATATATTTCTACGCACACTCAAAGAAATTATTTTGATATGAACATTTCCTAAGAAAACACAAAATGTGGTAAGGTGATCCCTGAGTTAAAAAAAAAGATCAAGGTTGTACAATCCTGAGTTTTAGGGACCACATAAATGTCAAAAACAAGATGAGCTTTTATGGTCTCCAGAACTTCAGAATGTTTTATACAGTTGAAAAAGAGGTAGTGGCTCTGGCAGGCAGACTTACAAGATAAGAAATACAGATACAATAGATTTGTGAGGAAATTTATATACAAAGCTCTTCTCTTTGAAAATGAATGGCTAACTGTAGCATCTAGTTGACTTGGTAAAGAAATATAGGCTCCTGAATTATCTGGGTGGGAAATTGGGGAAGTTTTAGTCCATAAAGTTCTGGGTTTGTCTAAGCTCTCACTAGAAGAGAGTTTTGGTGGAAATCTGGGGAGAACTGGAAGAAGAAGGAAAAAACCCTCAATAGTTGTTTAATGAACTAGATGAAGACAGTGACAGAGAGAGTACTGATTGTTTCTTACCTGAATTACCTGTTTCCTTCTAGTTTAAAATGTGTTTTCTCTTGTATATAACAAATAAATTCACAGTGGGTCAGAGTTTGAAGAAGAACCATCTAAAAATAATGAACAGATGGTATACTACACCATGGAAGTTGAAAAAAATGTATAAGTCTAGTGAAGGGCTATGCTGGAAATGCAATCAACAAAAAGGGACATTGTACCACATGTGGTGGGGATGTATAGAAATAAAGAAATTTTGGAAGACTATACACGACTCTCTACAAAAAGATCTTAGGTTTCAACTTCCAAATGGACCCCAAACTATATCTTCTCAACATAACTACAACACTGAATACGGAGGAAGCTAAGTTTTGGAGAATTACCCTGTATCTTGTTACTGCAGCCAGGGTAGAAATAGCTAGACTCTGGAAAGTTAAGGAGATCCCCTCGTGGGAAAGTTGGATGCTTAAGGTAAATGAGTACAGAGAGCTGGACAGAATGACCTGTATGGTACAAAACCGAGATGGAAAGAAGAGAAGAGAGATATGGGAAAAAGTGTTGGAAAATATGGGAGGGGAATGGGATATTAATGTTTCATTAATCAATATCTAAAACAGATCCAAAGTGGCATTTGAGACCACATTGTTTCTTAAGGAAAATAGAGAATCCAGAATCCCCTAATATGTATATCCTTTTTATCTTTCTTTCCCTTATGGATAGTGCAACCCAGAAATTTGAAGAAAAGAATCGACAAGTTTTACTTTCCCTTCGACTTCATGTGGTGTCACAGGAATGCCTTTTTTATATTAGGAGGTTTATCTTCTAGAGGAGAATATGAAGGACTAGGATTGGTAAAAGGAAATGTGTGGTAAACGCTGTTCTAAATAGAAAGTGCAGGATAATTTAACGTGGTAAATAATGAGGTCAGAAGCAGAACATCACTTTCTATTGCGCAAAGAGATCAATAAATCATATTAAGCAAAAGGAAAAATTGTCAGTAAGTTAAGATTGGACATCTGTTATCAATGAGAAGTTTGGTTTGTGTTTTTTTACTTTAATGATGAGCAGAGAGTTACGACACTTCAAATAATGAGGTAAAATAAACTGAAGGTAACGGGAGAACCTCTAGAAAGATAGAGAAAAAAAGAGTAGGAAGTCAGTGTTGACCCTTTGGAATTAAGCCCATACAAACTATTTTTTTATTGTAGGAGGCATTATGGATGTACCATATTGTAAGATTTATGAGTATGGAAACTGAAACATGTTCTTTTAATACAAAATGTATTCTTTTATTTGAAAACTGTTAATAAAGATTATATTTAAAAAAAAATAAAAAAAATAAAATGTGTTTGAATGTATGTAAAGAAAACAACTACAACAAACATAGACCTATGTTTTCAGTGTGCACTCTGGCTTTGCCTGCTGGAACTTCACTTCTCATAAAAAGAACAGTACATAGCAATTGGAGAAAAGAGTTATTATAACCCTTTCTTTCATGTATGCGTGTAAGCATGTATCTGTGGCATGTTATATAAGAGCACAAAGTACGCACTCTGTGCGTACTAGGGTTAGGAAGGTGTGCTAGGGTTAGGAAGGGTCGTCCCAGGGTTACGAAGGGTCGTCCCTTCCTAACGGCCCCCAACCCTAGTATGCGCAGAGCGTGTACAAAATGGTGGCACCCGTCCACACGGGGCCACCATTTTGACATCGCGGATGCGTAGCATCTGAACATCACACAGCAGAAGCGACACCGCGAGTGCGTGACTAGCGCCTCGTGGCGCCACTTCCGGGGCACAGAAAGAAGTGCCATTTTGGCGCTTCTTTTCCGCTGCGTCCGAGAACCTCATGGTTTGGCCACTGCGGTTCCTGGATGCAGCAACAGGTGCCCACCAGCAGACCGCCGCTTTTAGGCGGTCTGTAACACACCTGTGTATGTATGAAGAAGGAATAAGAAAAGTAAAAGGGATACTTATCTCCCCCTCCCTTTTGGGTGCAAGGAATATTTTTTTTCTTGCTTATGAAATCATTTCAGAGGATTTATTTGGATGTTTTCTTTCTAACACATTGTCTTATGCCAAAGCCTTGCGCCTTTCAGCTTATTCGAAGTAACCTGTATCTAGTGAAAATATGAGACAGTTTGGTAGACTAATTATAACATGACATTTCAAATCTCTGAAATTATAGTTTGCTTGAAGATGGGCATTCATACCAGATTGGAGAAAAAAAAATAGATACCACAATATTACACTAACTCACCAATTCATCAGTTTTGCATCACTTTTTAATAAAGTGTGATTAAAATCATGTGACAATGAAATAAGTTCAATCAGAAAATGTTTCTCAAACTTTCTCTAAGCTTAGACTCATCGAAGCAAAACATAGTGAGGGAATCATTGGGTTTTGAATGTTCCATAATTTTAGGAAGGTTGGCTTTTACATTCCATATTGTATCTCAAGCTGACTTAATTTTTCCCTACTTTACCTGAATCTTCAGTTCAAAATTTCAAAATTTCTTTAGCTATTCCATAAATTTAGGTACAATTAATATTAAAGTAGAATATGTCAAAGATGTGTCTTAAGAAAGAAACCAGGAATATTCAGTGGGCTGGATACTGCTGAGGAAGATAATCCACACTCAATTTTACATCTGATCTTCCTCAACTCCTCTAGATTTTATGGGAGTAATCCAAAGGTCTGATCACATTATACATTTATGGCACTATGATTCCACTTTAACTGCTGTAACCTATGAAATCCTGGGACTCCAGTGCCTCATTAAACTATAATCACCTAGATTCTACAGGATCCAGACACTGCAGATAGAGCACTGTAATTGTGTAGTTTGAATGGGCCCTGTTGCCAAGCCTCCCCCCCCTCTCTCTCTATATATATATGTGTGTATATATATATATATATATATAGAGAGAGAGAGAGAGAGAGAGAGAGAGAGAAAACGAACCCAGAACAGCTGTGGGAGGAATGGCTGTAAAGTATAGGTGAAGGAACTGATACAAATAACTTTTTGTTTTTTGATCCATCACAGAAAGTCAAAGAAAGCAAGGCATACATTGGTAGAGGAAGAATCTGAACATTTAGTAATTTTTAATCAAGTGTTCAATGTGAATCCCTCAAAATTCCACAAACTCCACAGTAATTTTAAATATTCCTGTTCCCAGGAAACCATTAAGGTCTGAGGGGTCAAACAGATGAGCCAAATAAAGAGGTTTTCACCCACTTTGAAGATGTGTTTAGATGATTCACGCCTCCAAAGCAGGTGGAAACTGGATTGAAGCTGCTCTCCGAGGCTAAAAACTAAAAACAAAAAGAAGCCATGATAGTCTGACTTAAGGCGGAAAATGTGCACCTTCAACCCTGCATATAAATGCCCCAACACATCAGTGGTTCTGAAAGAGCGATCCATCCTAACCCTAATCCTAATTCTGAATAGAAATGCACCAGTGCACATTAAAAAAAGGAAGGAGCCAATTAACCCAAGACATTGGGGGGCATGGGCCATGAAAAAAAATGAACATGACACCTCCAATGGGTATAAGTACAACATACACAAACCAGACAGTTCAAGAGCAAGCTCAAAAGCATATATGGGGTGGTTTTATCATTAACATTTTCTGTCCAGATGAGTATAAAACTAATCACTTTGCTCATTTTTTTTATTTAGTTATTTGTTTTGGTGTCTTCCTTCTCAAAATCTAATTAACGTAATCAATTTACACACCTAAGTAAGCCAAAATGCATGTATCATTTGTGGTTTTGTTGAAGAGAAACTTTTTTTCCCAGTTCTTAGAAATGCTTATCCACACAGCTGTTAATAAGCACATTAGTACACTTTACTCACATTCCCACTGTATTTATTCAGTCAGCTCAATTTCTTCTACATCTATTTTTGAGACAGATGTGTTTACATCATTTCTCTCTGTAATTAAATGCAAGAACAAGAATATTATTGGTTTCTTTGTTTCCAGATTAGTAACAACATCCCCAACAAAAACTCATAAGAAAAGTGACAGTGGCGGGATACAAACCGCCGCTTTGCAGCGGTCTGCCGCCGCCGCCGGTTAGTCTGCAGGGGAGCCGGAGCCTCCACACGGCGCGGCTCCCGTGCAGACAGAAAAAGAAGCTCCAAAATGGAGCTTCTTTTTCAGTCGCGTTTGCAACGTAGCGAGGCGCCAGGGGCGCACTCGCTACGTCACAAGGGAAGCGACGCGTACGGACGCTCAGCGTCCGATACGCAAAGATGGCGCCGCCCATGTAGAAGGGCCGGCGCCATCTTGTATGGACAGAGTCCGTATTAGGCACAGGGGCGTCTATAAGAGACGCCCCTTTTTTAAAATAGGACGTCCTCCGGACGTCCCAAATGCCAGTGCAGAAAGCACCAGTGTGTGTATTCTTCTTGGGAATATGACCCTGCCATTTCTTTACAACTATACATACAATTTTTGACAATTTAAGAGTCATGTAAAATGTTGGTTGCTAACTCTTGACAGGGTCTAAAGTTGGAGCGTAGGGACTATTTAACTCAAGCAGAATTTTCTCTAACAGCAAGACATCTGATTCTTCATGGATTGTCTGAAACATCTGCCACAGTGCTTTTGCTTATATTCCTTGAAGACAGAAGACCACAAGTGACATCAGCTGCTTCATCACGACAAGATGATCTGAAAGTGGCTAAATAGGAAGGAAAGAACAGAAGGTTTGCATAAAATATCTGAAATAGAAATGATTTATATCAAATAGATTGGTGCTGGAGATGGGGGGGAATACAGTTTTTAAAGGAAACAAACAGATTAGAAACACTCATAAAACAAGTCTGCATTATGACCATTTTACAAGATCATTTAATCTATCACCATGACCAAATAGGCTAGGGATGGGAACTGTATGGTCCTTCAGGTGTTGTGAAACTGCATCTCCCAGTTTGCCTTGCCACTCCCTATGCTGCTTAGGTCTGACAGCAATTCTAATTAGCATATGAAGGGCCCTATTTTGCCCACTTCAGATATGAAGGGACATATAAGCAAAAGAAATTCTTCACACTAAAATTACTAAGGTTGCATCCGCACTGGAGAAATAACCCAGTTTGATACCACTATGCTATGAAATTCTGGGAATTGCAGTTTTGTGAGACATGTTAGATTGCTGTAGTGCCACAACAAACTACCATTCCCAGAATTTCATAGAATTGAGCCATGGCAGTTAAAGTGGTGTCAAAATGGAAATTTGCAGTGTGGATGCAGCCCTGATGACAATTTTCAATTCACAGCTATAAAATGAATGATACTTGCTCTTTAATATAATGACAAATTTATGTGGAAACAGGTCATGTGAATTAATGCATAATATCTTGGGCCCATGTGAGATTTTTCACTCTGTTACTTCCGTATGACACTTAGTAAGCCCTACAAATCTACAAACGCTAAAGTCTTAGGAGGTGTAAAAATGCTACTTTTGTTGCAACTGCTGAGCCCAATGAAATTTCTGTTTTCCTCTAC
Organism: Sceloporus undulatus; assembly: GCF_019175285.1. Classification (NCBI taxonomy): domain Eukaryota; kingdom Metazoa; phylum Chordata; class Lepidosauria; order Squamata; family Phrynosomatidae; genus Sceloporus; species Sceloporus undulatus. The sequence goes on along the minus strand of NC_056526.1, from coordinate 162,280,427 downwards.
ATTTCAAAAGAAGCACCCAATGGAATCCACATAGGGAACTGGAGATGGTTATTTTATTATTTTAAAAGTCCAATGCATTTCAGCCAATGCATTACAGTATAAAATAGAACTATTTAGAACTGAAATTCAGAAATTTCTGCACCAAGAATTCTAGAAATTTTGAATTTCTAAAAAGCTCCTGTATAATATATTCAAATGCCAAAATATGTGCACCTTCTAACTATGAAAACAGACATTTTTCAGCTACCCTACATTTGCTGATCAGCCACAGAATAACTAGACTAGACACAGAAAACTGGGTTTAATAAGGGCCACTTTATTTAACCAAAACCCTACTTAAACTTTGTTGAATCTGGGAAGGATCAGGGCAAGGGGAATTAGATCAGTTCAGGCAGGCATCACTCCCTGATTTTCTCATCAGCCTTTCCCTGGGTGAAGCAGTTGAGCTCTGAGGGCAACGTAATAGCTGGGTTCCTTGCCATCTGGCCATCTACTGAAAGACAGACCCAAGGAACCTCACCTCCAAGTCACAGGCAAACCCCCCAGGCCAGCCCCGAAGATAGAGTCCAACCCAATACTCCAGGTGTCCGGCCCTAAAAGGGCACTTCCAGAGCCCTCTCATTTACCAAAAGGGTACCAAGATGTTCATCATACTCTTATTTTCTCTCCCAACAACCTGTCAGGGATGAGGAACAAGTGTCTGCTTATTCCCTTTCCCCCACCAGGCTGCCAGTAGGACTCTCACTCCTTGTTGCAAATCCCCCAGGAATAACACATTATCTTCCTCCAGAAAATGGACAGTCAGCTCTATAGAGCTTGGATTGGAAGAAAGTGACACAACCATCTATTTAAGTCACTTCAAATCTCCCTATTTATCCTTCTTCAGGCCATATCAGTGCATCAGGACTCACCCCACCAAACTTGCTGCTACAAAATGTATATTCTGTATAACCTGAACATCATGCAAAGCCTGAAGAATAAGGGCCTTGCCCTTCAGTAACCCTAGATTATTCCCAACTAGGTGAATCACCGAGACATGAGGAGTAGGCTTCTTGTGCTCCCCAAACAATACTAAACCCAGGAAGCCTGCATTGTCAAAGACAACTCTGTGATCAGTCTGTTCAGTATCTGAGTCTATCCATCTGGTATGTGGTCTTCCTCTCTTTCTATTGTCTTCTACTTTTTCTCCCATTATTTTTTTTTCTAGTGAGTCATCTCTTTTCATGAAGTTACTGATGTATGACAACCTCAGTTTAGTCATCTTGGTTCCTAAGTTGAGTTTGTGCTTCATCTGTACTAGAAACTATTTGTTAGTCTTTTGGGCTGTCCATGGTATCCATCTCACACTTCTCCAGCTCCTCATCTCAACTGAGTTGATTTTCCTTCTGTTAACTGTCTTAACTGTGCAGCTCTCATATCCATACATGGTGATGGGAAATACGATGGCTTGGACAATCATAATTTTGATATTCCTCTTGATATTTTTGCATTTTGAGATCTTATCTAGTTATATAATAGCTGACCTTCCCAACCGTAGTCTTCTTATTTCTTGACTGCAATCCCCATTCTGTTCAACAACTGATCCAAGTTATGGGGAAACTCTAACTATTTCAATTTCCTTATAATTTATATTGATTAGGAGTGGTGAAAGTGTGACCCAGAAGTGGATCCAAACTGTGACATAAATTCACTTCCACTTTGCTGAAAACCTATAATGTTGAAGGCCACCAGGTGAGTGTAAGGACAAAAATTGATATCCCACTCCCCAACATGGCACATTTGTCCAGCCCTGATACATTAGCACCTGTTCTTTTTTGTTAGATTTCTTTTCTGTATATAGTGGACCCTTGTTATATGCTGCGGTTTGATTCCAAGATCCCTCGTGTATAACAAAATCCGTGGATTCTCAAACCCCATTAAATATGACATAGCAAAATGGTGTCCCTTATAACAAATGGAAAATCAAGGTTTGATATTTGAAATTTATACTTTTTTGGAACATTTTCAAACCGTGGGTTCTTGAATCCATGTATAAAAAAATCTGTGTATAAGAAGGGCCGACTGTATATATTTGTCTTTGTCTTTCTTCTATATTACTCCCCAAGACTGATACCTTTGTAAATAATCTATAATGTAACAACCATCTTTGCATGAGCTAAAGAGAACAATGTTATTTGTTCATGTTATAGCATATCCACAACTAAATTATTATATGCAGAAACACAGTCTGGATGTCTTATTTTACTTGCCTGATGGAAAGACTCTAATGTTTGTGCTATAGATTATAATGCAGCCATATAAAGAAGTTGAATCAGAAATAGAGAGACATGCATAAGCACAATACAATGTACATAGTTCTGTGTAAAATAATACATAGACATTGTTACCAGAAATTCAAAATTCTACAATCAACCTCTGGCAGGAGCATTTTCTTTCTTTCTTTTGCTGTGGCTGCAATTTCAGTATAATTGCAAATGCATTTTACCCAACATCAAATCTGACATGCAATTTGAAACTCCTTTACAAGTGAAACTTCTTTGAGGAGAATTTGAAAAGAGTTTATGCTTCATATCCCAAAATCTCACAGACTCAAAGCTGTTCACTAACCTGGCTTGAACTGGTTTTAGAAATCCATGTCTGACCATCCTATTTCTCTGTGTGCAGTTGGTATAATGAGTCTTCCTGTTTCTCATTGTGTAATTGGCATGCTTTGAGCATGTGTAAAAAACCAATATTTTCTATACTTTTCAATGATGTGTTTTTACATTCTGTTCACTAAAGATTTTGTATTTAAGGATGATCAGCACAGTGGCCAGATTTGCTGATTAATATATGTGGTGGTTAAAACACCAAAAGGTTGTAAAGAGCAGCAGAAGCAGAAGCAGCTCTTCAAATGAGGGGGCTAGTCATTAAATTGGTACAATGTAACTATGTGTGAAATGGTGTCCCTTAGGACAAAGCATTGTAATTTAACTTATCACATGAGTCTGAGTTAGGGATGGTTAGCCCAAAGAAACTTGCTGTTGTAGTGGATATCTAGATGAAAAAAATGACTCAGTTTTTGACTGTTGTGAAAAAGGCAGATTCCATTTTAGAGATAGGAAAGGGACTGAAAATAAAACAGCTAATGACATAATACATTCATAGAAACCCATAGAAAACCCACAATTCCAAGGGATGCAACCATGATAGTTAAAGTGGAATCATAGTGCTATAATTGTGTATTGTAAGCAGGGCTGGCTCTAGGTATTTGGCTACCCTAGGTGAGAAATATTTTGGCACCCCCTGTCACCCCTCATAATTATTTTCACCCCTTGATTTCCACTGTTTCATTTGTTAAAGATAAACATGACATAAAAGGGAGGTTTCAATCTCTCATCATAGTATTGAGAATTTGTCAAAAAACCAATTAGGTTTTATACCACAGGCATGGGGGGGGGGACACACTTATGTTTTGGCCATTGTACAAAGAAACGTTCATATGGTAGCTTGCTTTTACGTCACTTTCTGTAATAAGTTTTCCCTTTAATTTTTTTAAATTACGCAAAAAAAAAAAAAAAAAAAAAACCAAGAAAGCCGCCCAGCTGCCCCTAATTTTTGCCACCCTCTAAGAATGAAATCTAAGAATGAAAATTTGGCAGGCTTAATTCCTAAATGCTGGCATATATAGGTCTTTTGTCTGATCCAGCAAGACTCTCATTGTATGTTCTTATGCTAATATACATCTAAACATCCTTGCTTTCTTAATAAACAGCAATCAAAACTAAATGATTGGTTATCAGTATGAAGAATTTCCTTTATTTCAGCACTTTTTGGAATACAGTGTTTTAGAAAGAGTTCCCTTTCCCCAGGTAGTTGCCTAGCAGGGGCGCCGCCAGAATAAACACAACACCAAAGTCGGAGGAAAGGCCACAACTTTATTAACTCAACATTAAAACAGTGTAGGGTTGGCCCAAAGCATGAGGTCATGATCTGTAAAATCAAACACCCCGGATGATCGATGACCGCAAATTCGGGAGGACCTATGGGCTAGAGAACACAATCTAGCAGCTATGTGAAGTTTTGATTGCCTCTTATCCCTTAAGCCCTAGTCACCAGGTAACGTAATAACGTAATGGCCCCCACAATGGCCATAACATATGCCCTCAAAATACCCGGGTCCAAAGGACTCCTTCTCCAGTGCTCCATAGCCCTGGAAACCACTCTCAGCAGATCATGGCCTATGCTGCCGCCCCTCAGTTGTGACGAAAAACACACCAACCCGAGGGAGGGAGGGTGGGAAGCTGAGCAAAAATGGCCCCAAATGCCGGGCAACAAGGCCTTATATAGGCCACTGCAAAGAGGGAGGGGCCAGGAGCACACTCCTCCCCTCCAGGGCAGCCGACCAATCAGCTCTCTGGAGGACCAGAAACCAGGACCATAGAGAGGTCCTCCGAGCCTCCTAGAGCAGCCAAAACAGGAAGTTCCTCCCTGGCCCTTCAGCCAGCCAATCAGATGACTTTTTGGCCCCAGCAAAGCATGCTGGGTTTACTGACACCCCCAGCAAAGCATGCTGGGGCGTACCAGGCCTGGCAGGGCCTTCTCGGTCGGCGCGACCTCCCGGCGGCAATGCAGCTTGTCAGGGGAGTCTGCCGGCTGTTCTCTATCTCAAAGGTAGGAGAAGTCCACTGAGGAATATTATGCCATTCCCATAGCTATTGCTTGCCCTCCCCCCACCCCCGATGCCATGGATGATGCAGATTACTCCATCCCTTCCAGGACTCAGTAAATGAACCCATTCAGCAATTGAACCCATCTCCTTAGTAAGCCTTATTCTATTCCCATCTAACAGCTTTGGTTTTCCTTAGTCCTTGCAAGAATGCAGGGTTGTGTGTTGTGTATAACTGTTGATTTCCCCCTTTAAAAATAAGACTGATTACTTGTTTGGAAATATGCCTCTGGAATTCTTAGTGTCTCTGGACTTGGCATATATGGGGATATGGTCCCAAGGCTAAGCAATTCAGTCACTAGGGATTACTACCTCTGAGCTGATTCATATTTCCCCAAAACCCACATTGGTATTTGAGTTTCCTTTTTGGACACGTGTACTGCCCAGGGTTCCATAACTAAATAATAGCACACACGCTTGGTATGCACACTGTTCCTTCTCTGGAACTTCCAGTTTTAAAAGGATTAATTAGTATGTGCTGTGGACTGTGGAACAGACCACTGAGATCCACAAATGGACTGGTGTCATAGAAGATGGCTTGATCTATTGAAATGTCTTCATAGTATAGTTCTCTCTCTCTCTCTCTTTTCCAAACATAATGGATTTGGGAATTGTAAAGACACAATATTCTCTTTGTGGGAGACGTTTATCATGTCAGAAAAATAACTGAAACAATGAGTGCAACAACCACCTAAAGGAAAGATATAGAAGAAATGAGAGAGAAAGTAAGGAAGATAGCCAAAAAAAAACAAAAAACAAACAAACAAACAAAAACACAAATCAAAACAAAACAAAAAAGAAAACATAAATACAAACTGATTTTTAAAAAAGAAAATGTATAAAACTTTATCAATGTGAGGCACATCCTAAGAACTTTGGCCAAAGTTGCTTGTCTCCTTTCATTTCTCCAGTTGTTTCTCTCCCCCTCCCCATCTCTAAGCCTCTCATCCCTTTCTCTTTGCCCTGCTGGAATAATGTTGTATGGATTTTGTATTCCTTAGGCACTCATTGCCATCAGATCCAAAAAGGACTATAAAAGTACAACACAGCTTGAACGATGTAGTTCCTATACATGTTCTCATGAAATCTTGGCATTGTGCAATAGCCATGGGAGCAGTTACAGCAATGAAAGCATTCAGCTTGTTCAAAGACAAGCGCCTGCAGTATCTCTTGTCTTTGAAGAATTTTGTGGCTCAGATGGTTAATGTAGTCCAAGGGACTGGAAGCTCAAATATAAATCTTAGACAATTTGTGTTGGTTCTCGTGGTAACTTTCAGTCACACTTATGGCCCAAAGGACACACAGAGAGAGAGAGAGAGAGAGAGAGAGACAATACAGTATATGATTTGATAAATACATACATGGCTATAGCTAATTCCCATAACAAGAATGGCACATTTCCCAGATATTTCTGTGAATAAAATTATTGTGGATGCAGCTTCCTCTTTTAAAGCTTTGATGAGTATGACATTGGAAAGGGCCATTTGACCAAAATCAATCAATCAATCAATCAATCAATCAATCAGCAACAGTTCACAATCAGGATGACACTGAAAATAGTAAAGGTGGAAATAAAATTATGGTGGTGGTTTTGATGCTGCTGCTGATAGCTCATAATCTAGCTCATTGACCTTTTTGCTTGGAATTAAGGGTTAAGGACTGGAATCTTTCTCAAACCTCTAACTAGAGCTTCAGCCTGCAGCTTTTTACATTCACATGACATGTTTTATCACTGAAGTACAGCTCCTGCTTGCTCATTGTTTTTCTGATCATAAACGGTTAAGAGTGTACTGGTCTGTGATCATATTAAACATTTGTTCATTCATAATGAATGATGAGACATGCTGGATTCCAAGGAAACATCTTCTTTGTATTGCAAATGCACATTAAATTTCCTCAACTTTGAAAATCTACCAGTGACCACATGGCCAAAGGGGGAGGTGCCAACCTGCAGATAGCCCTCCCTACCATCTGAACGAAGACCAGAAACATAAAATTCAGGCCTATGACTAACATCTTCAATTTCTTTCTCCTGTTTGCCTGATAAAAAGCCAGTGTGACTTCGAAAGCTTGCAACATGTAATTGTGCATTTTGGTTGACCCAATAAAGGTATCATTGTTTGCACGTTATCATTCATAAATTTGTTTAATAAATTCTAGATTCTAAATTGCGTTCAGTTTGTTTTTGTTTATACAACAAATAAAATGTAAACCAATTATAAAACAATTTTAAAATAGGAAGATACATTTAAGCAGACTAACATATATATTAAATAATTGATTAATTGGAACCAGTCAGTTTAAAAACCAATTAAAACAGTTTAAGACAATTTAAAACCATGATCATTTGTAGATTTGAATGAAATCAGTTATGCTCTAAAGGTTATGGCAGGCAGACGTGTTTTCACTTTGTATGGTGTAATGAGTTATGTTCAGTAAATACAAACATTAGACGTTGATGTATAAGACAGGAAAGCTGTTGCCAGAGTCTTAAAAATATCCTAATGGAAAAGATAGAGCTGTGGTCTGGGATCCTTTGTCTATCTCAGGAAAAAAAAATCTCATTTTAAACTGCAAGACTGCAAAATTTCTTCAACTCCCACCATTTCACCCCTTTGCAGACAAGGAAATGGTTCATTGATTCAGAGCAATTAGTACTTAACTGTCTTATCCACCTGCTGAATGGAAACTTGCTGAATTGGCTCCCCAAGTAAATATCTATACTGATTGGCTTTTTCTCTGTGTATACAACCCCATTGTATGGCCCTAACTACATCACTTAAGACCCATTATCAGGACCTGCAGGGCAATTCACCTCTGCCCCAAGTATTTTTTGTTGTTTGTTTTGTTTTTTAAAAACACTTGCATGAGGTCATTATTTGCCCCACCTGGGGGGGGTGTTCCTCTCACTTTTAGGAGAATGTCCCCCAGGTTAGGAAAAGGTTAAATAAAGACATACAGAGATAATCTTTTTCTCTTTGACCTTCTGCTCCTATCTCCACATTGGAGGCTGAGAAAATAAATGTGTGTATTTTAGGCTGCATTCACACTGCAGAAATCATCCAAGTTGACACCACTTTAAATGCTGTAGCTCAGTGTTATGGAATTCTGGAAATTGCAGTTTGTTGTGGAATAAGAGCTCTCTGACAGAGAAGGCTAAATGTCTCACAAAACTACAGTTCCCAGAATTCCATAGCACTGAACCACAGCAGTTAAAGTGGTGTTAAACTGGACTGTTTCTCCAATACTGATGTAACTTTAGTCCGTAAACTTTTTAAGCTTAGCCAAACCCCTCTAAGGCCTCTTAAATTGGTTATGACTGATTAGTTTTTAGGTTCTATGATGTTTAGTCCTCTTTTACTTTAAGAAACAGCATGCATTGACTATAGACTGTTCTGACAGTTTCTGCTGCTATTTTTTCTGTCTTTTTAATAAAGAAATAATTGCTTTTGCTGAAAACACTTTGCTTGTCCTCTGCCTCATTTTTAATGGGAGTTACTTTGATAACTTATTTTTCTACTTGTGAGACTCCACAGAGATGTAGTGCCTAGAACCTCCCCCAACAACAACAGTGCACTGCTCTAAACAATGGAAAGAACATCTGTGCTGATGACAATCAGGTCTCTAATAGGCCACAACAGAGAAGACTCTGAAGAATAGAATCACTTTTGATTGGGGAAAGAGTATTTGTATTCAGAACCTAATAGAAAATGTGTCTGACGGAACCTGAATTGTGCAGTATGTAGAGAGATCTTGTAGCACCTTTGAGGCAAACTGAAAAAAAAGAAGTTGGCAGCATAAGCTTTCGTAGACTTCAGTCTACTTCCTCAGATGCATGTAGTTCAGTGAAAACCAAGGACATTAGTATATGAGAGTGTCAGTTTAAATTCAAAATCCTTTGTGCATAGAAATGAAGTAGCAAGTCCAGTTTTAACAATGGTCATAGTGAACAAAGAAATTGGGAACTGGCCAATGTGTATGGAAATGAAGATGCAAGACCAGTTTGGCAATGGAAACTAGCCTATAGGTGAAGAGAATAGATGAGCATAGGATACTCGTCTGAAGGATTAGATAGTGTTGAAATGTGTGTAGTGAGTTAGGAAGCCATTAATCCTGTCCAATCCATTGTTGAGGGACTGTGCCGTTTGCAGAGTATTTTTTTTTTTGTTTCCAGTAACTGACAGTGAACATCCAGTGTAATCTTATGTATGTTTATTCAACATAGCCTGCTTAATCCAGCAGGACATATTTTCCAGTACATGTGTATATGATTGTAGCATTCTGTAGTTTGACTTCATTTTTAATTTACTATGATACTGAATGGAGAACTGAAGCTTGACTTCTTCAGGATGGCTATGTCAGTGGTGGAAGCCTTTGGCCTTTCCGATGTTTTGGCCTGTAAATACCATCAGCCCTACCAAGCATGGTCAATTACAGAAACTTGTTAGAGGTGTAATCCAAAACATCTGGAGGATGAAATGTCCTCATCCCTGCTGTAAACCTCATTCTCTCTTGTGGTCTTATGTCTAGTGTCTGAATTGATATTTTATAACTAAAACTTTGAATTTAAAATTATTCGGAATTTCTATCATTTGAATCACTATCAAGTCAGTAAGAGAACTGGTATCTATAAATCTGGAGAAGCAGAATGTATTGATTTTGGAAAGGGAAAAAAAAAACTTCTTCTCTATTGAGCATCCTGTTTCAGTTCTATTATGAGTTGATATTCTCCTTTATTGTGTATGTGTCTATTTAAATACCTTGAGTTCTTTGTTAAACCATTTCAGAGCTCAGAACAAATTTGAATATGCTGTTTTGCTTCACACAACATGTAATGTCAAGTGCTAAATGAAACTTGCATCCATTATTTTACAAAAAACAAACAAACCCAAAAACAAAACAACAACAACAAAAACCAGCAACCCTGCACCAACTTAATTTGCACAACTTTGGATAATTATCAGTTTGACTTCCAGACCTCATGCAAGTGAGCTGTAGATTTTAAAAGCACTCCTGAGATTCATGCTGAGACAATATGCAAAATAATGTATAAATGGCTTGCTGATCTTATACCAAAGTTTAATGTATGTATGGTAACCTATTGCTGGAGCTGTCAAGATACTTTGAGTCAATGAAAAATTCATGAAATTGACAGAGTGTTTCTGAAATCCCACCCCACTGAAATGGCTGTCCCCCAGTTTTGTTTTGCTGATTTCTCAGAATGTTTTCTTGAGTGTGAGTTCCATTAGACATGATGGAATCCTGATTAGCTAGATGTAGGATTTCACTGGTAATATTTGGCTGTTTCCTTTCTCTTATCTAGAAACATACAACCCGCAGCCCTATTAAACTTTGGACACTGGTTCCAAATGAAGTATCTCTTTTTAATTAATTTATTTATTTATTGGGAATATTTATACTCCACTGTTCAGCCCCAAAAGCTCTCAGAATGCTTACAAATGGTTAATTAGACAGTTCCCTGCCCTCAGGCTTATTGCTTAAACCAGGGGCAGGCAACCTTTTTGAGCCGGGGGCCGGGTTGCTGTCCCTCAGACAACTGGGGGGCCAAACTCAAAATGGCTCCCGGAGCGGTGTGGAAGCTGCGGCGGGGGCGACAATCAGCAGCAGGACTGGGATGGGGCCGGTCCCAAGGCCTCACCGGGCCAGATCCAGCCCGTGGGTCGTAGGTTGCCGACCCCTGGTTTAAACAGATATGAAAGAAAAGGAGAGGGGAAGGACTGTGGGGAGGGGGATCAGGTTCAGCAGTTCTTATCTCCTTCTGAGGTCCTGGCAATGTCAGAAGGATTGGAGGAAGGAACTGCCCTTCTCTCCCTCTGAGGCCAGGATGATGGCAGATGGAGCTGCTTCTGCTGTTGTTGCAAAATACAGTTATTTTGCAATTTCACTGAAAAATTAATGAATCAAAACAACAATTTTGATGTGAATCAAACTGTTTGATTATTACCATTCTCATTTCATTTGGATCTATGTAGTATTATTGCTTATCCTTTTAAAAAAAAAAAAACACACACACACACAGAATGACCATTCATTCAAGTGGAAATAATGTATAGAGTTTATGACAATTCATGCTAACATTGCATTATTGGCTATGTTATTAAACTTTGAAATGTGCTGGAAAAATTAGTCTCATTAAGATCTATGGAATTATGTTAAAATTGAATTCCTGTCTAGTCTGCATTTTCAAAGAAGGATTATTTGATCAAGCTTATTTGAAAATGATAATTTGATTCCAGTTTATAGCTCCTTATGTTTTAATAAGTTTGTCATACTGTATAAAAGTAATTTCCATATGTCCAGGTTTTCATTGTTCTCTATATGGTTGAGAAATAGCTGTGCAAATATTTATCACATGACAACTGTTCAATGGGGGGGGGGTGTCTAATTAAAGCATCAGTTTTATGCAAACACAATTGCCTGTAATATTTAGACTTACTCTGAGTTAGCATGTATAGAACAGAGCTATGTAATTTTTTTCAGTAAAAAATTCATAAAGCTTTATGGAAGTTGCATGAATACAGGCATATTAGCTTGTGAATACAGGGGTATCCAAAGCGCATCTGCACACACCATTATATCTATTCAAGTTCAGACCTTAGATGTACAGACCTGAAATTGGGCCAGAATGATCTTAATTTTATAAAGAAGTAGGCTGAGCATTTGCAGCTTGTAAATCAATGCTGAGGGAGCTCAAAATCAGTAACAGAACTTTGGAATGCAGGAATTCACCGATCTGTAGAAAGTTACTTTTTTGGACTACACTTAAAATGCTAACTTGGCTGTCCCAAGCTGTTCAACAGTGGAACACACTCCCTTGGAGTGTGGTGGAGTCTCCTTCTTTTGAGGTTTTTAAACAGTGGTTGGATGGCCATCTGCTGAGGGTGCTTTGATTGTGAGTTCCTGCATGGCAGGCGTTGGAGTGCATGGCCCTTGTGGTTTCTTCCAACTCTATGATTCTAAGGAAAGAGTGTTCTATTTTTTTCTATACTCTTTAACACCAAATTCCCTAAATATATAGTGATGAGAACACCTGTTTGTTTTTTACTTCATTTCACAGTCCACATCGTCTACACTATCATCAAAACTCTACCCCTTTGGCCTATTTCAAAATATTTCCATTTCATTTGTATTTTTTTATATATATATAATTCTGTTTTACTAACTCAGTGATGCTATCCTTACAGGAAATATGCTACCAGCCCACAAATTTCTAAACAAGTCCCTGTTTAAGTCATTGTGGTGTTTCTCTGGTTAACTTCAGCTAAGATTAGATTGTAAGCCTGAGGGCAGGGAACCATCTAATTAAAAATAATAATAGTAAGCCACCCTGATAGCCTTTAGGGCTTAAGGTCAGAGTATAAATACCATAAATAAATAAAATATAAAATAAATAAGATTAGTAAATGTGCTGTATATGAATCCTCTCAGTTTGAAAAGGAATGGCAAAACATCAGTTTATTTCAGAGAATTAAACACAGTCCCTCTTGCTTCACATTTATTATGTTGAATCACACCTAGTGTGCTGAAATCACATGCAATGTGTTCTTATTTTGCTTTGTTTCCACATAGCAGCAGGTCTAATAAATACAGGAACTGAAGACTCTGGTGTCAGAATCTGAATAATATTTACTTTTGAGTGCTCATTCCAGTTAAGCATTCATAACGCTGGGACAATCCTAAATCACTTTGAATGTCTGCCTATTTTGGGGCACTGTGTGTATTCCTTCACATTGCCATTCAGAATTTGAAATGTATTATGTATACCTTGATGTGTGACTTTTGAGAACTATTTATGTACACATGGGTATCAGTGTGAGTCACCTTGAGCACTGCAGCATCTGCAAATGGATGATAAAAAGTATTCATACATATCAGGACTGTAGCATACTTATTACTTCTTTAGTCATTTGGCTCTCTATTTTGTGGACAAAGGTGAAAGTGCCTTTGGTTTCCCAGCATTAGTTTTCTTATAAAATTGTATAGCAAAATGAAGAAGAGGATAAGAAGAAAAATTAAATGCACTGGTGCATTAAGAATGTCTGGGTGCCAGTCCCAGACAGGCTTCAATGGCCTTAAGAAACAAAGCAGTTACAAAGATTAACAACTACCATGCTGGTTCAGATGAGGTCAATGTAGAAAGCAAAGTGGAATCTGAAGCCATCCTTACAGAAGTTTGTATTTAAACATGTTCCACATATATGCTTCATATTTAAATACTTTGCCTCTCTGGTGTTCTAAATTGATGTTTTGGGGAAGTCAAGTAAGTCTTTTCACACAGATGTATAAGCAACGTTCTTGTAATCTACAAAATTGTCTGCAGAAACCCAGAACACTCATACGTAGATCCAAACTCATTCAACATAAATTGCTGTGTTACTTTAACTGGAGCTTGGTAATATAAGGATGTGCTGGAGTGATCCATAACCGAGCACATCCATAATATGTAACACAAAAGGTTTGTGTGCAATTTCCCCCCACAAAATATTGGAAAATGTGAAAAATCATGTGGTTTTGTTAATGAATTTTTAGGGTGCAGTGGACACCATATTTCAATAAGTGAAGACACCCTTTCTGTTGAAAGGTTGGTTGCTCATCAAATGTTCTGCCAATAGGCTATCATTAAGCTCCATTTCCACCATCAGGAAGCCTCAGCTGCCAAACGGAGAGACTTCCCGGTGGCGGAACAAGAACCCGCAAAAAGTGGGTTCTTTTTGCGTCACTCTTGTGACGCCTGAGTGCACAAATGGCACACTCGTGACTTCATCAGTGCGATGGGACATGTGGATGCTACATATCCATCTCGTCAAAATGGTGGTGCCCGTGTGTACTGGGCACCACCATTTTGACGCCCCTTCCTCGGCCAATCCCTAGACGTGATGGGGCGGTGCAAAGGCCCGTTTAAATCAGGTATATATTTGTTTGGATCTTGTCATCTTCTGCTCACCTGGATCCCAGACATGATATACAGGCTCCAGGGGCTTAAATTTGCCAGAATATAACTGAAATTAACACTCAACCTGTCACAACTGAACACACTGATAATTTTACTACTAAAGGTCTATACAATGTAATTTTCATTCAGTTCAGAAAATATTCCATAGTTCAATAAGTACAAGGTTTGTTTCTTACCCTGTTGCAACAGGGTTAATAATGTGAAATACTTAATGTAAAGGTATGTTTTGATTTGTGTCCTTTTTCTTGTGAATCAGGTGCATGTAGCCCCTCCCCCTCACAGGAGTTGCAGAGGAATGTCTTCCCTCTTGAAGAAATGCCCATATCTTAGGAGTTTGATAAGACTTCCACTTCTCTTTTAGCCGGGTCAGTATATGACATTTAAAAAGGTAGGTTCAACATTTTTCCCCCGGAACATGAAAAAGCCTCTTTCTCCCTTAGCTGAATGTTGAACTTTCTTTTTTTAATTTAGTTTTCATTGGTTGTACTAGGCCATTCATCCTTTCATTTTCATTACTATGTTTGTGTTTTTATTACTTCATTGACATCTGCCACCACTGTATTCAGAATTCTCATTTTGAACTTATTATATTTCATGCTACTTCAGTAAAAAATTACTAAAATGTATATCTAGTGTCTAACAGACTTGACTGGGACACACTTCTATATCAAGTAATAGTGCAGAAGACTAAGTGTCTTTGTCTAGATTATTATTATCAAAAATCTTTGTAGCAAACTCAATTTTTTTACTTAAAAAAGAGACACTTTCTGCCAGATTTTAAAGTATCTCCTGCTCTAGAGTCTTTCCCACCAATAACATTCTGAAATGTTTCTAAATATAGCATTTTTAATTCAAAGACTGAATGTTAACAATAAACAAGAGAATGACCTCAAAAATAGAATGATCTTCCCATTTCTATTCTATTTAATCATGGTCTGCCTTGTTTTACTTCATTATTTTTTGTTCATTTGGGTGATGCTGAATGGCACAGTCAAATAGCAATGATATGTATGAAATCAGTGGCATGTTGCTGTAGAAACCTTCAATACAAAGAGAGTGTTTTGCATTTCCATTGGTTTTAGTTTTCATTTTAGTCATGTTACTTTTGAGTTTCCAGCTCAGCACTATCCCAGGTCCTGAGATGACAGGCTAAAACATGGTAACATGAGCCCTAGTTATGACCAATTGTGATGTCACAGAAGGTAAACCATAGTGATGTTACAAATTTGATGTTACAACAGGCTGTCCCTGATGATATCAATAATCATGATAAATTAAGCATCAGACAAAATTACACAGAATACAGCATTCAGATTTTAAAAAAGAACTCCAACTCTAATGAAAATACATAAACAAACATTTTCATGGCAGTGTATTCAAAGTAGTGGCAAGTAATCCCAGAATAATGAAATAATCTTTGAAAATCTCTGGCAAACAGGAGCAGTCCCAGTAGACTGGAGGAGAGCAAATGTTTTTCACCATTTTCAAAAAGGGGAAAAAGGGATCCGAATTAATAATGTCTAGTCAGCTTGATATCAATACCCAAATGAGTAGTATAGAGTAGCCTATTAGACAATCTGGAAGCACTTTGAAAGGAATGTTGTGATCACCTAAAAGTCATCGTGGGTTTCTCACAGGCAAGTAATGCCTCATGAAAGATCAGTAATATTTTACTGGTCACTTTCATATTTTATTTCTCAGAAAAGTGCTTCCACATAAAAAATAAATAAATAAGCATCTCCTAATTCATGCAAGAGTTGAATGCCCAGCAATTACCTTAAGAATATTTTCCCCACACTTGTCAGGATATTTCTTTATAAATATCTGAGTTCCAGGAATTACCAGCTGTTAATCTCATCTATACCAGCAGATAAATTTAACATCCCCCCTCTCAGATTACAATTTTAGGCATATTTGATTAGAAGTTCCAATGTGTTCACCAGGACACTCTCAGGTACATAGGACTGCACCTAGTGTGTGCTAAATACATATTTTAAAAATCACACAGACACACAACTGAGTAATGTGTCAGTGAACTATCAGGAGATGAACTCAGATTTTTCCCTGCCCTTTGTTATCTGAAATTTCAGCATAGTGTCCAAAACCATAATGCTCCTTGACAAAACACTTGAAAAACATTTTAACATCAGATGTCATCACACAGTGGATAACTACAGACAACATGTTATCACAAGGATGCCACTGTTCAGTGTGAATAAAATGGTGGCCAGTATTCAGCACCATCTAGTTACTAAAGGCATGGTACAGACCTCCCAAAAAGGGAGGCCTGCTGGTGCCTTTTTTGCCCCCCTAGGGAAGCCACAGTTGCCAAACCACACAGCTTCCCTGCAGAGGAAAACGAACCTGCGAAAAGCAGGTTCTTTTTGTGCCGCTAATGGCACACTCATGACATCACAAGTGTGGCGCGATGTGTGGACGCTATGCATCCATCACATAACAATGGCAGCGCCCATATACAT
Organism: Sceloporus undulatus; assembly: GCF_019175285.1. Classification (NCBI taxonomy): domain Eukaryota; kingdom Metazoa; phylum Chordata; class Lepidosauria; order Squamata; family Phrynosomatidae; genus Sceloporus; species Sceloporus undulatus. The sequence goes on along the minus strand of NC_056526.1, from coordinate 162,264,265 downwards.
AGGGCGGTGCCATTGTTATGGCACCGTGCTGTACTAGGGTTAGGGACCATGTGGTTTCTGTGCATTCCCTTAAGCCTAATACTCTGCCTAAGCATTGAATGATGTTTATGTCAGGATTTTTTTTTTGAGGGGGTGGGGTCATGCTAGGGGAAGTTAATTAGTAAAGTATTCTTAACAAAATAGCTGATGGAGAATACTGGCCAGTATTCTGAACCTGTCCACTAATAATTTATTATAGTATTGTTATATTGACAATATACATGCATAAAAAGGGAATAATGCTACCTGTGTTTAGAAATCTGTACAGGACAGTGTTAATTATACTAAAACATGTATTTACTTGCTGCATTTGAAATAATGTTGGAAGCCCCAGACAATGCATTTCTGGAACCAACAAATTCTTTGGACATTGTTTCCTGTAATTTACTTTTAATAGATTAAAAATAGCAACAAGCCAGCTCTATAAAATGTTACTATTGCTGTGAAGCCATCTGATTTATGATCTTTCTAAACAGATAGCACTGCTGATGAATTGCCACTTTAGAAGATTAGTAGATTATATGGTTCTGACTACCTTTCACATTCATTCACAGCCAAGGTTCCCATTCTAAGAAGCATTTTCTTCTGGTAAAAGCAGAGGGAAGAGCTGGGCTGGCTAAGCTTTTATTAGAAGAAAAATAAGCCCAGAATATCTTCCAAAGCATGGCCTTGTGCATCCTCCAGATGAACTTCAGCTACTAGGAGCCTAATCACAATACCCAATGGTGAGGTATTCTGAGTGCTGCATTTCAATTACATCTGGAATATGCATAATTCCCTCCCCTGTTCTATAAGAACATCATTTCACATCCATGTAGATCCAGATATTGAATTTTAGTTTAATGAGAACAATAACTCTATTTAGACTGATGTGAACGAACAAATTTGTTGTTTTTACAGATCAAAAAAGTATGATCCGGAGCAATGATCCAGAATAATTGTTGCATAATGATGCCCAGTTGCATACTAGTTCCACCATCCCACTCCATATGTTGAATGAATGAAAGAAATAATAGGAAAACTGGGCTCACAATACTGAAAACAAGTACTATGGGTCTTTCATGCAACCTTTGGAGGACATAGCAGTTTCCAGGCTGGCCTTGTAGAGACACCTCAATGATTCCTTAACAGTGTGATCAGAGTGAAGTGAGGAGTCTACAGTAATTGTAACTAGCTATGTAACCCCTCCAATGTCCTTCATCAGAAACCAATGTTATGTCATAAATATGAAATAAAGCAGTTGGATAATATGCAGTGGTATTTGTATGGTGAATACAAAACCCAGCACATCAACCTAAAGGCAAGGTTCTACACAAGGTAAACAGAACTAAAATGTAAGAGAGTGGTGAAAGTATTGCCAAAGTCATCAACTTTGACCTCTGTGGACTGAGGCAGACCAGAAGAAAAAGTTTCTGCTCTTCTAATGATGAAAGAGATAGGCAAATACCCCAAAAGTTAAAATATTATTAGCTACTGGAATGAGGCTCAAGCTACACTAAGAAATGGCAGGACAACCATCTCCTAGCTATTACCAACAAGAGTGGTTAAAGTCTGCTGTCTAATACTTTGAATTATACTGGTCAATATGTTAGATACGATCTCATATTTTAGTAGAACTCTAACTAACTACCCAAAATCTCCACATCCAGAAAGTTCCTGATTGCCAGATACTCAGGACAAAACATTGGAGGGGGGAATAGTTATCAATGTTGTATTTTCTATGACTGGCCACTTTTTGAGACACAAGACCAAACAGGATTTAGTCTGAGATAACAAGAATGCTGACTTTAAAAAAAAGTCACACACAGTGCAATTCTAGATATGCTTTTCAGAAGTTACCTGATGGAACCTATTCCCAGATAACTGCATAGTGTATCATGGTGTTTGCATTATTATGCCCAGATTTTAAGGGCAACCTGTTCAACCTGAGAGCGTGTAGTGGAAATCTCCCTCCCAGTAAACTTATCCACAGCAGGGCTGACACAGACAAAGAGACACCAAATTTGGTTTTAGACACTATGTATGTAACATTTATTGAGATACACAGACATGGACAGATACAAGTACCAAGAGAGCTCTCACACACACCATTCACACAATACTCACACACACAGAAGGCACTTCACTGAAGCTGTTGATCAGTCGTCTTCATGAAGGCGTGGGAGCTCTGTTGCCGCGGGTCCAGAGCACACCTTTGATTTGGAAAAGTCTCTCTTTTAAGGCTTTACCACGTCCTCCGTCCTGCTGTCTTTACGTGAGGACCTCTTCCTTTGACGCTGACTAACACTTCAGATCGAACAGTTCTTTGCAGTCTCTTCCTTACCAGTCTTTGTTTCTATCCAGGCTGTTCTTACAGTCCTGGATATCTTCTTCTTTTACAGATACGCAGCTACATCCAAGGTTTTGGACATGCCATCTATCGCCACATCAGCAGTTCTCAAAAAATCCTCGCCTCGCTTGCCAGGCAGCTTTCTCCATCATGCACTGCACATTCTCCATTTCGTTTGTTCCAGTAGTGCCTTTCATACACATTCATACATTTCCTTACAATATTAAATTCAAAATAGTGGATTGGATCCAAAAGTGTCCTTCCATTTACAGGAGTGAGTATGACCAACGAAGACTCCCATGAATGAAGACATTTTACCAGTTTGCTTGGAAAACCCAGGGGATCCTATGAGGCAGGAAAGTAGTGGAGATAGGTAACTGGGGAAGGCGGATCAGCAAAATGTGCTTCTCTCTGCCATTTGTGAAAGTGTCCACTGGGCCATAAAGTGTTATTGAACTTAGCTCATCCTTAAATTTAAAATCATTCAAAATCAACATCACACACTGTCATAGCCTTATTATTCCACTTCAACTGCTATGGCTGCTTCCTGTGGAATCCTGGGATTTGTACTTTAGGGAGGGACATTTAGAATTCTCAGCTAGAGAATTCTTATACCTCACTAAGCTACAAATCCCAGAATTCCACAGGAAGTAATCATAGCAGTGAAAGTGAAATGCCTCCTATAAGAGTGCGGTGTGATATTGTCCTAGCATGAGACATCAGATCAATACAACAACAAAAGAAGAAACTAAAATGAAAGAGAACTATCATGCTCTCTGTATTAAATCCAAATCACTTTATTCAAGGTTACATTTGTCTTAACTTTTTAAAACATTAAATAATTTCTAATTGGATGTCAGACATTGCAACAACAACAAAATCTATCAATTTCCTAACTTTTTGACAAGACCAGTTACAATTGAGCAACATTAATACCTCGGAGATTCTGAGAAATAATAGTTTGAACATGGAAAGTTGCCATAATTAGTGCTCAAATTAAACACCCCAAAGAATATTGGGAAAACTTCTCAGATGTGAAGCCCCTACATGAAGGCAGAAAATACAAGACATAATGAAAAGAACAACTCTATTCACAGACTAAAGTTTACCTACTATAATCACCATGCACATGTGATTTAAACAAAGTTACTGTATAATAACTACAATAGGAATGCAGTTCCTTGTTCAGCAGTTTCTTGTGTTCTAAACTAGAGCCAAGAAGCTGAAATATGCAGCAAGATAATGACAGATAATTTAAGAACTAATTGGGTTAAGTACAAATGAACATGTTCAATCTGCTTGTAACATGACATGGGGCAATTCTTAAAAACAAGTCAATTTTCACTTAAATTGCTGCTTTCCTGATCATGTAAGTCTGGTAACAAAGTTTGTTTGTACATGCCTCTGGCATAATAAATGATGAAGAATCCTGAAGCCCATCATTTAATTCTACTATCAAATTGGGAGTTATTCTAAGCAGATGGCAGTGGATGCCATTGAATGCAGACTGCCAGCTCTTTAACAGAAGGAGCAGGGGAGTGGAGACAAGAACAGGGATTTCCAGATGGAAAGCCCACATGATCAATCCACAAGATGTCACTCTTTCTCCAGAGAAATTGTGTGGGCGGTAGATCTTTTTGGGCTGTAAACTGAGCTGAAGAGTAGTTCCCCAACACATATATGTCTAACTCACAATACTTTGTTCCTGATACTAATTAGTCCCCTTATCAGCAAGATACAATTTATTCAAACTGCCATAAGTTACACAGGACAAAGCCAATGTGAATGCTCAGATCCCAAAAGATAAAGGAGGACAATAAAAAGAATATTAGGGTTGGGAACTCCCTGGTTTGTTACTCTAAAATATGGACAATCCATAACTCAGTGGTACAGTATATGCCTTTAATGTTCAGTCCCTAGAATTTCCAGCTGAAAGTATAATTTGATATTGAAGACTCTGGGGAACTACTTCCAGTCAGAGTACATAACATAGGGGCAAAAGGACAAATAGACCGATTTAGTATTAAATAAATACTTGAATGTTCTCTATACTTCATTAGAATACATCTCAATATGGCTCACTTTTACCAGCTTCAGCCACTGAAAACAGGTTCATGCTTATCTTGACACAGCCATCTTCAATGCTGGCCATGTGTGGTCCTCTAGAATTTGTTGGGCTATAACAGATGTAATTCTCTTAGTATTAGCTATTGGTAGATGAGAATTATAATCCAACAGTATTGGGGGTGCCACTGTTACTTTACAGTGGTGCACTTGTCCAGCTTTCAGTATGTTTCATCCAAAGTGTTGTGGTGGAAATTCCTTTTTGAAATATAAAAGCTATAGAAAGATGGAGTCACCTTTGTTAGCCAGAGAAATGGTTTTTGAAATAAAGGCTTGGAGTTTAGGAAAACTAGAGCAAAGGAATAGTGAGTGCATCTTGACCTAGATGGAAGCTGGCACCAGTAGAAAGACATAACATAAACTACTGAGATAAAGACATCCAGAAAGCAAGGTTAGGAGGGAAGGCCACTGAATTCCTACAGGAGGGGGTAAGGAGTGATGATGCAGTTTTAATGTATGCATGTATTTCTGTTCTGATTGTAAGAATTCTATATGTTTAAATTGTAATTAGCCAATCAGGTGTATTGAAGAAGCTTCTTTGTCTTGAATAATATAAAAAGAGCCATTTTGTCTTGTTCGGGGTTCTCAGCTTTTGGAACTTGAATTCCACTGAGTTCAATGTTTTCCTTTGTCGACAACTGGAAATAAACTTATGGATTTTCAATTATTAGGTCCTCTTGCGAATTCCTATTGATCTGCCAAACCTAGAAATCTTAAGTATCCTGAAATTTCTATTACAGTGTCTCCTCCTCAGGATAGGATTATTAAAATGCAGTTTTATTATTATTATTAACCTTTATTTATAAAGCGCTGTAAATTTACACAGCGCTGTACATACAATCTTTTTAATTGGACGTTTCCCTGCCCTCAGGCTTACAATCTAAAAAGACACGACACAAAGGGAGTGGTGGTGGAAGGGGCCTCTCTAGTAGGATAATACATATAAAATACATAGCAATACAGGAAATGATTCAATAAAACAGGCAACAGAAGAACATCAAATAGCAAGTGACAATTATGCAATGCCTGGGAATGCTGCCCTGAACAGGATGGTCTTCAACTCCTTTTTGAAGCTGGTTAAAGAAGTGATGGCTCTTGCTCGCAGGGGAAGAAGTTTCCAGGAGTGAACCTTTCAGCAGTTATGCTTTCAGAAGCATTTTAAAGTTGTCCTGCAGAACAGGGCTAAGCACATAATGTCCTTCCCAGCCACCCACAATACAATGTTAGATTCAAGTCCTAAGCCTGTCTTTACTGTATGCATAAATAGTTTAGAAAAGAATGGTGCAAGATCAAATAAGAACAGTTTTACTTTTGCATCATTCTTTTTGAATCTCCCTCTTTCTGTGTGTAACTAAAATAACATGAAAAAACAAGCATGGTGTAGTGGCTTCAGTGTTGGACCATGATTCTGGAGATCAGGGTTTGATTTCCTGCTCAGTTACTTTAGGGGTGTCACACAGTCCCAGCCCCAGGAAACCCCATAGTGGCCTTAGGGTCAACATATATGTACTTGCTATTGCTATATATTGGAGATAGCTTGAAGGTCTATAGCTAAAAAAATAAAAATAAAATTATATGACTTGGGCCCTGCACATACCACCAATAAGCGGCATACCAGGGCTGATTCTAGGGTTAGGGAGCAAACGCACGGGGCCTAACTCTAGAACATAATGTTGGCATAACAATGGCAGTACCCTGGGTACATGGGCGCCACCATTGTTACATAAGCACCGTGCGATGTCTGCACATTGTCGCGTGGCACTTATATAACGAGTGCACCAGTGGCACACTTGTTACGCTGCCCCTGAGGCTTTAAAGGAACCAGATTTTCTCAGGTTCTTTTTCCGCTGGAGGGAAGCCACACGGTTTGGTGGCTGTGGCTTCCCTTTGAAGGAAAAATGGGCGCTGGCAGGGCATTGTTTTTTGGTGGTCTGTACTGTGCCTAAGATAGACTAATTTTTCTTAACTTGGTACCCTGGCATAGCTTGTATTACAGTTCCAATCATCCCTGCCCATGGGTCATACAAGTTCAAGTTAACATTTATTGTACTAGCCAAAGGCCATGACAAAATGAGCTTATCAAAAACATTTAAAACAAAAGGCACAGAATACAGAAGACAAAAAATGTCCCAACATTTAATGTGCAGTTAAAATAGTTAACTGTTAAAAAGGGCAAATGGAAAAAGAGACATCTTTCCTGGATATTAGTAAAGAAATATGATATAATCATAAAATCTAATTAATACTTGGCATCCCCCTGACAATTTATAGCAATTTTATTTAACTCTCTCTTTCTAATCTTTTTTGCAGCCATGGCAAAAAGAGCCACTCTATGTGTTACATAGTCGTTGGTGTCACTCAAAAGGAATTGGACCAAATCAACAGTAGAGCTCCCACTTTTGTTTGTCAGCAAGGGTGTTAAACATTTCTATCTAGGGTCGCTGTACAATTGACAAATTAACAAGTAATGAACAATATCTTCCACCTGAGGCTGACTGCAGATGCATACAGCTGGAGGGAATGAGAAATAAAGTCAAAAACATTTAGAAATCAGGATTTGGGGGAGGCTGAACTAAGCATTGTTTGCTTGAAATAGCTTCTACTTATCAGAAACAATAGGCCATAGTCAGTTCAAAATGCTTTGCCCTTATAGTATTAGATGGATTGGATCCAAAGAATCATGTATAGTACTGAGCTTACAAGCATTCTTGTGAGAGAACTTCACATATGAAAAGACATACTCAAATATGTCACCTTCAGTGGTCTCTAGATAGACAGATAGGCAGCAAGTGATGGCCTAAATGCTACTGATAGTACTGACTATAGAAGAACCAATGAATCATTGAAATCATTGATTTACTATCCAAGGACTGAACTAATGGGCCTAACTCTAGTTGGAACTAACCAACAGGATTCTAGTCAATGCCTTGTGAGATGTGTTGCAGTGACTGGTTCACTAAGTAAGCTGTCATGGAATATTTACAAACATTTCTATGAGAGAAATTCATATATGAAATGGTATACTCATAAACATGTCAGCTTCAGTGGTACAGTCAGAAATTTCAGTAGTACCATTTCATTCTATATAATGTATAGACTGGGATAGCCATAAACATGTCAGCTTCATTGAGGAAAGTGAAAGTTAAATTTGGCTGGGGAAAATTTCAGTAGAGCAGCTGCCTGGAAATATGCTTGGTACTAACTATTCAAACATCCACCAATGCTGAGTAATCACTATAAATTTTTCACTAATAAAATATATGGTGGGATTGTGTGTGTGTGTGTGGGGGGGAATTCAGAGTTGGAAGGTATGTATTGTTCAGTTTTTGATATTGAAAATGTTCAGAATTGCAAGCCAACCCAGCTTCCTCTTCCACTCTCCAAATAGCTCAGCGTTTATGGCCCACCTGAGCCCCCTGTGAAATAAACTATGTTATTTCTTTTGGACTGAAGAGTCCCTAAAGCTTATCCATCCCATGCCAAGAAAGCTGTATTGTGTAGCCCAGGGAGCTATATAGTCTAGATTAATACTGCCTCATTTACTTAGTATGGATGAGATAATAAAAATGTCTCAGTGATCACTGCCAAGCTTCCCAATCATGGATCACTCTGCTTGGAACAGCATGGCAATCCTGTTTTCCAGTAATGAGCTACAGCTGATGTCAATTGCTACCTACTACTGACTTTGACTGATGCTTCATGCTGCAGCATCAACTCACAGAGCTGAATGGCTTTGTTGCTGTCTGGATGAGGAAGAGATCACCTGCTGAGTGTCAATCAGGAGCGAATGAGTGTGTGATGGACCTCAATACTGAGAAGCTGTTGAAAGGTCAAGATGGAAGAACAATACAAATCAGGACAGACTGCAGCTAGAATTTTCAATGGGTATTTTGCTAGACAGAATAATGTTTGATACCCTTTCTATTTTGCTGTATAGGTTCCTTGTTCTAAGAGTTCATTCAGGCAGTGCTGTCTGGTGCTGCTCATGTCAGTGGGGCAATAACTCCATTCTGGGTTTGAGGCTAAATTTTAAAGAAGCAATCCTAGGTGGTGAAACTTTATGAAGGATAGAGCTCTGTCCCATTGATAGTCTCTTCAAAGGTTAGACAAAAATTCAAGGCTGCTTTTCTGCCACACAATGAAAGAAAGCCAGCTGCCAGTGGATTCAGACAACTGAAAAAGTGCATCACTGTACTCAATCCTACATGTGGAGACTGAGTTTGTTTGTTCAAATTATTCAGTGTAAACATTGCTTTTAACATGCTCTTTTTTCTATGAAATATTTATTTTTTATTCATATTTTTATCAAATTTCTATGACTTGGTTATTACAGAAAGGGGAAAAAGGCAAAAGGAAACATTAATAACTTTAACAACTGACATATATACAGTGGGCCCTTGGTAACCACTGTGGTTTGGTTCCAGGAACACCTATGGATACCAAAATCCATGGCTACTCAAGTCCCATTAAATACAATGGCACAGTAAAATGGTGTCCTTTATATAAAATGGCAAAATCAAGGTTTGCTTTTTGGAATTTATATTTTTGAGAATATTTTCAAGCTGTGGATGCTTGAATCTGTGCAGGGACGTAGCCAAGGGGGGGGGGGTCTTGGAGTCCGGACCCCTCCACCACCATTAGAAAAATGAATGGTGTGTGCTGCTGTGACGCTGTACCCAAGCCCCATTATAATGGTGGCACTTAGTCTGGACCCCCCCTTCCTAAAATCCTAGCTATGTCCCTGATCTGTGGATAAAGAATCCGTGGATATGGAGGGCTGACTGTACGGAGAATAAACACAATATTAATATTACCTCAATCCTACTATTTCTTGGAATTGTTTTGTCTCCATAAAATTATGTTAATCTTAGTTTAAAGTAAAAGCTTTAAATAATCAAAACAAAGTTAAATACAGTGCCATATGTAATGTCCGGCAAAACACAATATATGGATAGTACTGACTTAAGTTCCTAATTTTTTTCAGATTGAGGTATGTTTAATTTATTTTGTTCCTCCCATCTCTACTTAATTTTTAAAGTATAACATGGGTAGAAATATGAGATATAGGTCCAAAACACACTGCAGAAATAACCCAGTTTGAGACCTCTTTAACTGTCCTGGCTCAGTACTAGGAATCATGGTAATTGTAGTTTATTGTGGCACCAGAGCTCTTTGATAGAGAAGGCTAAACGTCACACAAAACTATAGTTCCCAGAATTCCCTGGCACTGAGCCAGGGCAGTTGAAGTGGTCTCAAACTGGATTATTTCTGCAGTGTGTTCTGGACCATAATGTACTAAGGAGATGTGCAGCTTCCCATTTCAATCTCTTGCTTTAGGTTAAAAAAGTTATTAGGTGACAGTATCATGCAATGAAAGTTTGAAATGAACAAACTATAACATGATAAAGAATATAATTTGAATAACATATTCAGTAGCATGCACTGAAATTGGTATGAAAATTCATAATGAAAGAATCAAGAAACCATTTCCTTGATGATAATAATGACAATGTGCATGTCCATTTGAACATTGTAAAATGTAGTTAGAAAATCTCACAAATTTGACACCCAAGTTAACTACTTTCAGTTAGATTTACAGAGAAATCATACTTATCTAGGGAAGAGAATCCATGAAGAATAATCCATTGTATGAAGAGCCCTGGTGGTGCAGTGGTTAAATGCCTGTACTGCAGCCACTCACTCACAAACCATAATGTTGCGAGTTCAATATCAGTAAAAGGGCTCAACCTCGACTCAGGCTTGCATCCTTCCGAGGTCAATAAAATGAGTACCCAGATTGTTGGGGGCAATTAGCTTACACTTTGTAAACCTCTTAGAGATGCTTAAGTGCACTGATAAGCGGTATAGAAATGTACTTGCTTGCTATTGTATCCAGAGTCCTGCCAATTACAGGAAAATGACATCGAATTATCATCATCATTATCATCATCCCACTGGATTGAGGCGGCTTACAACCACAGAAAATACAATATAAAATACATAATACAATTATAAAAGTATATTCCATTATTCCCTCTCTCCCAACATACCATAAAAACTACCATTAAAACAGCCAAACAAACAGACAGCAGTAGAGTGATGGACTATTTTGGGGGTGTTCTGTATAATCATAATAGTATCAACAGAAAGACAAGCAATCATTATGGAAAATTATATACTAGGACAATTTGAGGGCTGATTTGGGAAATGTGTGAGAGAGTACTGGATGACTCAAGCAGAGCAATTAAGATGGCAAAGTACAATCTGAACAACAATCAGCCCTACACCCAACTACCCACAAAGGTATGCAGAGAAAACAATATTTGTAGAGCCAACATGGCATAGTGGTTTCAGTGGTAGACTATGACTTTGGAGACCAAGGTTCGATTCCTGCTTGGCCAAGAAACCCATTTGATGACCTTGGACAAGTCACATGCTCTCAGCCTCAAGGGAGGCAGTGTCTAACCTCCTCTGAACAAATCTTATAAAGAAAACTCCATGGTAGATTTCCCTTATGGTCACCATAAGTCAGAAATTCCTTGAAGGCACACAACACCTGTGTGTGCACACACAAATCATAAAAAGTGTTTTTACTTACAGTGTTGCCCCTAATCAAATTCATGGACTAATAGAATATAAAATGGTTAGAGTGATGCAGGAAGACAGTGGGAGTGGTAAAGCAGAGAAAATGTCAACAAGCAAGCAACTAGCATAGTGAATATAGGCTTGCAAAGATTGCTAACACTAACACCGAAGTGATCCATTCCTTTATTTGTGGAATGTTAAAAGACTATTCCCATCTGATATCCCAATTCTTGGGCCTGCCAATGGTAGATCAGTTTTGGTAGAATACTGAATATATGAAGGTGTCCAACAACACTGGATTTTCTTATAAGCCTTTTTCACTGTCAAGTTATCATAACCACACAAAGAAAATGGAAATGTACTGGTATGGAAAATCTGGAGCAACTGACCTTCCAAGTCTTTATCATCTACTGATTTCTTGACTGCAGCCTCCCTTTTGAGCCAAGTTAATCTAAATCCTAACAATTTGAATGTCTTCATCATCTACTTTAAAGTTATGTAAATCACCTGTGGTCTTTATTTTTATTTCACTAATGTACCTTTGCACTTTCTTCCTTGACATTCTTCAGTAATCACTCCAAGCGTTTGTTATTTTCTGCTAGTACAGTGTCATTTGCATAGCCTAAATTCTTGATCATTCCTCCAAAATCCACATTTCTTTCCTTGAGTCATATCCAGTGTTACATACAATGTTGGCCCTCCTTATCAACGGATTTTTTATCCATGGATTCAAGCATCCATGCCTTGAAAATATATTTTTTAAAAAAGTATAAATTCCAAATAGCAAACCTTGATTTTCCATTTTATGTAAGGGACAACATTTTGCTCTGTAATTATATTTAATGGGACTTGAGCATCCACGGGTTTTTTTTATCCATGGGGGATTCTGGAACCAAACCTTAGTGGATAACAAGGTCTCACTGTAAGGTGATAACTTCAGCTACACTGACAAATATCAGATCAATCCACTGTGACATTTTCTGAATATTAGCCCACTTGCCCATCATTTATTTTTTAGAATGGTGGGATTCATCTGAACTGGGCTTAAAACACAACCATGGCAATGGTCCTGTACCTCTATATTACAGCATAGTAAACATTATTCACATCATCCTGCTTTTGTCATATAGAAAGAAGCATACTAATCATAGTGCTGTATAAATATCTGAAGGAGTATAAACGAACAATTACTAACTAATTATTTTTATTTATTATTTAATTAAAAGACATTCATTCATCTGAGTTCTATTTATTGCAAAAAGGAGGATATATTTCTCATTACAGCTCACTGCTAAAGCATTTAAGTTGCATTCTATTTTAAAACTTGTCATAATCAGCCACAGATGGTTTTTGTGTGAAGGCAGGCTGTATTTGTACTGCATGGAAAGACTGTCTCCAGGTGTAAGACAGATAATAGGCTTTTAAATGGCAATTTATTCTAAATGAAATGTACTGAACAAAGGAAAACACTTAGATGTTCCTTATAGAGATAATTCAAAATAAAGTGGTGATTTGATTAAAAACTCTGTTGCACTCCCACTCCACTTTCTTTTGTGTTGCAAGCACAATGTGCACAAAAATACAGCTTATTGGAGGTTGAATACAATATTTTCTTAGTGAACAGAGACACTAATATGCTCCAGACTAGCACCTCTCTTATATAACAAAATTCCATGAAGTTGATTTTAGAAATAGAATGAATAAGCAGTTTCATCGTATGGAGTTCATCCATTTAAGATTTGTTGTATAGTGGGTATAAAATTGTTAAAGTGCTTTTGGCCCAAGTGTCAAAAGAAGCAGAGTCCAAAATGCCCCCAAGATGACTAATCACCATTAAGGGTTTTGTTTCCTAATTCCATTCTATTTGTAAAGGGGGAGGGGGGAGATTTCAGCACCCAAAAAAAAAATCACTTTTCTTGCACTAATTGCAATCTCCCCCAATTTAGGTTTCCAAATAATGAATTCTAACAATTTAAGAGATCATGTTTCTAACCCCCTATGTGGAATTAAACAGACTTCATCAGAAGTTGTACAAGGAGGTATCCAGCAACTATTTCCTCAGCTCCCAGATATCATTGGGATGCAGCTCCCTCCAATATGTACAGTTTCTGGAGGGGAAGAGTGCTGGGAGAAAGCTCTTCTGTACCCAATTGGCAGCTGTTTTGCTCCTAAACCTCTGCCTAAGTTTGTTGGTGGTTCTTTATACTCTGCCAAAATTAAATCTTGACCCATACCTGTCATTACATAATTTGTAGGAGCTATGTAGCAATGTGACAGAACCTCTAGCTGTAAAACAAATTTGAATATAGCACAAAGGGGTAGCATGTTGTCCAGAACACAAATTGCAGAATCCATACAATGATAATACTTTTATTATTGAAAGCAAAAAATAAAAAATTAAAAAATAAGCAGAACAATAGTTGCAAGCTTGCAAGCTTTCTTTGTAGGTAGAGAAAAGAGAGTTTTTAGGCTAACTTTGGCCCATTACAGACGGGCTCTTGAGGCGCCCCCATCACGTGCTAGGGGTTGGCCAGGGACCTAGCGTCCACACCAGCCTCACCCGTAGCACGTGATGGGGGCATAATAATGGCGGCGCCCTATACACACAGGCACCACCATTATTACGTTCCAGATGCATAGCGTCCACACGTCACACGGCACTTATGATGTCGCGAGTGCACCATTGGTGCCTTGCGGCGTCATAACTGCACCGTGGGAAAAAGCACCATTTTGGGGCTTCATTTTTGCTCCGCGTGGGAGCCACGCGGTTTGGCTGCTGCGGCTCCCTCATGGAGCAACCAGCAGTGCCGGCAGACCACCGCTTTTAGGCGGTCTGTAACGCACCTTTATATTATCCAAGCTGAAGAGGATTTCCCAAATCCATACAAGCCAAAGTAGGTAACTTTACCTTTGTTTGAAGAGAATGATGGCCCAGAAGACAATATTCCATCTTAAAATTGAATAAAATTGTGATTCCTAGTTAGGTCCCTATTGCTAAATGGCTACATTTTCTATTCTTTAAGTCATACAAAATGCAGGAGTAGCCAAGTTGGCCTGAAGAAAAAAAAATAACAATCTGGACAATGTCAGTATTTTTATTAGGCCAATGAAAAGACCTAATATTCTGCTTCCACAGGTGTCTGTGAGGTTTACACTGGCTAGAAAACTGTTTAATCCCTCTCCACTTTTCCTTTTCCCCATCATTCTGGTTGAGGCCCAGTAGCTGACTTGCTTTGTTTGAGACTCTCAGCCTTAATATCCCCACAAAACTTAGAGACTTCATGATTTTCAGACTGAGTTGTTCTTCCTTCTTCTCCCTCCACTTTTTTGTCTCAAGATTAAATGTGATTTATAGTTAATTTAATTGTTAGTTAAAACATAGTCAGATGTTAAAGGGACTGTTCATAGCCTACTGCTATGAAATAAAAATCCTTGTTCTTTATCATACCCAAGAACTGCTTATGACACCCAAGAACTTTGGTATGGCATTTATGTATTGGTCATTGTGCCCCAGCCTAAATTCTCCTTTGATAGTTCAATTACCAGTTGAATCATGTCTTAATAAAAGCTTTCTCTGTGTAATGTAATTTCCATTCCTAAACTGCAATTGTGTCTTTGAAATACTCCAGTCCTTTGTGCTATTATTATCAGTACCATGGACATGGCTCATTATCTCACTCTGTCTTTACTTGAATGAGAGAAAGTTCATCTTTATTAACTGATATTTATATTTAAGTCCTGCTATCATTAAACAAATAAAAGAGCATGGGTTTGTAGTGCTTGTTTTTAATTAGTACTTAGCACTCTCAGAACATCATGGAAGTATTTACTGGAACACCATAGTACCAGGTTAATGACAACTTCCCTTAGGGCATTTACAGAAGCGATCCCAAAATTATGGAATAGCCTACCAGAAGAAATCCATCGTATTACTACCTTAGAGACCTTCAAGAAGGCACTCAAAATGGATCTCTTTTGGCAGGCTTATCCATTGGATTCTATATAGAAGTTGATGATAATATCCCACTCTCGACTATGATCACTGACTACTGACAAATTGATTTTAGAGTACTAATAGGAATTGGTAAATTCAATATTCATTGGTGTTTGATTGTTCGTATTAATATTTTGTACCAATTGTATTACCTTGTATTATTTTATTGCTGTAATCCTGCCTCAGTCTTTGGAGAGGCAGGAAATATAAATAAACTCTATTATTATTATTAACTAGGCCCAAAACAAGACCTAATTGTGGCATTTTCTGCTTGCATTATTTCTCTCACTTCTAATACACAGTTTGAACTTCCCATTTTATATTCATTTGATAATAAATACATGAATCTTATACAAGGTCATCACCCTCATCCTCTTTATAATGCTGTTTGAAAGTGCTGAATATTCTGAGCCCAGTGTAACAAAACATTTGCTAAATTCACGTTAACATGTGAATCAAACAATTTTCTTCACTATCCGTTTCAGGCATCTGGGCCTTTTGCAGGTATAATCTTCAGAAAACCCTAAAGGTTCATAAAGTTAAACACTATACAGTCCAGATAATATTTTCCCTTTCTAATTGATTCCTTATAACTCCACATCTTATCATATGATAGTAGTACTATCAAAGGTGAATTTCATTTTTGTTTGTTTGTTATGTTTCTTGTTCACTAAATTGTTTAAGACCAAACCCAAGCAGGACAATTACAGTATTATTTTGCAGATTGCTTGGTGCCCAGGCAATATTAAAAGATGGTAATGTGTTGTGCCTAGCAAACCAGATTTTAAAAAAATCTGGGCTGAAGGGCAGGTAAAAATATCCCAGGTAGGTGATATATAAAACTTTCAGAATTTGATAGTAGGCATGGCTGGAGAAATAAATATTCACTGAACATCTTAAGTTTGGGGAAATGTATTGTTCTAACATGGAATTCTTGTGGATAAGTGCCATTGATTAAATATATCACACCATTCCTTTTGTAATTGTATTATGCAGAAGATGTTTTGTTTTTCAATATGTTATAATCTTTTAAAAATATGCCTTTATCTACAGATGACAGACTTCCATTTGGGAAATGTGCATTCAGAGTAGTATCTGCAAAGCAGGCAGAGGCTAAAGCCATTAAGAAGTTTACAGAACCTACCACCAGATCCCTCCTTTCTCTCCCAGGTTTCCTGTGCCCCAACACATAGGACAACCTGATGAGGATACATGGGAAGTTTGTGAAAGAGTAGAGTGAGAAAAAGAGCTTCTTTTACCCCATTGCACTTGTACATCCCTATATCAGCTCAAGGATTTAATGCATAAGTACTCTGAGATATTACACCTGTTCAGGAATTCAAAAAGGATTAAGACAACACATGTGAAAAAGATCTTACTAGTTCTGCATTCCCCATCATTGCTTTGATCACATTAAAGGTGACGTAGATGGTGCCCCATGCAATTCAACAGTTGGTTTTTTGGCTTGTGTGGAGACTTGTAGTTGAATCAATAAAACTCTGAATCCACCCTGAGGTTTAGTTTAAATATTAGCCTAATGCTGCGTTCCCACTATGGATTCAGGGTGGATTCAGTGTTTTTATGGCCTGTTACAAACGGGCACTTTAGTATGCGCTCCGCGTGTGCTAGGGTTAAAAAGGGGCGTCCTTTCCGGACGCCTCCAACCCTAGGACGCGCGGAGCACACACAAAATGGTGGCGGCCATTCCACACGGCCGCTGCCATGAGGACGTCATGACCACGCCACCTCTATACGGGGCGGCGCGGAAGTGACGTCCTCGCTCTGTGCCAGGGCGTCTAGTGCGCCCTTTGCGCGGAGCAGGAAGGAGCTCAACTTTTGAATTATAGATGGACACTAAACTTTTTAATGGTATGATCTTCCTTTCACCCCATAAAATATTTGAGTAAATGTTTACCTTAACTATCCACAATTTGTGTAGCGATGCATTGGAATATTCATATGCTCATTCCATTGTGTCATCTCTTTTTTTCCATAATCAAGAATAAGAGGGGGGTGGGGGTTAGAATGATATGCTCTTATCTTCAGAGTAGTTACCAAATGTAGTCTTTTTGTATGCACATAAACAAACAATTTTTGGTTACATTTCCTGAGGATAATTTGAAAATTGCATAGTATGGTCATAAAACATTACATCAACTGCATGATGAAAACAAATTCCTTGCTCCAACCAAGATATGACTACAGAATAATAGATCATGACTGCTGACATCCCCCAAAACACTGGCTAATCTAACAAGCCTATTCACAAAGCTTTGTTGTCCATATCAGTTCTTCTTTTCTCCTGGGTCAATTATACTGTTTGTATTCAAATCAATCCCTTAATCAAATCCTTTGATAGTTTCAGCCAGGCAGGCAGACATTTATCACATAAATGTAATGAAGGCATCTTTATTTAAGAGGAACACATGCTAATGGTGTATTGTCACACTGGACCGTTTATGCATATGCATGTACCTAGAGATCCATCTTATCAGTGCTAAAAAAAAATGCCTTGTCATCTCCTCTTTATGGAAGAATTATGAAGGAATCATGTTCTCATTATATTGATAAAACATACATCTTCCAGATGTGTGTCAGAACATTCTAATGTAGCTTGCTTTAAATTGGTTAAATTTGTTTCCTTCAAATATAGCTGAAATTTGAAGGAAAACAGACTGTGGTTAGGTAAAACAGCAAAGTCATA
This sequence comes from Sceloporus undulatus, assembly GCF_019175285.1. Classification (NCBI taxonomy): domain Eukaryota; kingdom Metazoa; phylum Chordata; class Lepidosauria; order Squamata; family Phrynosomatidae; genus Sceloporus; species Sceloporus undulatus. The sequence continues at coordinate 162,246,490 of NC_056526.1, read as the reverse complement.
TTTTTTTCTAATAACAGAAAATGGAACACATGATCATCATCACGATCCTCATCACCACCACCACCACCACCACCATTAATCTGTTAATATTAGGGGATCATTTCTCAAGGCATTAAGAATAACCCATGATTTTGTTAATAGTGGCTCTGTTTACTTGTTTTCCCTTTGCAGAATTGATTTCCTTAGGATACGATATGCATGTTAAGTGATCAAGGCCAAATTAATACAACCCTTCCTTCAGAATATGACATCCTAATTGATTCTCATATTTTGAAGTAGGATGAAATGTATCTTTATATTATGTTAACCAGTTACATTCCTCTAGGGAGAGGTGGGAGTGACATTTGCTTGCATTTGACATCTCAGAGCTGATGATAAGCTTTGTAGCTGTTTGGAAGAGCACATGATTTGCATACCAAAGATCCTGGGTGTAAAACTGGCCTTTTCAGGTAGCAGTAAAGAATGTTGCAGACAGAATTGAGGGGCTTCACTGCCAGCCTCTGTAGACTAGGGGTGGGAAAGTGATGGAGGTTAGGGGGCTGAGCTGCCCCTTAGGAGATCTTTGGGAGCCACAAATACTGCTGCATCCCCATAAATATCCCATTTTGACCCCCCCCCATACCATTAAACATCTTCTTTGCAGCCTATGGAACATTTTTGGCAGACCCCCCCCACACACACACACACACACCAGCCATTTCAAGCCCATGAAACTTTTTTTAAAGCAACAGGAAATGATGGAAAAGTTCCCCAGAGGGCATTTGGAAACCAAAATAAAACTCCTCTGAGGGATCTGTTGTCTTGCCAAAGGCAAGGAGATTCTTTTCTGAGATTCAGAAACAATACATAACACCTGGGGTGGTTGCAAAGCCTTACCATTTATTATACACCTAGTAAATTACACAACAGAATATGCATAAATCATACTAAGCAAACACCTCTATTCATCTGCTGGGAGCCCCCTACTCCAAGATCACAGCACTCCAAGACCATCAGTCTGGTAGTTATCTCCACAGCTGCTAGCCCTGAACCTAACACTACTTCAAGGTCATTAAACAACCTGCCTTTTCTGTACAAGTGTTTAGGTCACACCCTATGCTGTTCCAGCTACATGCTATCTTTTAGAAACATCTTGATTGGCAAATATCCAAAATACATGATTTAGCAGAATCAAAGCAAAGTTTCAGTGATCTTCTGGGGCTGTCCATACACCCACAGGCCAGACTTTTCCTACTTCTGCTGTTGACATACTGTCCAAAATCCAGTGATTACTTCCACTGGATCTTGGTGCTTTCATGAGAATTAATAATCACTTTATTTCTTCTCACAATCTCCAGGGACCCTAAGAACACCTCAAGAAAACAAAACAAACTTTTAAAACAAATGGCTAGAAAACCCTCCAGAACAGATTATCAAATGTTGTGGAGGTATGGGAAGCAGGGATTAAAGGATACCATCCCCTGCAGGTGCAAGGAGTGTGCAGAGAAGAGGACGAGACTATCTTGTCCAATTTCCACTTCTGGGCTTCTTCCTGTACAAGAACACAGCTGGATCCCAGCAATTATATTTATTACTAAATTACCTATTTTAAAAGCAGTACTTTGAAACACTGAAGGCAATATGATCAAATAGGTACATTTCAAAACCTATTTGAAGAAACGGATACACTTCATGATAGTAGATATGCTCTATTGTTTAGAATCTGGGGGCCTTTTGTTGTTCTGTGCCTTCAAGTCATTTCCAAGTTATGGGGACCCTAAAATTCTTACACTGTTTAATAGTATTTAAAGGGGGGGGGGGTTGAGGGTTTTGGATTATGTATTTTTTAATCTTTGTAAGCCACCCCTATTGCATTTTGTAGAGGGGCAGGATATAAATACATTTGTTATTATTATTATTATTATTATTATTAACCAATAATGGGGTTTCCTTGGCAAGATTTGTTCAGAGGAAGTTTGCCATTGCGTTCCCCTGAGGCTGAGAGGCTGTGACTTGCTCAAGGTCACTCAGTGGGCTTCATGGCTTAGCTGGGAATCAAACTCTGGTTTCCAGAGCCATAGTCCAACACTCAAACCACTATACCATGCAGGTTCATAAAAAATAATTGAGTTATGCAGAAAGTTGAAAGTCCTGGAAAAAAAGAATGTCTGGTCACTCTGTAAACAAAACAATCACATGCAAATTTGGCAAATAATAAGTCCTGAATTCTAAATATCCTTGTAAACTGCATGGTTTTGAAGACTTACAGCTGGAAGAAAACTGATGAAACTATTCATTGTTACCTTTGAGGAGAAACCTAGTGAAAAAAATTACACCACTAATTAAAGACACAATATTATGAATGGGCTGAACCATGGACAATCATACATGTCTATTCTGTAACCTCTTAATCGTATTACAATTTTTTTCTTAATACAAATAGTAGCAGTTTTATTGCTAAATCCACAAGCAAACCACACACAAGGTCTGTGTAGGAAAGAAACATGAACAGGATGAGTGTACCAAAAATATGTGAATACAATGCTAGTGACATTGTCTGGATGCCATGCAGAGAGTAAACAACAGATGACAGTCTCAGAGAAAAGGACTAGTTATGCAAACTCTTTTTTTCTCTTTACATATACAGCTCTTCTTTCAAGGCTAGAAAAAGGGTACAAGAGAATGCAAGGTAATTATATTCTACTTATAGACGTTAATTGTAAAATGCTCTCCCAATTGCAACAGCATCAACACTGCACTTACTCTCCAGAGGTCTGATTATCAATGAGTGTGTTAACATAGGGCTTGAGTTTTATTTCTATTTTAACAATAGACTTTACCCTTGAGGGTTTATCTTGAAATAATTAGCCATCATGTGAACCATGCCTTCAACAATTGTAACATAATCTGCTGATATCAATTAGTCTATCTATTAATGGAACTAGAGTTTAAAAATAAATTCAGACTGGATTATTCTTTTACATCTAACCCTTAGTAAAAAGAGTTTCCTTCTATCCAATTTTCCAAGCTTTTCCTTCTGTAGCCTTGTGTGGATCTTGGTTGTTTGGCTCTGCTCTTCTGTGTGTGTGTACACCTTTTTGCACATTTCTAAGTAAAAGCCTCTTAGCTATTAGAAACTGGACTCTGTTCAGAAAATCCTGTTTTCTATGCAAATCAACCATGTGTGAATTTTATGAAGCATAAATTCCCAATTGCAACATTTTCTGTGTAGAAAAACATATGTCTTTAAAACATGTCTATATGAAAGTGCTTTTATAATTACTTCTATGCATATGTTGCTTGTTGTCCCATGAGTATTTTTGTTCTTTTATTGTTTGTTCATATAATTTTGTAGCTGCTTTGTAATACAATTTGCCTTAAAACCAGTGGTTTCGACTGATCTCAAAACTTCGATCCTCCTAATGTTTTGGACTTCAGCTCCCACAAATCCTGACCATTGAGCATGTCACCTGGGCTTCTGGAAATTGAAGTACAGAACAACCAGAGGTCCAAAATTTGGGAATCACTATCCTAAACATTTGTGTGTATGTGTGTGTGTGTGTGTTGTAGTTATATACTTAACTGTTAGTTAGTATAAGCTGAGCCCTATTTGACCTCTAGAGCCTGGAATTATCATTGGCACCAAGACTGGCTCTTGAATCTACCAGGACAGGGGGAAAATGCTGATGACATCCAACTGTATTTCTCCACTCCTGAACTCTCTCCAGATGTTGAACAGTGAGTGTTATCATGTCTATCTGCTATTTCTGCTTGGATGCTCCCTCAGCGCCTTAAGCTCAATATGGACAAGACCAAGCTACTTGTTTTCCCACCTAAGCCAACTCTGCATTGTCAATCACAGTTAGTGGCATTAATATTCAACTCGTGAAGAAAGTGTGTAGTCTTGGTTTCATTTTTGATTCTTACCTTTCATTCGTTTCTCAAATTCAGGCCATGGCAAAGTTATGTCATTTCTTTCTTTATAATTGAGCAAGAGTCAGGTCTTTTCTTTCAGTTTTTACTGCTAAGACTTTGGTACACACACTCACATGGATTACTATAATTCTTTGCTAACTGGGCTTTCTCTTTCCCATCTTGCCCCCTTGATTTCTGTGCAACACTCTGCTGCTAGGGTAATTTTTCCACCTGCCATTATGATCATGTCACTCCATTGTTGTTGTCCATTCACTGACTCCCAATCCCACTTAGAATCTGATCTTATTAATAATTTTCAAAGTCCTTCATAGTTTGGCCCCACCTACTTATCAGCACTTGTTCCCTCCTATCTTCCTGTTTGCACTATAGTGATTCGGGACTATTGATTCAGCAAAGGATTTTCTCTGCCCTACTCGGATACACCTCTTCTCTTATGCTGTCCTCAATTTTTAGAATCTCCTTCCCATGAATTTGTGCACCACCTCCTCCTTAAGACTACTTTAAGTCCCAATTAAAGACTATACTATTCAGGGAAGCTTTCTTGATCTTATGATTGTATATTTCATGACATATTATTTGTATTAATTTATACTTTTATAGAATTGTTTTAACTTTGTTATAGTAAAATTTTATTAATTTTATAATCTTGTTTGTAGTTTTAGATTGTGTGCCGTAGGCAGGCTTTTGGTTCTATTTGTTTTTTTCTCTCCTTTGTAAAGCACTATGTAAAGTCTATGGCACTATACAAATAAACATAAACTTAATAATAATAATAATAATAATAATAATAACAACAATAACAATAATGGGTTTATTCTGTGAATTTTACCTGCCTGGCATTCAGGGTCTTCCTGAGATCTGGTATCTTTTTTGTATTCTCTAGCTGTCCTTCAGTTCTCATATAATCTTCTGTCTGACTTATCTTTTGAGATTTATTTGCTCTCTTCAGTTCTAAATGAAGATAGGATGAAAAGGTGGAGGTACTGCCTTAACTTTACACAGTAGGGGGTTTATTTTTCCTTAATCAACAGTAAGTTTATTCTTGTTGTACACATTTTAAAAAGTCTTGTCATGACTACAGCAGCCGAAACTTCCCATTGGACTTTCTGACCCAGGGAATATGCAGCCAGGAAATTGACAATGAAATCTTGATGATCCTGAACAGTGGCTGATCCCACAATCCCTGGTTTCTGACTACCAACCTTCTATCAAATAAATCCTCACAGGTAAGGATAAGCACTGAAGCCTTGGAATTTTCATCTAACTCTTGAGTAATAAATTACTTTGTTTTATCACCAGGATAACATATTGTTGGAGCAAGATAGTCACTTGATCTCCACAAGGTTCTGCAAGTCTGGACTGCTTTGTCTCCTCTGCAAGCTTCGGTTGAAAGACAAGTTATTTATAGTAACATATGTCTAGGTTCAGAAAAATCTTTAAGAGAACCAAAACAAAAATAAAACATTCTCAACTGGAATTATCAATCAACAAAAATGAAGTGATGCACTGGCAAATAACAGCCAAAATTGAATATATGTTGTGTCTCTTTGCAACTGACATGTCTCGCTTCTTCTCTTCACTCTTTTGCTATGTTTCTTCCCTTGAGAATATTACTTGGCCTTACCTACCCTTCTGCTGGATATATAAAAGCTTAAGTAATATCTAGCACAGAGCACAATTGCAAGTCATGATGATAATCTTATACATACTTTGAGAGTTATAATGGTTCAAGGTAGCTAGAGAAGAACACCAGGTCACTTTGATTAAGTCATCCCAAGCTAAGATAGAAAAAAAGACAAGCACCCAGAGTTATGCTAAACAGAACAGTTCCTCCTACCTGCTTATTTTGCATTTCTTATGGGAAAGGAAAAGACACATTTAGAGGAAAGAGCCTTTACTGCTGTAGCCTTTTCTGAATCTTGGTTGTTTGGCTTATTGTAATTGTTCCTGATATAAATAGGCATAAAGTTCTTAGCAAAAGTTACCCACCTCTTGGATACCTTCATTGAAGTTAATATTCCCCAACATTTTTAAACGAGACATTGTTGTTGCTGGTACAGTTTTTCCAAGCTTCCCACCTTTTTGTGGGTAACAAGAACAATGAAGAAACCACAATGAAAATGAATGCTGAGAATAGTTTCACAATATATGCATTTTTTATAATCCATTCAATTATGGTTTTATTTGTTTACACATCTGAACCAGATAAATTATTTCAAAATGTTCTGGGTCAAATGAAATGTACTGGTAACTGAATATGCAAGAAAAAGAAAGAGAGAAAAATATGAACCAATTTTTTTAGATCTTGTCTGCTTTTTTCACCACTTAGTATAAGTCATCCTCCTCTATAATCACATCAACATTGTGCTAGTGCTCATTTTAAATATAATATTGTACAAAGTTGTATAGGGTTATACATTGTACTGCAGGAATTACTTATGTGAATGAAAATATAAGAAGTTGAATGTCAAAAGATGTAAGCTATATCTACAGAAATTTTGTTTCTATTTCTATTATATATCTGTTTTCATCTCATTTCAGATGCATTGTAGATACTGATTGCTTGAGGTGTGTGTCCCCCCCCCCTCCCCCATTAGAACCATGGAGACCAATTCTGGGTGCTGTTCATATCTTGTTGAACTTTATCTTCACCAGGATGAAAAACATGCTTGTTTATTAACAAAAATCACTCATGATAATTTAAACGTATTTTCCTACCACGTGGCACTCATGCAGTTAGAATATTTCTTGAGTTTGAATTTAACTCTTTATTAAGGTCAAATCTATAAATAACAATTCTAAACCAATGCAAATATTATTAAGGTATTGTTCTCTTCACTCAAGGGTGTAACATGCTTTTTCCACCAATGCCCCCAATAGGTTTGAGGAGAGGGACAAGTACAATCCTTCAAAATTTACACACACATGGATTCAAATTCTATTATCAGTCCTGATGGAATATACCCATTTACCTATATCTTGATTCACCATTGAACAATTTATTCAATACATGTAATCTAGCTGGCACTAACCAACATGATGATAACTCAAGTGCATGTATACAGCAACCATTGTGTAGTGGTTTGAGTGTCAGACTAGAATACTGGAAGACCAGAGTCTCAATCCCTATCCAGCCACAGAAACCCACGTGTTGACCTTAGTTAAGACACACTCTCCATGTATAAGAGAAAGGCAAAGATACACTTACTTTGAATAACCCTCCATTTGATTGTGTTGCCAGAAGTTTGAGTTAAATGGAAGCAACCTTGCCAGAAATATGTGTCTGAACATCATTTACTTTTTTTTAAAAAAAATCATCCATCATATGTTTCTGTACTATAACACCAAAGGAGAATGGGTTTAATCAGAGACCATCCATACACACAAACACACACATCCTTGCATTAAGGCACAAGGTTAACAATTTTGGAGCAGCCTTTCTAACTTCAGTATTGAATACAATCACCAAACATTGTGCTTTCTAAACAAATAAATAACTCAATGCTGAGGAAGTAGATTGAAGTCTATGAAAGCTCATGCTGCCAATTTCTTTCAGTTAGTTTCAAAGGTGCTACAAGCTCTCTCTATATTCTGATTCTACAGACTATATCTTTGAATTCAGTACTTTCATTCCCCCCATTATTATATCATCTATACAGTTAATCACATCTTGTAATGCCAATTTTGTAGCTATTGTAAGTTTAGTACATTTAAATATATAGCTGTAATACTGGCTCTGGGATATCTTAGCAGACCTAAAAAGCAAAAGGTTACAAAGCATCAGTTTACCAACAGTCTTTGAGAGGGTTTTTACAAAAGTGATGAAGTCTATGATTTTTTTCCAACCCTTTCATACAGTTTCTAGGTATATAAAGAGTGAATTTCAGGTGCATTTTCTTGCATAACCAACCAACCTTTGGTTTCGTATTGCACACAAGTAGGCTGCTTCAGCATTTGCCATTTAGCTTAACAGAATTTTTGCTGTCAAACGTCGTGCAGGTTTGTCACTTTCTCTTTGTGTTACCTATTGATCTGAATTTCCTCTCCATTTCAATGCACATATTGAGGAAATGATTGACTCACTTCATGGAATACCTGAAATAAAAATATCAGAAAGGATCATACTACCATCTTCCCCAAAATAGTCACAATGTCCCCGGGAAATGTAAGGAAACAGCCATTTTAGGAATACCAACAGAGTGAAATTATACAATTGGATATGTTTCTTCATTCACTCATGGTATGTATATTATATTAATCTTTTTAAAAACCACCAACTCAAGCATCCTTTTTTTCACAGTGATCATTCAGATACCTCACAGAATCCCATATGCAAGGCATGAAAACAATACTCTGCTGGTGCTGTCTAGGAAACTGGGGCCTCAGGCATACTGGAGAATGCTGTTTGTGGTCTGCAGGTGACGGAGTGTCACAACTGGATTCCATCTTGTTTCTGGAAGATGGGCATAATATATCTGTTGATCTGTGAGGTTTTTCCAGGCTTTTGGAAAGAGGAAGAAACTATGAACACCCAGGGATAATGGGAGGTGGGTTTCTCCTCAGTGAATGAGTCAGATTTCCTGAGGGAGCATTAACCTATTCCTCCCTCCAGTGTACAACAGGCAGGCAGGTTCTGGTTATCTTCACACCCTCCTTCCCTTAACTTGATATTGTTACTGACCATGATTATTATTATATAATGTTGTTTTCCCTCAGTGTCAGTTGTTGTACTCTCAGTGTCAGTTTTGGTGGTTTGAGGCTTAGAGCAGGACTCAGTTTGGAGATTGGGTCTGCATGTCCATGATCCCCCCCCCCTGCTGGGGGCACATACCATTAAGAGACATTGGGATTGAGCTGTCAGGGATGCAGCTAATGTGCCATCTACTTACATTTGCACAGGTGACAGGACAATTACACAGTAGCTATGGCACATGTGGGATCCCATTTCTAATGTTCCAGACTTCTGCCAGCAAGAAAGCTAGATAAATGAACTCATTCCTTGGCAGATGGATTGTCCTGAGCTTGGATCTATGCCCCTTGCCAGGCCAAGCCTTCTCCTTTATAACCAATGAAATTGTGTCCTTTTCAGCACCAATAATTGGTTGCTTATTGTAATTTGTTGTATGCAACCTGTCCACCATTCTTGATATTTATTGTTCAGTGATGTATTATATCTGAACATGAAAGTTCCATGTTACCTTCTAAGCTGGCTGTCATTTGCTGGATGCACCACAGTGCAATTTAAGCATATAAAAAATCCCTTTGAAATGATTGGCATGCTTTTCCACATAACTGTGCATAGAATTTCAGTCTTAGGCCAAATTTCTTGTGGCCTATTTGTGGTTAAACTAAAATATGCAATTTATATTGCAATATGATTATTGTGTAGCTGTTGTGCAATGCATTTGAACTCAGTGTGTAAGGGTAAGGTGAAGCTCGTGTAGACAGCTCCTCTGCCCAGCCACTGATTTGCCAGAGAGTTGGACCTGAGAGATCTACAGCTGTTCTTTTGCACTTGAGAACAACGAAGCAGCTTCCTCTTGCCAGGTGGTAGTGGTAATCTTCTTCTCACAAGGAGAGCTCTGGGGCTTCCAAGTATATCCCCAGGTGTTGTTGTGCTCTTGGGGTATGATAAGCAACTGTCACTTCCCAAGCACTGGCATAAGTCTGCTGACAGTGCTGGGAGAAAACATAATTTATGCTCCACTGGTGGTCCTCTTGAATCTCAGGTTTAACCTCCAAGTAGAAGGGAATCCCACAAACAGATGATACATTACATGGCATTGTTGTTTATGACCCTAGGCTCTGAAGTGCTATGATGCAGGAGAGAGAAAATCCTCATATATCCACTTTCTTCTTATGAATGTCAATTTGTTTTTTAAGACTAAAATCATGTCACACACATACACACACACGGTGTTCCCTGCCTCGTCCATGAAGACATTCCAAGCAGTGTAGCTTTTCTTTGTCACTGCACAGATTGGTGCCTTTTCAATCTCTGCAGTATCATTTTTAGGTCTACAGTTCAAGACACGTCTGAGAGCAATTTGGAGACCTCTGTTACCTACAGTTTCTGATACTGTGCTAGTTGAATAGTAAGAACTATTGCCTGCAGCAAAGGTTTGGATCTTCCTAGGGTTTTAAATAGGCTGCAGACAAATCAGATATTCTATTCCATTCCACTCTGAGGAATCTTAACAGATATTAAAGAGACCATGTAGTCATTCAGTTTGCTGAACTGGATGACCTTCTCTCTCTGAGAAGTTGGAGGTAAAGTTTTCAGAATCCAAAGGGATGGACAGAGTATTCTCAGGCCATGTTGATGAAGGTGAATAGGCTCCTGGGATTCTCCTCTTACTGCAAGAGCTCAGTGACTTCATTGTGGGGCCTGATTTTTGTTCTTAAATCTGGGCCTTATTCCTGTATCTTTAAAGAGCTGTGCTTCTTGTTACTTAAATTATCAGCAGCTATATTATTTGTAACTCCTTTCCAAGTTCTGGTAAGGACACATGTTAAAATTCATAAAACAGTGAAAACCTGGTTTATTCAGAGTTGTTGGCTTTGCTAATAAGTTGTCCTTCATGTGAATTTTATTAGCCTTGGGCTTTCTTTCTAACATGTGTCAGTTCATGTCAGAACCAAGGAATGGAGGAAATGGGAATGATTACAAGAATGCAAATTGGAGTGGAGCTAATATGGCATGAAGCTGACTGCCTTAATCAGACTTAGAAACAACTGGATTTTAGTATATAAATGCATTTATGAACAGTATAGAATTGTTCTCTTTGTGTAAAGTTTGACTTCAAGAGAAATATAGTTGCAGAATAGTTCATTGTAACTCCCTTTTTAAAGCTCACACTTATAAGAACTAGGTGCACATTAATATCTAAAATTCAATTATATTTGAAAGAGATTCCACACTAAAAACCATGGAAAAATTAATTATGCTGTAATTACCTGGTTCACAGGCAGCAAATGTTACCCATTTGAAGCTTGAGTAAACCTTGTAAGGCACTCTGCTCTATGGCTTTACTACATTAATATAGTTTCCAAATTAATTGAAAGTCAATGGGCAATAGAGATTGTAAAATGGCTGTAATTTTAATAAGTCTCAAAGATAAATTAAGAGGACAAAGTTGCAGCTTTATTATTGTGTTAATATAGTGCACTCATCTCATTCTTTCCTTTTATCTGCAACATCTGCTTTTTACAGTACTATCATTTTACAAGGTTATACTTCTGGTCTCAAAGAATTCTGACTTCTGGTGGCCTATTTCCTCTGTGTGATAAATTACACTCATGCAGTCCATGATCATTTCCACACCTACTCTACCTTTACAAGGATCAGGCACTTTCTTATCTTATCTTGACCCTTCTGATTTCTTTTCTTACAAGGTCTACTTTTCTTTATCTGTTTTAGCTTAAGTATTTTATTTTACTCCTGTGGTATTCAACATTTGCAACAATGGTTTTCCAGATTCTTTCATAGTACCTGAACCATCCATCACATAAATAATTGCTAATTAACATACTCCCTAGGATTATCAGGGTATCTAGTCTATAGGAAGGAAAACACTATCCCCTACGTATGGACCAATTTCTTATTATTACCGGGCAAAGCTTTTCTGTGTACTATGAATGCACTTCTATGTTTGTTGCTGTTGTATGCCTTCAGTTGTTTCTAATTTATGGTGACCCTAAGGTGAAGCTTTCACAGAGTTTTCTGTGGCTGAGAGTTTGTCACTTAACCAAGGTTAGCCAGTGTGATTACATGGCTGAGCAAGGAATCGAACCATGGTCTTCAGAGTTGTAGTTCAACATTCAAACTGTTACACCACGCTGGCTGTGTGTACTATTTACACATATTGTGTACTATTTATTTATTTATTTCCACACACTTAATTTATGTATTTACTAGATTTTTGCACCCAATCTCCACCCCAAATGGGTCTCTAAGCAGCTAACATTACAGATATTTAACAAACAAAACACACAAATAAGAGGTAAAACAGCACCCAAATAATAAACATTAAAAGTCACAATTTGCACGCCAAACACCTGTGTCAGTAAAGAGGTATTTGCATAATGGTAGAAAGACAACATGGAAAGGGCCAGGCCAGCCTCCTTTAGAAAATATTTATTCAGCCTGAGTATGGTCTTATTGGAAAAGCCTTCTCTTGTGTCTCCACAAAGGAGATGTTGGGTGAAACCAAGAGAAGGATTTCCCAGATGACAAAGTCCAGGAAGGATAATAAGAAAGAACATAATCTTTGAAATAGTTTTGGTCAAAGTCATGTAGAACATGATAGGTCACAATAAGCAATTTTTAATTGTACCTGTAGGTATTGTACCAATATTTACTAATGAAAACTTGTTTAATTCTCCATAAATGCCTGATTCACCAACAGTGGCCCTGGAGTTGCACATATGTGTTGTGTGACTTCAAGTCATTTCTGACTTATGGTGGCTGTAAGGCAAGCCAATCATAGGATTTGAATGGCAAGTTTCATCAGAGAGGTGTTGTCACTGCCATCTTCTGAGGCTGAAAGAGTATTACTTGCTCAAGGTCACTCAGTGGGTTTTCATGGCTGAGTGAGGATTCAAACCCTGGTCTCCAGAGTCATAACCAGTGTTCAAATTACTACAGCACACTGGCTCTCAGAATTGCACATGACCCCTCCCTTTTTGGGGCTAGTCCTTTACCACTCCAGACTCCTAGCATCCATCGGCACCACATGTATGGTGAATTTACAAACAAACAGTGATTTTAAAAAATCTAGATAAGTAAACAAATAACTAAGCAAAATATCAACTAAATAAATCAATGTGTTCTGTTATTGTGTTTTGTTTTAACTTTTATTCTGAACCTCCCTGTCAATGTTCCACTTCAACCTGACATTTTCCCTTAGGTTTCATATTCTTCTACTTTGCACTAATTCTACTAATTCTGTTCAAGTTAACACAGGTTTTAAATCTTGGCCAATGATTTGGGGTTCTGGGGACAGAAGTCCAAAACATCTGGAAGGCCACAGTTTGGGAATCACTGCTTAACAAATCCACATGTATGTCCGGTGTACTGGGCCCCAGGAACCGTTTCTCAAGTGTTAGGTCCCTCCTTCCTGATAGAATCCAGGAGTGGAGCAGGTACAGAACACTGTTCTCAGTGACAGTTGAGAACTTATCCATTAGGAGTAAGACAGCCTGAGAGAGGAATGGGGAAGCTGGGTGATTTGTTTTAAACCTGTCCTAAGATACAGCTGTCCAAATGATCCCAGCAAAGGGGTAGTATAGCCTGAAATATTTCTAGGCTTGTGTCTATATTCTGATTGGCAAGCCTTGTTTTCTGTTACCCCTTTGTCTTATGAATTAAATAACACCCATGGGGAATTTAAAAAACACTCTGTTTCCTAAGAAGATGTCTCTTCTTCCTCCAGGGCTGGCCTCAGCATTAGGCTGAGTAAGGCAGCTGCCTGAGGCAGTGGCATGCTAAGAGCTTTAACTTGCACTGCTTTTCCATCTCCAGAGATTCACATGACTGCAACCACATCTCTCTCCATATTGCCTATATTTCTATTTGTGGACTGCTTGCCACTACTTTGGTTCACTTTTGCCTCCTTACAGAACACATGCATTGCCTTCTCTCACTGGACATCATGTCACCTTGAGTACAATCCTTGAAAGTTGCTGTCACAACTTAACACAGAACAGGTACCTTGCATAGAGATAGTTTATACTTATTTACAAGTAAAGAGGGACTGGAGTAGTTAAGCAAGAGAAGATGCAGAGAAGGTAAGGTAAAGCAGTGACAGTGAGGGCAGGAGGAAGGACGTGACAGAAGAAAAGATGGAGATGCTTCTCTTGCCATCTCTAATTGCATGAGGACTTCAGCTGACACTGACCAGACCATCCTATTTTCAACCCTGCTTACTGTTTAATAATGTTCAAGCCTGGGTTTGGCCTAGTTAGGAGGATGCGTGGTCAAACAGACTGGTTGCAGAAAACATTATCTGGGCAGAAATTGCTGTTGTATGCCCTCAAGATTTTTATTTATTTATTTAGGTTAACCCTACACTGAACCAATCATGGGATATTTTTGACAATTTTGTTTCAAAAAAAAAGGTTTCCATTGACTTCCTCTGAAACTGAGGGAGCACAACTTGCTCAGGGTCACCTAGTTGCTTTCTATAGCTGAGTGGGGATTCAAACATTGCTCTCCCAAGATTCCAGCCCAACACTCAAACCACCACATCATGCTGTCTCTCCCTCCTCTGTGTGAGTGTGTGTGTGTATGTATACTTTGGTTAATAATAATAATAATAATAATAATAATAATAATAATAATAAACCTCATAGATCAAGAAATAATACTACCCATAACACTATCCAAAACATTTTTGTATCTTTTTTTAAAGGCTGCAGACTTCAGAAATCCTAGAATTCTAGCATCATAGAGTTGGAAGAGACCACAAGGGCCATCCAGTCCAACACCCTACCATGCAGGAAATCTCAATCAAAACATGCCCGACAGATGGCCATTCAGCCTCTGTTTAAAGACGTCTTAGGATACAGGTGGTGACCCGTGGTCTGAGAAGAGGAGTTCTTCATTCCAACAATACAGGATGAGGTCTTCCCTTCTCCAACCATAGACTGCTCCTGATTTAGAAACTGAAAAGCAAATATGGAAAATTGCATGGTGACTATACTGACCCCCGCCACACATACACACACTAAATCTCTTGCATATATTCAGACAGTTAATTCTTGCCACATAGAAATACAGTTTGCCCTTCTTATACACACATTTGTTATACATGGATTCAAGCATTCACGGTTATCAATTTCAAATATCAAACCTTGATTTTCCATTTTTTATAAGGGACACCATTTTTCTATGTCATTATATTTACTGGGACTTGAGCATCCATGGATTTTGTTATCCATAGGGGATCTTGGAACCAAAACCCAGTGTATAACAAGGGCCCACTGTAGTTTGTGTAGTAGGCAGGGTACACAATTAATGGAACATATGACTTTATAATTATTAAACTTTTAAAAGAAAAGAATATTCATTCCACAGTAAAATTGGCTTGTGACCCAGTGATTGGCTTGTGACACTTAGGTATTTACATGTTTCAGAATGTGCAAGTTAACCCCATCCATTTGCCTGAAATACTTCATGAAATTGTTTCTTTCCTGCCTGTATTTCTGTTATGGGGTATCTGGTCAGTTTGTAATATTTGTGAAACACACTAATAGTTAAGGCCTTTTCATTTCTACTCAGAGAGGCACTCAATTACATGGAATAGGATTTGCTCCTGATTAGCTGTGTGTAGGAGTTTAGCCTAATTTATGGATTATATCTTCAATTACATACAGAACACAAATAGCAAACTTTAGAAATCAATTGATTCATAATGTTGTTTTTTCTATGTGGAAAAAAAATCAATTTTGAAACAATTCACATGGCAGAGGGAAGGAGGGGCTTTGATACCCTCCATGATGAGACCAGTATTTTCAAATGGAAGCATGGTCTAACAGACCAAGCTGAGGCATGTGATGGGGCAAAGTCAGTATATAAGGATGGTACCCCTCCCCCATACTGCCTCTTTTTGACGACGCAGCCCACCCTCCTACCCTAAATACAGTATGAACTTTGTTGGTTGCTTCGGGGTCGGGTAGGAATTGTCTCCCCTTTTCCCATGTCTGGTCTCTTTATTTTATGGTGGGGTATCAAAAGTGTTTCTATTATCCCCCCCCCCCCCCCCATATGCACCTACTACATTCTAGTAAGGAAAAACCCCATTGAGTCATCTGAATTTACTCCCAGGATTGGAGACTTAAAACATTATCTCCACCAGAACATACTGATCAAATCATCTGTTTCAATAGACAATACAATTTAACTAATGTTTATGATTTTTTTTCTCATGCCAGGATTTATCGAAAATATATGGGTCACTTAAATGGTATACAATAGATAAGAAACTCTCCCTAACCAACACTTTCTACTCTATATCTTTCCTACTGTTTCCAAATTTCTTGCTATCTCAATGGACACAGCTCTCAAACTATAACATAATAATAATCTTTATGTGAAGTCAAAGGCTTTCATGGCCAGCATCTATAGTTTTTTGTGTTTTTCGGGCTATGTGACCATGTTCTAGAAGAGTGTATTCCTGACGTTTTGCCAGCATCTGTGCCTGCCATCTTCAGAGGATGCTAGCCTGGAAGAGAGCTGGGTATATATTATATATACTGTGTGACCTGTGTTAATCTGTGCATTGTTCTGTTGTTGACAGCAAGACCTCAGGGTGGGAGGATATGTAAAGAGGATTAGTGTCTGTTTAATTAGTGATCATTGTCTGCTGGAAAAAACCCTGATCCTGGTTGGTTTCTCATTTGCATTTGCTGAGTCCTGATTTGCTGTTTTTCAGAACTGGCAGCCAAACTTTGGCCCCATACAGATAGGCCAAAATAAAGCTGCTTTGAGTCATTTTGGAGGTATGCATCCTAAGAGTCTGGAAGCCATGCCAAATCCATGCTCCAATCCTATGGACTGGAACGTGGCTTTGGCGTGACTTCTGGACTCTTAGGACACATGCATCATTTAAACAGCATACCTCCAAAGTGACTTGAAGCCGCTTTATTTTGGCATGCCTGTATGGGGCCTTTGTTCACTTTAAGGGTTTAAGTAATCTTTTATGCTCTGAAAACAATACTACCAATACCTAAAAGACAATACTTGTAAAGAATGTGTTGATTTCTATATTTTTAGAATTATTTTCCCCCCATAGTATCTGGATTTTTTAAAACAATGCCTGAATGTATGCTTGCTGCCCCCAGTGCAGATTTAATATTTTTGACATTCATCTTGATTAAATTTTTTTAGAATACTCTGAGTAAGAGAACATTGAAACAGTAATTCAAAGTGGTTTTCTGTAAGATTGAGTGCAGTGGCATTCCTCATCTAATGTATATTATTCTCTTTCATCAGTTAGCTCACAACATTTATTCTGCCATCTGAGCATTTTGCCCTCCAAAACTACATTCCTATACCTTAGAGATAATGTGATTTTTCAGATTATATCTTACACACACATGTATGCAGACACACACACACCAATATATCTAAAGCCCAAAGCAGATAGGTCAAAAGAAGTGGCTTCTGGGCACTTTTGGGGCTTGGTATTCAGATGATGTACACCCCCAAAGCAGCTGGAAGCTGCACCAAGGCAGCAGGAGCCAGACTTTTCCGAAGTGGATTCAATCTGCTCCTGCAGGCAGCCCATTCAGGACTATGCTGGCAGCCCACTTCTGGAGCAGGCCATGTGGTTGCTGCAGTCTTAGACCAACCAGGGTCTCCTTCTGGGCCATCTACTTTGGCCCTAAGATTGATCTGTAAATATTTAGTAAGTGGCATTTTTCTAAATCAAGAGTTAGATAACACAAACATCTTCCTGTGATTCTTGTCAAGAAGGAGGTAAATACTTGGAGCTTAGATTTGCTTTGCATGAAAAACATAATTGGTAATTCAAATTACACTAGAACTTGTGTTTGTCTAATGAAGGTAGACTTCTTCCCAGATTGCCCTGTATGCACTGGTCATGCTACAATTTTGTTTGAAGTACTCTGTGAAAACCTTAATCAGACCTGAATATGAGCTCCAAATTTGGGATAACAAGAAATTGGCCTATCTGATTAAATGAGGAGACTCTGAAGAATAATTATAAAGCATTTTTTTCTGATCCACCTTTCATTTTTATTCTTGTTTTAGTTGTCATAATGGGTAACTTCATAGGTGTGGGAACACTGCCAACATCTACAGCAGGTGAGTGTGAAAGTTAGCTGTCTAATTGGTTGATAAAAGTTTTCAGGGTTGCACAAAACTGTTCCAATAAAGGAAGACTGGTAACATTTCTTACATGTTTAATTATTCTCTCTTGGGCACTGTCCATTTTGTTTCAAAGAACTGTCCATGGACTTTTAATAGAAAGATTTGGAAGAAAGCCTGGAAGCTCCCACTTCTTGACTACAGTCATAATGCCATCATTTTCATAGCAGCAGGTGTTTCTAGCCTGCCTAAGGTTTCTATCTACTTGAGGAATATCAGCAGCCAACTTCATTAGCCTTATTACAATTATGATAATCAATTATCCATTTATAAAACAAAATATTATGCCAACTACAAATGTGTGGCTTTCTGTATTTAATCTGAAAGTATCTTCTAATAGTCTTCTGGAAAACACTCTCTCCTTCACCTACACAAGGATATGTAGAGTTTCAAGAGATATTCTAGTTTTGCTTTTTAATGAGGCTTCATGAAAAATACTGTTCTGATCTGTATCTTTAATGGAGAATTTTAATAGTCATTTTTTTCATTGTTATTTTCTTATTTTTAACAGATGACAAGTTAGACGAGAAAGTTCTCTCTGCAGAAGAAGAAGGAGCAATTAAGAATGCCACAGATGAGGCATACAAGACACAGACCACTGAGATACTCATGGACCTGGCCAGGGATTCTTGTGATGTTATGGTATTTTTGTGATGTTGTACTTTACAGGCCAGAATATTGTTCCCAATACATTATTGGGTAAGAAAAATGGCAACCCCTCATGGTTGGAGAAATAAGTAACTTCTTCTTTTTTATTTGCCTCCCCCCCCTCCTTCTCACAAGCATGTTCTTGAAAAGAGCCATGTGTTTTGATGTAGTTTCATCTCCACGAGCATTCTGGTCTAGGAAACATGATTAGGAGGTAGGAGTAGCATGCATAGCCACAGGGGTTTTGTTTAATTGCAAAACAAAAACCAATAATCCTTGGCAATTTGTCTTAATTAAAATAAGCTGACCCATCTGAGGCCTACCATCAATTGCCAGGAACTTTTCTTTTCTGCAACAGAAAAGACAATGCTGAAAAAATACTGTGATAAACCGTGCAGTCTAGTTTTAACCTTCATCTTCCTAATGAATTCTTTTTGGTATAATCTGAATTCTCATATAATCACAAATGTTAATTACCTCATTCATTACAAATCACTAAAGAAGAGAATGTCCTGCTTACCTCTACTGAGAGCAGTACAACAGGGGAATATACAAGGAATAGTCCAGAGTGCAGTCCAAAGGTCACACAATACCAGTCAGTCAGTCACAGCAAAGGGCAGAGGCAAGTGCAGTCACAAGGCAAGTCCAAGGGTCAGATAACCAGAGTCAGGAATCAAGAGGATGGAACAACAAGGCTGCAAGAGTGGTTGACAGCTGCAAAGAACCTCTGCAACTGCAGGTCTTTTAACAGGTCTTTGCTTCTCTCAGCTGAAACCTATTAGCTCTCCTCTTGGCTTCTAGCCTGGAAGAATGCCTCAAAGACTCCCTGACCTGTCTTCACTCCACAGGCTATTGCACCTGCAGCCCAGAGTCCATACAGTCTGTTTCTCCTGCTGCAGTTTCCTGAGCCTGCTCTGGGACTGCTGATCCAGGCAGCCCCAGATCTGCCTCTGTCTCAGCCTCGTCTATGTCTTCAGACATTGAATCCTCTGACTATGCCTCTAAGTCAGGCTCAGGGCAGTCTGTGACAGAGGAAAATTCCACCTGATCATTGCTAAGGTTGAGGGTAAAGATAATGAATGGAAATCAATAAAGTATTCCTCAGGGTTTCTGACCATAATTTTTCTTCTTCTCTATGGGAAAGCACTGGTAAATATCACTGTCCCACTCCACTCTCTAAGTGCAGTTCCTATCTTTCCCATTGTACAGGGACCACTGCTCTCTTATGTGAGTCAGAACCAGGACCAGTTGGAAAGTCAACTCAGTTCTGTCCTAGATGAACTGCACTCCAGGGTAAGAGAGCAATCAGTTTAAAAATCAAAGCCAAATTATGAAAAGGCTAAATATAAAATATTACATGAAATATCTGTCTTGATTTTTTTAAAAAAATCATTTGCATAGGTCAGGGTGGGTCAAAGTAGTCCAATGGGGTATATGTGGTCCCAATCGCTGTTTGTATCCCAGGAAAAATTGACAGCCAAACATCTTCCACATTTAGTGGCAAACTGCAAAATGTTCTGTTACTGCTATTTAAAAATACAGAAAACTACCTTAATTCGACTTGGATTCTAGTAATATAGACAATCACTTTAATTAAAATTGCAAGTCTTTTCTTTGGAACATGTCTTCTTCTGATCTTCTTCTCAGTGTTGTTGGTTCCTCTTACCAGGTATCATGTTCTTCTGCAGATCCAGCTGGACAGAAGGAAGCACTCAGATGTCTGACTGTTCTAGGTGAGAAAAATTCCATACTAATTTTGCAAAGAACAAAGACATTTCTCATTCCACACTACTTCTGATCATTTTTAATTTGGACAATGTGATCTAATTCTTACCTTCTAGGCAGCGTATTCCCTAAAAAGACTCTTAACTTTCTAGCAGAGAAGATGGATGAGGTTTGGAACGATAAAGCGCTGGTCTTCCATACAATAAAAATTCTCAAAGTTATCATTAGCTTAAATGGTAAGAAATTATAGAAGTATTCCAAAATACACAAATCTACTGATTAACAATACATTCTCAATTATAGGTTATATAATGCAGTGTCTTCTCAATGGGATTGCAAATTACTAATCATTTGTGCATATCAACATCGTAAATGAATAAGCCCAATTGAATAAATTTACAGGAAAGTATATTGTGCCAGTCATTTTTTAGTACAGTATCATATTTTATATGAGATGCACTGTTGAGGAAACCCAAGAATGATAGTGTTTCTTTCTTCATTTTTTTTTCTTTTAAAAAACCTCATCATTTGCTTGTTCTGTTCCTAGGGCTGCCAAGAGCCTGTGATACTTGTCCAGGGTTAGAAGCACTTAATTACCGACAAGGTCTTCTAACTAAATTTTTGGTGAGTAAATATTCCATTGGAGAAATGAACAAGGAAGGATGGTGACTTTGGCTAGATGCTTTGGGGGGAGGGGGATCTGTTGATATTGTATTAAGCATAGTTTTTTTTATTAATAAGACCAGTTATTGATTAGATGCTATGGAGCTCTTTCACGTGGTGGAAATGTGTCAGGAGGCTGTGATATTTGTTGCTGTGCTTCTTGTTTGTTTGTTAAATATTTAAGTTATATTCATATTTATTATTGTTGTTGTTATTATTTTCATATTCTCAGACTATATGCTGGTAATTTCTGGTGCCAGCTGCAGCATTTTATTCCCACTCTCAAGTGGGCATCTTTTTAATTGAGATAACACCTTGCTTCTTCTTTGTTTGTTTTCTAGAGTTACAGTGCTATAGTACTTCAGTGAAATAGCAATTTGCATTATATGTCTTAACAGTGGAGAACAAAATTGCCCTTTGTTTGTTTGTTTGTTACACACAGAAATACACACACACACACACACACACACACACACCATTGGAAAAGTCCTAATGTAGAACTACAAAGAGCTCCCAGAAAGAACAGAATGAGTGGACATGGAGGTGATAACAACCATCAAAACTCACCCAAATTAAAAGAGCTGTCTCATGTGAATGCACAGTCTAGAAGAATCCATAGGTGTGTTCAGTTTGAAAAAAAAAACCCTTT
>NC_056526.1:162184250-162224989 GCF_019175285.1 Sceloporus undulatus | reverse complement strand
CTTGAAGGCATCTCTGTGATATTGCATGCAAATCTTTCCTAACTTTCTCCCTTTTTCTTCAGGTTATTGCTGCTGTTTGGAACACATTAAGTATCCGTGTTGCTGCCCTGGAGCTCCTGGGTCTAGTGGATTCTATGATCCATGATGATATCCTTGATCTGTGGCTTGGACGCATCACTCTGTTGCTCCAGTATCTAAAAAGTAAGAGGACTTCTTGTTCAAGAGGAGACAGAATTTATTGACATTGTGGGATGTTAGAAGCCTGTATAGTCCCTTTCATGTCATATAGAAATGTTATTAATGTATAATATAAAAAAAGCAAGGAAGTGTGTATTAAGTTCCGGTCAATGCAGGTTATGTTAAAATTCAGAGTAGTCTGAACAAACAAAGAAACACAAACTTTATGCATGAAGACACCCTTGCATGTGAGTGGAGGAGTGGTGAACATATAACCCTTAGATGTTGTTGGAGTACACCTGCTACTGATATTGGCTATGGTAGCTGATACTTATGTGAGCTGGAGACCAGCAACTATATATTCCTCAATCTTACGTCAGACTGGTTCATGCAGGCTCAGTTGTGATCTCATTATCTCAAGAGATTGCATGCATAATTTGGTCCCAAATTTAAACACTGAACCTGTGTTTATTTTTTTTTAAAAAAACCTTTTGTTTAAAAAGTGAAATGTTTTCATCCTACTAGGCAAATCCTTGAAGTTATCTGAAGTTGCTGACATTTAATTTATACCACAGATAGACAACATTGTGTAGTGGTTTGAGTGCTGGACTTACCCTGATGACCAGGATTCAATTTCTTTCTCAGCCATGGAAACCCACTGGGTGACCTTGGAAGAGTTACAGACTCCCAGCCCCAGAAAACCTCATGATAGGGTCACCATAAGACAAAACCAACTGGAAGGTACACAACAATAAACAAGTGGACTGAATGCAGGTGCTTGTGCCTCCTCACTGTTTTTATACCCCTAAAAGATCTCTCCAAATCATATCATCTTCAGCAGCAGGGGGAGGGGGGAAATCAACTTTTGTTTATGAAAGCAAGTGATACAAGGCATGCACACCTTGCCTGGAAGACTGATAGTGTATCTAGAAGCAAAACTGCTTCCTCTGATCTTTGGCAATTGTCTATCCCTGCATTAGAAAGTGCATCACATTGGGGGAAAAACAGTATACATAGTCTCAGTGTTTTGAATGAACATAGACTAAACATGCAAACAGTCCAAACTATTAACAATAATCTGGGATCTTTTTGATTTTGCCTACTTGGAACCTTTAAGAAAAGGTAGGTTAGGAAAAGTAGAGAATTGTATCAAACTGACATGGATTCTTATTTTAGGAAGACAGGACACTTTCGAACAGAATGAATGGGAGAATATGTTGCTTCTGGTAAGCAAAACTAAAGAGGAAATTGTGGAACTTGCAGACATCCAGGGGAAATTGTAAGGCCACTCATTAAAAACAAAAAAAGCTGTACCTTCTTAAAATATGTGGTATCAGTGTATGTCCTTCCTTCCTCCATTCTTTTCTACCTTATTTGGTTTTAAAAAAAATTACTGACATTACTGTAGAAAGACGTTTCCTTCAAACAAGGTGATGTGATCATGAAGTGGAATCTCCAGGGTCCCTCTTGGGATGTAAATATAGATATCTTTCTTTACCACCACTTCCAATAAATTAAACTTTCAATATCATGTATGGGGTAGCTCTTCACCATTTTGTTGCCTACAAATAGCTATAGAAAATGAAGCTTGTAGCATCTACTTCCTTGCACTTTGCTTCTGTTGTGCCCAGGTCACCTTTACTACTTATGGCACCATGCTCTACATTAATTTCATGCACCCAGGGTGATTAGTGTAGAGTAGGCTACACACCACACTCATACCCACATCCACTAAAAACCATTGCAAATCTATTTGATTGGGATACATCCATACATCCATTACCCTATTCAGCCTTTTATTTCACTGGTTGTGCCATGTATATAATGGCTGGCTGGACAGCTGCTGATAAAGTCTTCCAATGTACCACTGACTATTGAGTGCTATGCTTATATAACCTGATAAGCCTCCATCGTCATAGCCACCCTCCATGCTCATGGTGGTAGCTTACATCTCCATGTTAATATCTGTATCCCTACAATGCTGGCATTCTACAACTGTTCTGATGATGGTAGCATGAAGAAGAAATACTGATGCACTCTGCCTACAAAAATTAATGTCAAATTATCTCAGAGAACTCTGTCAGCACCATTGTGAAAAGTTCACCTCAGTATGGGGCAGAATTTTCCTCTAGCATGGTGAATGGCATTTATAGTAGCAAATGACATTTACAAGATACAAAGTAAAGAGATGGGAGTAGGAGCTAAATTTGACTCCACCATTTTCACATGTAGTATGAAGAATCTTGTATGTGCAGTCACTTACAAACGGATATTAAATTCTATTTTCCTCCATCTGCCCATTCTTAATGTTGCTGCAATGAACATGAAAGCAGCTGGCTGATATAATTCTTATACAGTATGAATTATCTAACTGTGGTTGTGATATAATTGTAATGCTGAAAAACACAAAATCTAAGAAATACTGCCAGCCCTGTCCCCTCCCCATATCAAAACAGAATGCATAATACATCCTCAAGTTCTGCTTTTTTCATTTCTCTGCATCACTCCCCCACCCCTTCTTTTCTGCTATAGTTCCTTGAGGACACTATCGTCCAGATCAGTGATGAACTCTGGGTTAATTATCTCGTCCAGAGTCTGATTCTCCAGCTTTCACACTGCTCTCCATGTGAGAAGGTCTGTTCCTAATTGCCATTTCTTCAAACTGCAGGGGATTGGTCTATTTAACCTAGGTGTCTAGCAAAAAGCTTTCTGATTAACACATGCTTCCACAAATTATTGATTGTTCTGTCTGAACTTTATTTTTTTTTTTAAAAAAAATGACTGAAACTGCCTGATGTCAATGATGATGAAGATTTCCTAAGATATCAGCAAGGTCCTCGATATGAAATTTTTGAAGGAAGCCAATTCTGATGGACACACTAAACTGGAAACTGGTCAAGTTGGGGATAAGTTTCCTATCATCCCCTTGACAGATTGTTTCCAACTATGGGAAACCAAACTGGAAGAAGTGAGGATAAGATTTGAGAGATTAGAAAAAGTTAAGATGAAGCCAGAAAGTGAATCAGAGAGAGGAAAGTGGAAGGAAAGAAAGAGGAACGTGAAAAGATATTTTCCAAAAATCACTGAATCATCTGGAAAACTTCACTCAGGCACTTAGGAATCACCTGGAGAACCAAATCATATACTCCCTATAACTACCCTCCCTTCCAAGTACTATATTAAATCCCTTCCAGCAAAGTGAAGGACACTTGAGAAGCTTATTCTCATTCTTTACATTTGGTATCATTTTACATGAATTCTTGGAAATGAAGGTTGTCTTGAGATAAAGGCACTTTTGCTTCTTGTTCATGAAGATGCACAGTGAATCACTCACATTTGTGTTTTTCTCTACAGAAGTTCCTTTACAAATGCTGGGGAACAGCAATGAAAGCATCCAGGGGCACATTAATTCAGCCAAGCCTTTGGAGAATGGTACAGCAGATCAGGTTTTATGAGAGTGAAGAAAGAGAGGTAAGTACAACACTGCTAATCCCTACTTTTCCATAAAACAAACAAACAAACAAAAACCAACCAACCAAAAACCCCACCCTCATCCTTTTACAATATAAATGAAAATCTGGGCTAGCATGAAGAAAAGGAGAAGTAATATAATGTCTTGAAAGAATTCTTGGTCCATGACTACAGATGATTTACATCACTTTAAAGTAGATGATGAAGACACAGATATAGCTCATGATCACTGAATACTAAAGTTTGGATAGTCCATGCCATATTATTTCCCATTCTACGTATAGTTGTGAAAGCTGGGCAGTGAAGAAAGCTGATAGGACAAAAATCAATCCATTTGAAATGTGGTACTGGAGAAGAGTTCTGAAGATATTGTGGACTACAAAATGACAAATGGATCCTAGATTAAATCAAGCCTGAACTCTCCCTGGAAACCAAGATGACAAAACTGAAACTGTTGAACTTTGGCCATATCATGAGAAGACATGACTCACCAAAAAAAGAAATGATAATTGGTATGGTATAAGGGAGTAGGAAAAGATAAAGTCTATATTTCAGCTGGATAGACCCTATCAAGAAAGCTGTGGACCTGGGTCTGCAATACATAAGCAGACTGTTTATAATGGGGTGCTCTGGAGGTCTCTCATTCATGAGGCTGCCATAAGTCAAAGTTGTCTTGGTGACAGTTAACAAAAAACAAAATTGTTAATCTTTTTATTGTATCTTTTTATTGCATGGCACTGATTTTCATAATGCATTTTATATCCAGAATGAGATGTGAGAAAGAACATTATTTTTCTGCTTCTTTAGGGATTTGCCTATGGCCTTGGTATTTCTGCCATACATCATATTAAAGAGGTTCTCTCAATTCTTGATGAATACCAAAGTTACATTGATCAGTTATTAACTGAACACTATTTAATGGAGAATACAGAGGTAAGATGATTTGTGGTACACTCTACCAAGTTGGAAAACCAAGCAAACCTGCAGAAAGCACATTCTACTTTTGACGTAACAGGATCTTAAAAACAGTGCAGTTCATCTGAATAATAAACATTCATTGTTTTCTTTATAAACTTAGGTGCCAGTTTCTAAGAAACAGATGAGAAGCATCCTACTCCTTAGCTATTACTTTGCAGCTTTTCTTGCTCCAAGAGAGGTGATCCTACCTATCATGTACTCACACATATTTCCAAACATACTGCAAAATTATCCATATTGCTTAAAGGTAAGTGAAGACTTTACATTCATTAGCAAAATGTTCAGTGGAATTCTGGAATAATTGTGAGGTTTTCCCAGATTGGCAGAAACATGAAAAAGTTGGGGCTCCATGTCTTTGAACTGCAAGCAGGTCAAAGGCATGAAAATATAGTATGTAATCTCACCCTCAGTCATAACCCTTACCTACCTCAAAACTATGATATGTTCAGGAATCCAACTATTGAATTTCACTGATTTTTTTTTTTTTGGTTCTCCTTTCATTTTTTTTTTAAACTACTTGTTTGATATCAAAAGAATGATGATGGTCAGACATACAGAACAAATTTCTGGCATAGTATCAGAAAGGACGGCAGGTGGGCTCACCTGCCCAGCCACGTTACCGTGGGGAGGCCGCGCCTTGCCGCTGCTGTGTGTGTGCCTCGGAGCGCCCCAGCATGCCTTGCTGGGTGTCCGAGACTGGCTGACCTGGTTGGGAAGGGCAGGAAGGAGCTTTGGTGGAGAGAGGCCTCTCTACCCTGAGAGGGCCTCTCTATGGTTGTTCCTTCCTGTCCTCCAGGCTGCTGATTGGTGCAGCCTGGAGGGGGAGGAACAACCTCTTCCTGGCCCCTCCCCCTTGTTAGGCCTTTATAAGGCCATGTGGCCTGATGTTCGGGGCCATTTTGCTCGGCTCCCCACCCTCCCTCCCTCGGTGTTGCTTGTCACAACTTTGGGTGGAGTATAGGCCATGATCTGGGGTGAGCGGTCTTCAGGGCTGCGGAGCACTGGAGCGGGAGTTCTTGCGGACCCGGGGACGCTGAGGGCATACGTTGTGGCCATTGCAGGGGCCATGACGTTTGGCGTTGCCCGGTGACTAGGGGCTATCGAGATATGCATCGAGATGGCTGGTCTGGCATACCATGGCCCCTAGGTCATCCCAATGTTCGGCCGATGGCGGCTGTTGCTGTCATCAAACAACCGGGGTGTTGTCCCATTGTCCAGATCATGACCTTATGCTATGGGCCAACCCTATATGATTGCTGTTGTTGTTACTGTTGCCATTTTATTAAAGTTGTGGCCTTTCCTCCAAGACAAGTTTCTGTGGTTTATTTTGGTGGCGCCCCTCCCAGGCAACAGACTGCCTTAGAATTGGTGGGCTCTCCATTGTTTGTAAGCAGACTCTGGTTGGATACCTGTCAAGGGTGAACTGCCAATACTGGGTGGATTGGATGAAATCTGATAAGTTTTATCGCACAGGGCTCCTGGCATGCAAATGGAATGGTACAAAAAGGGCCGGGAAGAGAACGGAACGGGTGGGGGATGCATTTACCACACACCAGAACGCCACCAAATACCACGAGAAGTCCCTGTTCCATTCTGTTCCTCATCCATCCGAGAGGAAGCGATTTTTTGAGAACTGCTCAGAACAGTTCACAAAAATTGCCTTCTCTGGGATGAATGAGGAATGGAATGGGGACTTCCATCATTGTCGTTGTCATTCTGGTATGTGATAAAATGTGTCCCACACTCATTCCCTTCCCGGCCCCTTTCGTACAATTCCATTTGCATGCCAGGAACCCTGTGTGATAAACCTATAAGATTCCTTCCAGTACTGTGATTTTATTTTATTTACCCTGGATTTTACTCTATACAAGGTAAATGAAAAAGTCTCCAGCTAGTGCTAAAGATAGCATTAGTGAAGTATCAAAAATGTTACCTCAGAAAGACATACCTTTTCAAATGCACATAGAAATTGTTTGTTTGTCCCAATGGATAATAACCTCTAATCTAGAGAAACAAGATTTCCTTGACAAGTTATCAGAGGTTTGTTGTTGAAAAGAACAAACCCCTCAGGTTTTGTTTTGTTTTTGTGGGGTTTTCGGGCTATGTGGCCATGTTCTAGAAGAGTTTAGAACAAACTCTTCTAGAACATAGCCACATACATAGCCCAAAACCCCCACAAAAAACTATGGATGCCGGCCATGAAAGCCTTTGACTTCACAAACTGTATCATCATTTGGTTATATGCAATCTGGTTATGTTCAATCAACAGGCTTAAAGTGATCAGTACGCTTGTACATTTAATTACAACCCTTGCTTTATACCTTCAATGGCTATTGTGCATTTAGACTAAAGCTACTATTTATATTTTGTGGGATCATGAAATCAAATGGGCGTCTGAAATAAATAAATGTAAGCAGTAGGGTCTCCTATTTAACTGCAGTTTGGGAACTCTTGGTAATCTAATAAAAGCAATGCAGTCAGCTGCAACTGACTAGAAGATAAGCAGAATGAATTGTGTTTAATGAAATTTGTATAATTACTTTGATTTATGAAATTGGATTAGTCTTCAATTTTATATGTCCTTACTCAGAACCAAGATACATTTAACTCAATAGAAGTTACTTCTGTATAGATATATAACAGTCTGCACTTAAATGTAAATAATGGTTTAATGAAATGAATATGATTACTGAAGATAATTAATCAGATATGAAACTACACACAATTTGTGGGATCTAAATGACCAGGAGGAGCAGTGTACCTGGCTACAATTGAAGAGATTAGTAAATAAAGATAGTTAGATTAATGTGCTCAATTATAATTAATAGGATTTGTGTACACACACTATTAGCCTATGTTATTTAGTAGTTGTTTTACTTTTGTTTTAGTTTATTTTTTTTGTAAAAACAGAAAGTCCTAAACAAAGTGTTATATGTATAATTCATAAGCCTGTGTGATGCAAAAAATATAAAGGCTCTATATAGTTTGTGCATAATTCATTATAATCAGTGACATTTTCTTTCACAAACACTAGGACTATTTAAGATGAATTTTTTTTAAAAAAATTGAATAACAAGAGTAGAATGATTCAGTGTTGTCATTCAAAGGTGTCACATTATTATTATTATTATTATTATTATTATTATTAAACTTTATTAATAAAGTGCTGTAGGTTTACACAGCACTGTACATAAAATAAAATAAAATAAAATAAAATGGACCTGCCAGTGGTGTTCATTCTAGAAAATGGAACATAATACAAAATTAATACACAATGCCATTCACCAAAAATAAACAAAAAACAGATTAAAATAAACATTAAATATCAATCAAGTAATGTTTGAGAATGTTTCCCTGATGAGAATGGTCTTTAACCTACTTTTAAAGCTTTGAGTAAGTCATATGCTTTGAGTAAACTATTGTTAAAACCTGCATAAATAACAAAACATGAGTAAGGAATATCCAACAAAAAATGAAATTTCATAGAACCTAGTTTGGACAAGGCCTATAAATCTGGACAGAGAAAAGCAAGAGTTTTGAGTTTGTGTATAACAATAAACCCATAAATAAAAGGTCCACAATGTGTTTTATTAGTCCTGCTTGCAAGAGAGTCAAGCAGAAGTGACCAAGCAGCCTTCAGAGAGAAATACTATACACATTGACTGCAACCTAATTATTAGTCTCCACTAGCATAGAACCATTACATTAATATAATTTATATAAGCCAGGATGCACTATTTTCTTCTTGATTCAGTGAGTCTGTTCTATTTGGATCTAACTAGATTTGGAACTTTTTAAAGTACCTGATTTCATGTACTATTATTTAGGAAGACCTTACTGTAAAATGGGGGGGAAATACAGCCATTATGGGCTCTTGTTCATTTCTTTTTAAAGTTTAGCAGGTTTCAACTTTGGCATGCTTTGTAAAAACAATAATCATGTTTCAAAAAGAACTCTGCCCCCTCTTCAAAATACATATGTCACACTTTCCAGGAAATGTCTTACTGTGGCTCTGACCTTCTTTTTGAATTCTAGGATGCATTGATGAAGTCAGCCTTCATTGGTAGTGTGATACTCATGTACCAGGCCACCAAAGAAATGGATGCAAAATTTTCTCCCGAGAGCATACCACTAATAATGAATGAACTAAAGGTACCTACAAAAGAGCATATGAAACCCTTTTTATTTTATTTTGTTAGTGTTAGTTCTTATTTTGTTTATGCAAAGTTCATGAGTCTTTGTCTCTGTGGTGCTTAGTCATTTTTTGCCTCTTCCAGCTTTCCAGATATGAATAGTTAATCACCACATAAAAGTCCTGTTCATTTGCTTCCTCCACACACACACACAAATAACATATGGAGGGCTGTCAAAGGCCACACCTCCCAATCTTAATGTCTTGGGCTTCCTCTGGTCCCACTTCTGATGAATCTTGGGAAGGCTAATTCTTCTTTTCATACCACTTCATAAACTTCCTCTTCTGAACTGACACCTCGGCATTCTACAGTTAGCACTCTGTATCTATGGATTCTTTTTCCATGGATTCAAATATTTACACCTTGAAAATATTTTTAAAAATAAATTCTAAAAAGCAAACCTTGATTTTGACATTTTATATAAGGGGCACTATTTTACTATGCCATTGTATTTAATGGGACTTGAGCATCCACACACTTTTGTTATCCATGGATGGTCTTGGAGCCAAACTTCAGCAGATACCAAGGCTCCACTGGATATATCTTAGAAGCTCATGGATCCTTGCCAGTCCATTTTACCATTCATTTCTCTTTATATAAAAATTCCCTATAATTTATAATATAGATTTCGTTGTGTGCCTCTTAAGTATGGACAAACTGATGCTCTTTATTTAATGGGACAATTTTGTTTCTAGACTAAAATTTATGAAACTATTCAAGTTTATGGTGGAAGTGACAAATCTGTCTTCGATGAAGTCAGTGTCTGTCATGAAATCTCACAACAGTGAATTCCATAACCTGACTATGAATATATGGTTGTTGATAACAGGTTTTTTTTTCTGATTCGAAATATTTTATGCCCTTCTGCTCACTTTTAAAGCAATTTTAAATCGGGGGCATACATAAATGAGTTGTTTCCTTTGACTTTCACTCTCTGTATTATGGAGTGGAATGATCCACAAATACATGAGTTGTATCCACTCAGAGGCATGTGATTTACTGACTTTCTCTTCCTTCTTCATATTTCTAAATCCTGCTCTGCCACCTAATATTACTTATACTCCTATTTCTTTTCTGTTTAATCTGGACTTTGTTAGCCATTTATCTACTTAGTTCATTTAAAGCATTGATTATTATGCTCCTTACCAGGACTCCCAAAACTATATAGTATAACATGGAAAAAAATATTTTAAAAGAGTTTAAAAAAATGGCCCTAAACAAAGCGGCACTTTGTGCCAGTCTGGACCCAATAGTAGGGCTAGCTAGGGCTGAGTAGTTACATGCGCCCAGCCCTACTTTCACTACCCATGTGCCATCTATTTAAACGGGGCGCACCATGACGAGGCACGGGCATCAAAACACCCAAATTGCACTGTCTGGAAGGGGCATCATCATGGCACCCCTTCCAGGAAGCTTCTTACAGCAGCTTCTTTTTGCTCCCAAGAGGGAGCAGATAGGTGTTGCTGCATGTGGTTGCTGTGGCTGATCAGGGAGAAACAGGGGCTGCGTTTAGCTGCCCATTTGTCAAAACCCAATGTTAAAGACATGGTTTTAAAAACAGATTTAAAATGATTTCAAAAGGCGACCATTCATTTCATTTCTCTTCTGTTCCTGTTTATTTTCCTGTTCCTCTTTATTATTATCCTCAGAGGGAGTGAGCACCTGATGGCGAGATCACTCCCATCCATCCAAAGACACACCCCCCTGGATGCCTTCTTCTACTAGCCAGGACACTTCTGCCATCCATTTGCTATGGCTGCTGATGGGGGTGAGATACTGATGCCCCCCAGAAGCTCCTCTGGGTCTGGCAGGGCTGCTGACCAAGCAGGAAAGAGAGATACCTCCCCTTACCATTTGTTCAGAAGCCCCACCAGATCTAGAAGGGGCTTCCAGGCAGCAGCAGCACCCCACCCTCACCAAGGTAGAGGTCACCTGGCTGATGGAGGAGATGTCTGGGGGATATTTCAGGCAGGCTGGGGGTGACAACATGAGTTAGCACACTGGAGTGACACCAGTTCTAATGACATAATTGTTCCTTACCAATCTGCTGGACTCTGTCTCTCTCTGTCTCAACTTTTGAAGTGTCTAGGAACCCTGCAGATGAAAACAGCAGTAACACCTGGTAAGTTATTTTACCCTTTATGCCTCTAGCCCAAGTGGGTTCCTGGGTGAATTCTGGAGAAATTATGCCAAACTTGAAAGCAGCTTCATCTCTGATCATGCTGTATTCTGATTTTAAATGTGGTTATTGTGGGTCTAGAACCTAGTTAATAAGAAGCAGGTGAAATCAGAGCTCTAGGAAACCCAAGATAGTTACCAAGAGTTCAGAAATGTTGTAAAGGGAGGAGGTGAACAGCATGTGTCAAGAACAGGCAGAAGTTGAGCACCAGTTTATATATATATATATATATATATATATATATATATTGATAGAAGATTTGAGTCATTGATTTTGCAACTACTTACAATCAGTGAGGCAAGTAGTTGAAAAACCAATGAATCAAATCTTCTATCAATTTTATGTTATTTTATTTTTTAAAAAATCATGTGCCCATGGGTCACACCACAAGCAGGGCTGAGGAGGGGATGGTAGATCTACCAAAAACTCAGGAGGGATGGTAAATACCCCTCTGCCATTAGTCCCTCCCCTCCAGGATAATGTGATTCAGATCGGTCGTTTCCACTTGTTGAACACACTTCAGAATTGATTCTTTTCAAAAGAGCCGCTAGGAAACTAGTGTCTGGAAAAAAGGCTCACACAGTATATATACACCCAGTTTTTCCAGGCAAAGCATTCTCTGAAGATGCCAGCCACAGATTCTGGCAAAACATCAGAAAGAAACTCTGCTAGAACATGGCCACATAGCCCTAAAAACCCACAAAAAACAACGTGTTTTTGTGTTTGCCTTGCTTTATTGTCACAGAAATTGATCAAAGTAGGATCGGAACAGGTTTCAAATGAGAATGATGGTCATATAACCCGATCAGCGATTCTCTTTAAATGATAGTGGGAACACCCCCTGGGCTAGCTAGGCACCAGATGGTATGACTAGAATTCCAGTAAAGCCCAGATAACTGTGGAATACGCCAACTGTTCTGTCCTCTCTTATTCTTTCTTGCTGTTTCTTTCTCTCTCTTTTTGCTGCTATTGTTCACTCAGACTTTCCTTCTCCTCTCCAATATATCAAAAAGAAGCATTCTCTTCTTTAGTACAGTGCACCCGCGCCATAAGCGGGTGCACTATACGTGGCTTTCTGCTTATGCGGAAGCCAGCCAACAATATAGACAATGGCACATTGTTTCCTATGGGGTGTGAGAATACACAGATTTTCCCTTAGGTGGGGGGGTGGGTGTCTGGAACGGATCCTCTGCGTAAGGGGAGGGCCCATTGTATATACATATACACATACATACACACACATGTACATAATTTATATTAGGAAGTAAGTAAGACTCATCAGGCAGCTCGATTATAGGATAGGAGCCTTAGGGGCTCTACAGACGGGCAGGAAGAGGCACCCCTTTCTGCCCCCTATCAGTACCGCAGCAACCGCACACCATGGCACCAATCCAGCCTCCATAGAGCACAAAAAAGGAGCTGGAAAAACCGGCTCCTTTTTGTGCCTTTGAAGGGGCATGACAGCTACCATCATGCAGCTTGATGATGCCACTTTGGTGCAGTGTTGTTTGGGCGTTGAGCCAAAGGGCTGTTATCATGGCATGTGCCGTCTGAATGGGTACACGCCAGAATGGTGCCCGAGCAATGCAGTGAGGGCTTTGAGTGTGGGGACACTCAGCCCTCACCCCACTCACAGGCCAGTGCTTTTTGCTAGTCTGTAAAGGGCTTCACTGATCATAATTGGTTGGTTATATTCTTGTGTGATAGGATACTACTGATTATGAACAGAAAACTAAAAAAATTGTCCTGATAGACTAAGATAAAAACCAGGAAGGGATCCTATAAAAACTACCTCCAGAGTCACAAAGGTAGGTTGTGTATGATGTCCTCTATCAATGCCACACCCAGTTGCTGACAGTCTTTTTCCTGATGATGCTGTGACTGGCGGTTAAAGTTGATACATACATGTATCTGTATTCAAGCCATATAAAAAAGTTCCAGTCACTTTCTTCTAATCAATAACTGTTAAAGGTAGGGAAAAATTCTGGTAAGAGAGAAAAAGATACTATTTTGTTTATTTTAGTTAAAAAAACCTGAAAGATAGAAGTAGTTATATTCTACATTTTCTTTCATTTACCATAGAAATATATAATGAAGGATGGCATATAAATTACTTTTAATTTCCTTTATAAATGTCTTTAAGAAGCTGTGCTAAATAGATCATATGCATTCTTGTTTCTCTTAGCTGGCTTGTTGTTTTAAATTCAGGAAATTTTATTGGAGACACCCACAAGCTGTTGTGAAGTGCAAAATTGTCAAAAGGCAATTGAAGCTATCACCCTTTTATGGTATGTGTATAATCTTTCTATGTCTATGGAAAATTTCCAATAGTATCACAACAGTGTTTGAAAATAAGTGCCCAAAGGGGAATAGCAGTCAGTAATTCACTTAGGGGTAAAGCAGATGGCCCCAAAGGGAGAGAGAACCAGAATGGGGCTCTGGCAACTGCATGCTGTGGACTGATTTGGCTATTTGATGGCTCAAAAAGAGGCATCAAAAAGCCCCTCCTTTTTGATCTGGCAAAAAGTCACCCTTTCTGCTGCCACCGTGGCTTTATGGTGCTTGGATGACGTGCGGCATCTAAATGACACACTGCTGGAGCTCCATGAAGCCAGCCCACATGTGGGTAGGCAGGTGGCTTCCAGACAGTGTCTGTACTGGTCCTGAGTTCCCATTTCTCTGACAATAGCAGGGTATAACATTGCAGACAGAAGAGGGGAAAAAGAGGCTTAATTGTCCTGTGTGCTTTGTGGAGCATTGCTATACAATTCCCTGAGTCAATATCCTTCAGAATGCTGCTACATGGTGCTGTGGAAAACTCTGTGGTAGTATTGTCCACTTGCAGCCTTTTCTTGTTGTTATGCACTTTCAAGTGAGCTCTGAGTTATGGAGATTTTATCATAGGGGTTTTTTAGGAAATTTTATTTAGACAAGGTTCACCATTGCCTTCCTCTTGGAATAAGAGAGTGTGACTTGTCCATATTCACCCACTGGATTTCCTAGGCTGAATGGATATTTAAACTCAGATCTTCCAGAGTCCTACTCCATACTCAAACCACTACACACCAATTCATCAGCTTCCAGCTAAGCAATATGTTTTATAATTTCTTCTACTCCCTTTTAACATGGTAGAGTGCATGAGAAATATTGATAAATATATAGACCACAGTTAGTGAGATGCTATGAATTCTCCAGATTGTTATCCAGATTGTACTAAGCAGATGAGCCTTCCTATCCCATGTTTTCCTACCAGGAATACTCATGCTTTAGAAAAGAAAGAAAAATGTGAAATAATGGAATTATGCATCTCAAGCATCATGAAGTTTCCACCATGGGATATATTGGAAAAGAAGGTAGTACCTACAGACACATTACTTGCACAGGTTAGCCATGGTGATACTTTTTCTAAGAGATAACTAGCTGTGGGAAAACAATAGTGTTGAGATGATGGGCAATCTAGAATACCTGCCTGTTATAATCCAACAGTTATAACAAAGCAGTGGATTGTGGAATATTTGGAAGACATATGTATGGAGCTTATCATCAACAACAAAGGATGTATAATCTCTAACACAATCCTTAAAATGAATACTTTAAGTCAGTTTTTTTTTTATTTTTTCCACATTTAAAAAAAAGCTCAAAATTTTCCCCCCATCAAATCTGTGAAAACTTTGAGAGTCAGAATTTTTAGCACAAAAGAACTGAACAAAATTGTCAACCTTCTGCATTGGCCAAATTAACTAGATAACAGCTTTTTCCAATGTGGAAAGAATCATATTACACTTGTCTACAATGTACCTTTTAAAGGGGACACACACACAGAGAGAGAGAGAGAGAGAGAGAGAGAGAGAGAGCTTAATTCAGCACCATGGATATGATGAATAGTAAACAGATTCATACCCAGGATTTTTAGACTTAATCACTCAAGGTTAGCTGCCCATATGACTGACTGTTAATTTGGATTTCTCCCACTCATTATATTATAAATCTAAAGTTCTTTCTATCAAATGTTTGATCTAAATTTTGGAAAGTTCAAGCAATGAACCTAAGAATGTGTCCTCCATTATAGTGAACAGAAATTTGTCAACACTTTTTCCATTAGCAGGTAATGCTTCTGTTTTTTAGTACTCTTTCCTAAAAAAATCATGTTGCTTATTGTTTTGGTTTTTTGTAAGTACTTATGAGTTGCTGAAAAATAAGAATGAATAGTTATGTGGACAGCCTCTACCCATTTAGGAGGGTCTCCTTTTAACAATTGTCCTTCCATGTATAGAAGATGATGGAAAAACACTAGAAGGAGCCACCAATGATCCTCTCTAATAGTTTGTGTGTTTATTACTGAAAGGTTAAAATGTAATTAGTAAACTGCAGAGTAAGATTAATATGAAACAACATTTCCACTGTTTGGAATGGACCTTGAGCTAGTGGAGCTGCAGCAAAGAAGTGGCTTTGACTGGGTTAATTTCTAGCTTTAAATGAACACAACTGGACTAATTATCTTAGATTTCCTTTTTTACAGCATTTCAAGACATTTCCTACTCTTTTGTAACTGTCACTTTAGTTTCTGTCATTCAGAAGAGTTCAGTGGCAATGGGTCTGGCTCCTGCTCCTCAGGGTCTACCTGGGATGTTCTAGGCTGTGTTTCCAGGTCTTGACTACTGTTCTCTGGTTTCAAGGCAAGGCTGCCAGCCACCTATGGGTCTGACTGGAACCTGTTACCTCCAGTCAAGTAGGACATGACACATAAGAGGAACAATTGCTGTTTACCAACTAACTCTTTCCTATGGAGTTATCTCCTGCAGTTCTATTGCACTCCCCTGACTTATATGCTTACATTTATGATTTCCTGAATAGGCCTAGAAAAACAGAGAAACCTTATTTTCTTTTGTACACATCCTTAATGCCATTTAGCCTGCCATCTCACTTGCTAGATTTTATGATATTAATTTTAAACTGTTTAATAATACTGATTCATTTTAGGTCAAGATCTTATAACAGAATTATGTAGCATATATCTTTGTGTGCAGAGTTATGTATAAATTGTGCTATATAACCCTTCTGCTGAATGGCAAAATTGTCCACCTGAATTAAGACAACAAATGGGCAACTGAATGTGCATGTGCATCCATAGAGAATGGTGTAGCATGGTGACCATATGTCATAACTGCAAAGAAAGACAAGGCACCACAAAATGTAGGAAATTAAATAAAAATGTAGGACATTACCAAATAAAAGCTAAAAACACTAATATAAATATAAATTCATTTTGCATGGTTTATTTACAGCCATGTTACATTTGTTGTATTTTATTATGTACTCAACTCTATTTTTCTGATGAACATATGTTTGTTAAAATGCCTTGTTGGCATGAAATATATATAGAACTCTGAGCAAAACAAATGCTTAAAATGGTATTTTACTAGCAACAAAACCTTGACTGAATCTACATTTAAATTATTTTGCCTCTCTATGGCAAAACAAAATTATTACAAACCATTGATCTCTGCCAATGAGAGGTGCCCGCAGCAATTGTTCTCCACCTTCAACACTTTGCTTAAACCTCCCTCTCCTCCTGTCTCTTCATCATTCTCTCCTAATGACTTTGCTAACTATTTCATCTCTAAGATTACCACCATTCGCTCTGAGATAGTCCCCCCCCCAATTCTTCTTCTGCTCATAATATTCTATCGCCCATGCCTAAAACATTTTCTGTGTTTCCTCCTGCCTCTTTGGATGAACTCTCTTCACTTCTGAACTCTTCCAAACCTGCAACTTGCTCTCTTGACCCAATTCCTACTCCTGATCTCTATCACTCTTTCTTTTCTGCCCTCGCTTCTCCATATCTTCAAGCTCTCTCTCTCTACAGGCTCCTTCCCATCAGACTTCAAACATGCTCTCATATTTTGGTCATGTTTAGTGTTTGGCAAGTCTTTTGCAGCAGCAGTGGCAATAATAAATCTGTTGAGCTACCTCTCGCTTGCCTGCTGAGATACTGGATGACACAAGGACAGATTTTATGGCTCAAAACAGATGACATTTTGGAATTCCTCTCAGATCGCCAGACATGCTGCAATGTTGAAATATAGGACATGTCTGGGAAAAGGAGAACCTCTGGTCACCCTGTGCATGGGCAACCTAACTTCCACAACCTTGTAGTGAATGTAGATGCTCTGCATCAGGTCACTGTCCAACTGTTTCTGAAGGGAACCTTTGCAAGAATAAGAAACTAGCAGGATGCTGATAACTGACAATTATGTTTTCTTATAACACACACACATGTGTGTACCTTCATATTTCCTGTGGACTTATGGCAGCCCCATTAATTTCAAAATGTTTTCTTAGTCAAGGAATCCTGAGATGTGGCTTTTGCCAGTTCCTTCCTTTGAAATCTAGCCTATAGCACCTGGTACAGTCTGCCCTTGCCTTATACAGGGGATCTGTTCCGGACACACACATCCCCCGGTGTAAGGCAAAAAGTGTGTATGCTCAAGCCCCATTAGATATAATGGGGCTTGCGCTTGCCGTGTGTGCTATTCTCCCATTCTTCTGGTGACTTCCGCGTAAGCTGGAAGCCACCTATAATGAGCCTGCATATGGCATGGGCTCACTGTATTTGCTGGTGGTCTCCCATGCCAGTACTAACCAAGGCTGACTCTGCTTACCTAAGATCAGGTGGGATCTGGTGGATTTAAAATATTTATGCAGAATATATATTTAACGAAAAACAGCAGAAATCTTTGGATTAAGGTAACTGGCAGATGCTTCTGAATTTCCTATCATCTTACTTTCCTCCTGGATTTTGATAGTTTGGAAATACATATAATGTTTGCTTTTTGAATAAAGCCAATTCATTCTATTGTTCCATGATGCACTTATTCTCCCCCAACCTGTTTTCTACTGCATAATCAGCATTAAGTTAACTATGGCTGTTTTTGTTTTTGTTTTCACTTCACTAGGTCCTTCATACTGATATACTGGTGGGCAATGATGAAACATTGCAAAACTATATTTCTTGATGTGGTTGCTATACATAAGCCTTAATCAAGATTCTCTCTCTCTCTCTCTCTCTCTCTCTCTCTCTCTCTCTCTCTCTTCATGTGCATGTGAAAGAGGCAGGAGAGAGGAAGGGAGGGAGAGGAAGAAAAATGGGGTTTTAGAACTACATCAGTAAAATGAAGCATTAAAGACATTTTGATGCTATTATGTCTACTCTCTTAGAAAAATGGCCTTTTTTTGACACTGTCACTACTCACACAATCTTGGTCTCTCTTTGCTTCAGAAACATTACAATAGTACTTTTGAGGCAGTTTATGAGATTGTCAAAATCCTTATGGAGCAGCAGATGGATCCAGAAAACCTGCACAGTATAATTAAGGTACAGTCAGAAACAGAACAGATAATTATGAAGTGCTCTGACTTCTAATGCGAGCAAGACCAGAAATATTAGATTATGGACCTTTCCATTTCCCTTAGCTTTTTCACAGAAACAAAATTAAAAACATGCTTCTTGTGGAGACTATCTGTATTTCTGGTGTTCATCTTGAGTTCTAATCTCTTCAGAAAAGAATTTTACTAAAACTAATACTAAGTGATGTGCTCTATTTATAATCCAGGCTTGTTATGTGTGTAACCCTATAATTCAGTCAGATGTAACACTTTTAACTGATTTTACTTCTTCCTAAAGACCTGGAATACTAAAAAACATATTTCACTAGCCTGTAAAATAAAAGCAAAGACAAACCTATGTTAAAATATTACATTATGCAGATTCCAAACTGGGCCTATGGGGCAAAGATATGAGAAGGTCTCTCACAGTTCTCAAAAAGATAGCATCTTGATTTACAAACTGATCCAAAAGCTCAGTGGAAGGGAATCACACCAAAGCAATACCATCTCGACTAGAACAAAGGCAATTTTTATAAAACCATTTCAGCAGCAGAATTCTATTGGTTTGTAATAACAAAATGGAAATAAAAAACCCCTATTTGTTACTTATTCAGTGAATTTTCAGATCAATATGCCTCCTTAGTCCTTGAGTGCTTAGTGTTCTTTACTTTTAAATTGATAGATATAGGTCTTTTCTCTTGCAAAAACATTAATAAAATGTTTCCATAGGCCTTGAAAAACTGGCTTGTTTCTCCAAAAATATATGAACGTGAGAGGGCAACTCGTATGTTGGCCCAGCTACTGTGGATTTATCGAAGTCAAGCCACCGTTGAGGTTGGTGAAAGGATTACCTGAAAGGAAAGAAATACTTCTCAGGTTATGGGCATGGGTTTAAGAGATGTGAGCTTTTACTGTGTTCTTGGAACTGCAGTTGTTGTTTTTTTTAAAAATCTTCTCTTATGTAACAGATGCAGCAGTCAGTTGCAAATGTGGGACACCTGATTGGACTGCTGCTTCCTAATTGTGTAAATAAACAAGTAGCCCTTTGCCATTGGGGCAAGATGGCAGTTGCCTGTCTGCTTAATACAGACTCTCCAACGAAGATAGGTTAGTTGGTATGTGAACATCAACCCTGCCTTCTCACTCTTCTTTTAGTACCACTGATCTAACACCTGATGGGAGATACACAGTGAAAATTTTGAAGTCTTATCTGAAATGTGAAAGTAAAGTTAGGAATCAGAGGAACTTTATTTTGCTTAGCCATCTAGAAGCCTATAGTGCGATAAAGGAAAGAGCCAGATAACCTGTAGTCTGAGCATAGGTAGGTGAAATACCCCAAAAAAGACAAGATAGGATCTCCCCCACTTGGACCATGATCCACCACTTCAGTGGCATCACTACGGGTGTGGGGGGGGATGTGGACCGCACCCCTTAAGGGGAAAGGTGACACCACTCTTCCTCAAACACCTTAGCAGAAACAGGCTGTGGTAGTAATCTGCTTTCCTTTAAAATGCTTTAAGAGATGTTGAGAGTGGGGTGAAGCTCAGTGGCAGGAGAAAGGAAAAGCCCCATAATTTTTTTAAATTAAAATTTCAAATTTCAAAAATTTAATGTATTATTTTTTTAAAAAAATGATTTTAAAAAAATTATTTTAAAATTTTCTTTAAAAAACATCTCATTTTAACTAAATCTTTACTAAGTATATGTAACAATATTTAGGTTGTGCATATGTTATCATAATTTGGAGGTACATTTTTAATTTTGCTAGATGTTTATGTCATAGCTGTTAGCATTACATTCAGTTGTATATAGGAATTATCATTTATGGGTAACATTAGTGCAAAAAAAAAAGCATGACTAAGAATTCTGTATGGTGTGAAATGGGAGGAAGTCAATGGAAGGTGGGACACCATGAATTACTGCACCAGGTGACACCAACCCTAGTAACACCACCTCTACATGGCATATTTCGTTTATGATGGAAGCTAACACTGGTATAAGATTGGAAATGTATTTTGCTTAGAAATTACAAAGTAGAAAGAACTGTCTTTCAGAATGAGTGAGATATTAATTTTATTTCTTACACAGATATCTCAAGCACAGAATCCATAAGAATCCAGAATGAAGAAGAGCAGTGCCTGCCCAGTGTCAGAATTTTTAAAACTGGCATGGTGAGGTAGAATTCTTTTCTCTAACATAAATTAGCTTAGGTACAAAAAGAGACTGCAATATAAAAATATTTATATATTATTTTAGCTATCCTATTTTATCTTATCTATTTTATCTTTTGTCTTAAGCCGACTTTTCTTATATACTGATTTTTATGCACATTCAAGCATCCACGATTTGTGGAGAAATTTCAAATATCAAACTTTGATTTTCTATTTTTTATAAGGGGCACCATATTGCTATGTCGTTATATTTAATGGGACTTAAGCATACATGGATTTTGTCATACACGGGGGATCTTGG
Source organism: Sceloporus undulatus (assembly GCF_019175285.1). NCBI lineage: Eukaryota > Metazoa > Chordata > Lepidosauria > Squamata > Phrynosomatidae > Sceloporus > Sceloporus undulatus. Next base: position 162,204,133 of record NC_056526.1, on the reverse strand, counting down.
AACCAAATCCTAGCATATAACAAGGGTCCACTGTATATATAACTGGTTTGGTTCCATATTAAGTTCATGCTTTTATTGCTAACTGCCATCAAGGTGACTTTGACTTATGGCACCCTATGAATTAGAGATCTCTAATTATGGATTATGAATTAGAGACACAGTCACTCTGTCATCATCAGCCCTCCTCCGGTACTGTAAGTTCAGGGATGTGGATTCCATGATTGGTTTTATCCATATGTAATGTAGTCTTCCTTTTTTGCTAGTGTGTTCTACCTTACCGAGCATTACTGTTTTTTTTCTAGTTAGTCATGGCTTCTTATGTAATGGCCAAAGTACAACAGTCTCTGTATAGCCACCTTGGCCTCTAGGGAGAGTTCAGATTGGACTTGCTTGAGGATGTATTTGTTTGCCTTTTTAGCAGTTCGTGGAATCAGAATTCTCCTCAAGTACACAATTTCAAATTAGGTGATTTTCTTTCTAGAAATCAGCTTCTTCCTTGTACTTGCACACCAGTCATTGAAGAGTTGCATTCAGGGTTCCCAGACTATTTCTATTCTCTTTTACTTTTGCTTCCTTAACTTCTTGAAGAGTTTCATCTGTCATCCTCTGAAGATTCTCTTTCATTTTTAGCTGCAGATAGTGTCTTTTTCATTTCTCCTTGACAATGATTCTGGTTTCAGTCCAGAGTTCTTCTGGATCCCTATCCATTAGGGTTAATGGTGCAAATCTTTTTCTTTACTTTTTTAACATTGGCCCTGAACAGACAGGTGATAAACACCAGCATCAGGGCAGAATGAGGGTATGGCAACCAAACTCCATGTGCTCTGACTCCTCCCCATGCCAGCGTGACGCCATGCACCCCACCTCACAGCAGGAGGTGTCATGCTACTCCTTTGGCACAGTGTGTACATGTGCTGTTCTAAAGGAACTCTGAAAAGCCATGGGACTGGTGGCTATAGAGCCCTTTCTGTGGCTTCTTTTTGCACCATGGACCTGCCGGGTTGGGGGCATGGCATGCGGTTGCTGCATCTTTGATCCAGCAGGGAAAGGGGTGGTGTCCCACCGCCCCTTAGGGACCATCTGTAAAGCCCCCAAATGTTTAAATTCTACAGAGAGTTTTTAAAAAAATATTTCATGATCTGTGCCGCAATCTGCTTCTATTCTTTGTTTTTAAGACAGTGGCGCTTCTTCATCTTCTGTTTCCAAATAAGTTATTTATTTGATTTATATATTGGTCATCAGGTGATGTCCATGTATGCAGTTGCCTCTTTGGTGACTTGAAGAATGTTTTTGCAATGAACAAACTGTTGGCCTCACAGTCAGTCAATCAAATTCAGTCATCTTTGATTCTCCTGTTTCCTACTTTTGTATTGCAATCTCCTGCGTCTTTGTGCGTGATCAATTTCCTCATGGACTCCAGCATATAATTTTTCAATTTCTTCTTCTTCTGCCTCTGTAATTGGAACATAAATTTGGATTATGATTATATTTAAGGGTTTTTCCTGGAGTTGTATTGCCATGATTCAATCTGGCTTTGCATTATATACTTTAAATGTTTTTACTATCTTTCTCTTAACTATAAGTGCCACTTTGATTCTTTTTGTCCTCCTTCCTATTCCCTGAGTTATCTGACTCAAAATGTCCCGTTCTTTTCCATTTTAGTTCACTTACTCACTCAAGCATTGTAATGTTTGTCTTCTATTCTTTATTTACTATGTGTACCTTACTCTGATTCATGCTTCTCACTTTCCATGTTCTGTAACATATGTTGTGTAGCTTCAGACTTTCCTTTAAACTCTGAGCATGTCAACAACTGAATGTTCTTGCATGGCATTCTTACAAACAAGCTAGTAAAATGTGGGCTAGACAATGCAGTTGCCAAACCCAAGGGGTGCTCACCAATGGCTCCTCTTCATCCTGGGGAGAAGTGACCAGCAGGGTGCCACAGGATTCTGGTCTGGACCCCGTGCTATTCAACATCTTTATCAATGACTTGGATGAAAGAATAGAAGGCATGCTTATCAAATTTACAGATGACACCAAATTAGGAATAGTACTAATACACCAGAGGAGAGGATCAAAATAGAATATTTGATCTTAATAGAACAGAAATCTGGACCAAAAGTAACAAAATGAATTTTAGCAGGGAGAAAAGTAAGATATTACACTTTAGCAGAAAAAATAAATAAATGCATAGATATATGATGGTGGACACCTGGCTGAACAACAGTACATACAGAAGGAATCTAGGAGTCTTAGTAGACAACAAGTTGAACATGAATCAACAGTGTGATGTGGCAGCTAAAAAAACCAATATGATTTTAGACTGCATCAATATGAGTATAGTGTCTAGATCAAGGGGAGTAATAGTGCCACTGTATTCTGCTTTGACCAGGCAGGCCACACCTGACCAGTTCTGAACACCACAATTCAAAAAGTTGTTGACTAGCTGAAATGTGTCAAGGGAAGGGCAACCAAAATGGTGAAGGCAGAGGAAACCATAGTCTATGAGGAGAGATTTAGGGAGCCGAGTATGTTTAGATGTTTATGATAGCCATGTTTAAATATTTGAAGGGGTGTTTTATTGAAGATGGAGCCTTTGTGATCTCTTCCAACTCTATGACTCTATTATTCTTTTGGTTTGAGTCCAGTTGTGTCACTAGAAACAGCTCTATCTGTAGCTGTGCTCTGCTGTATTCCAGTATTTCATAGAGTGGCATCTGAACTGGGAGTTTCATTTTCTGCCACTATCTCTTGTTTAATTTTGAATTTTCTCATCACAGGGTTTGCATAAGAGATATCCCAAAAAAGGTTTACCATGTCTCCTTCTGTGCAGTGTTGTCTCTGAGAGATGCTCCAACAGGTTCTCTCCCCAATTCCCACTACTGCCACTGCCCATCAGTTGTTTGGCACATTCAGTCTGGATCTTCAGCAAAATCCTGTCTGGCATGCACAGATCATATTAGTAGCACTGCTGCCATCAGCATGGCCTATTGCCTCAAAGGAGCATGCAATCCCTTCACTTTGGAAAAGTACTTCCCATTGGTGTCATTGCTTTAGCCCCCAGCGAAATCAACGGAATATTATTTTCTCATGGTTACCTTGACTCATTACTTGAAATGGTCCTCAAGTGTGGCTAATTTAGTCTGAATCTAGTCCTCTATCTGTAAATAATGGAGTTTATTATGGTTGAGGTCCATGTAGATCAGAGGCAGGGAAGATGTAGTCTTTATAGTGTTATTGGATTGCATTTTCCATTAGGCCAGTATTCATATCCAATGATGAAAGAATTATAGGAGTTTCAGTCCCAGACTATATGGAAGGCCAAGAGTTCACCATCTCTATTGTATATTCCTTGACTTTCCCCAATAGTTGGAGAAATAAAAATAAATTCACTAAAATTTCCTTCATATGAAATGCCTGAGATAACAAGAGGGGGATGACTGGAAGACACAGAGACACACTTAATCACAATGTAGGCCCGTTACAGACGGGCATAAAGTACGGACTGGGTCCGTATTAGGGTTAGAAAGGGGTGTCCCTTCCAGACTGAGTCCGTACAAACTGGTGGCGCCCGTTCCACACGGGGGCCGCCATCTTTACGTAGAGGATATCTGCGCTGCCAAGCGCCATTTTGGCGCTTCTTATTTGCAGCATGGAGGAGCCTCACGGTTTGGACGCTGGGGCTCCTCCGCGCTGCAAATGGCGATGGTGGCAGACCATCCCTTCTGGGCGGTCTGTAATGCGCCGTAGTTATTTTAACTTTATTGTAGAAATAATTCCTATGTATCATGAATTTTCCAAGTCACATTATCTTCTTTTCTTTTTCAAATATTTTCCCTTTCTCTCTCTACAGCTGATTATAAAGCATTTGACCTCGGAAGAATTGATGCCTTTTATACGCACTAGTTTGGATGGGATGCTTCAGGATGAATGTTGGTCTGAGGCTGTAGTGGATATCTTGAAGATGGTGTTGAAATACAGAGCTGCAGAATTAAAAGGCCGGGTAGTTTTGGGTGCTGGGCTAAATGTTGAAAAATACATTTTGAGTATTCAGTCATATGCACAAATGTTTGAGGATTTTTGTGACCAGAAATGACCTCCACATTGTTAGCTAATACGCATCTTGGAATCCAAAGTGACCAAAATGAGCATAGGCCAGCTCAGCTGATGCCAAGCCAGCTGCAGATGCTGAATCCAAACTTCACTAATCCTTGGTGTGTTGGAAATTACACAGGACTATCCCCACCTTGGCCTGATTTTGTGTCAACATTGTGCTTGAGTCCTCAAAACTTTTTGATCTGCTATCCTTCAGCTCCTCCTTCACACTCACCCTCCTTCTGATTCTTTACAACAAATTTTAGTCAGCAGAGCAGTTCCACTAGTAGTTTTCTGTCAGCAGACATCTCAGATGATCTAGAGTATTGTTAACAGGACATCTCTTCTAGTCATAGTGTCATTCTCCATAGGTCATTCTCTTAACAACCAAATATTGTGTAAACTGACAGGATTAGTGGAACTGACTTTTTTAGAGTATACTGCATTGTTTTCAACCTGTTTTAAATGGTTTGTTTTAATTTGAAGGTTTTAATTTATTTTAATGGTATAGATAGTTTTACATTTTTATGATTACAACATTATTGTATATTTAAATATATTTTAAAATATATTTGTCTATATTACACTGAGTTTAATTTTGTAAAATAACATTAATCCCATTTTTGAGGTCTATGGAATGATATGGTGATGGTCATCATCATAACCACCACCACTACCACCTCCTCCTCCTATAGGCCCAAACAGACAGGCCAAAATAAAACTGGTTCAGGTCACTTTGGATTTATGCTGTTTAAATGACACACACACACACACACACACATCTTAAGAGGCCAGAAGCTGCACCAAAGCCATGCTCCAGTCCTACTGGAGCAAACCTTTGGTGCAACTTCTGACCTCTTAAGATGTGTGTGTCATTTAAACAGCATACCTCCAAAGTGACCAAAAGCAGCTTTATTTTGACCTATGTGTTCAGTCCCAAAGTCAGTTTTCAGGCTTCAGTTTTTTGCTTCTCATTCCTCCATGTATATTGGATAACAAAAACTATCAAAGATTAAGACTACATTATACACACACACACACACACACACGAATGTGAAAAGCCTGTCAAATGTCAAATCTAATTGGCATTTAAGAATTCCTATCTGGTTTCTAGTAGAGCAACCAGCTTTTGCCTGGGGTAATCCTTACACTTATGTAAGGGATAGGGTCATGCTGCAGGCCTGACTGCCATGCATGGGCAGGTGTTTTTTATTTTATTTTATTTTATTTTGATCTGACTAAGAATGGATTGCAATCTTTTTGTGTATCAGGAGACTGGACCAAGAATTTATTTATCTGACATCCTACAAAAGAATAGTAGGTTTTTTTGAGGTCTCATTCCTCCTCTGCCTAGACTGGAGCACTGGCTCAGAACATTGTTGGAAATTGTGTTACACTGCTGATTCTACAGGCCAGTGCAGCCTTCTGTCCCTCCACAGAAATGCAGTCAGAGGTGTCATTTTTACTAAATGTGAAGGCAATTTAGTTGTTACATTTTATATTACAGAGATTATGGTTTTTTTAATACCATTCTTCTCTCAAATGTTCATGGCCTCATAGGTAGAGATACTTGTCTACTCAATGTATTATATTCTGTACAGCAGTGATAAGGTGGCTGTGAAGATGGCAATCAGGAGCATCATTGCTGCTCTGGTTCATGTAGAACCCAGGAAAACAGTCAACACACTTTTGACATTCACATGTCCTGATCTGAGGTACAGTACATTCTACAGTACACTTTCTTATAAGGAGAAGACACTTATTATAATTAATTTTTGATCCAGTGCAGAATTGCAGATGATGTGGCACTCCATATGTTGCTTTATTACTGTTCGCATCAACTATAGTTATCCTGGTCAGTCATAAGGAATAATGGGAGTAACAGATAACAAGTTTAATAATATGCCCTACATTTCAGGTGAACTAACTTGACATCATGGCTTTCCTCAAGTGTTTGCTGCATTGTTAGCATATTGTTTTCTGGACTACTGTAGTCATTCAGGATTTCTTCACTCTGGTTTGGTTTCAGCAAGAAGGAAAATAATCATGCATATTATTACTGTACCAAACATGGAATCAAATAGTAGTGTAAAGAGGAGGTTTGGGTTTGTGTGGTTTCTTTTAAAGGCCATTCATGTTACAGGATCTTGTAGCACCTTTGAGACTAACATGGCCATGTTTTTGATTTTTTTGTTGTCATGTGCCTTTCAGTCATTTCTGACTTATGGCAACCCTAAGGCAAACCTATCATGAGATTTTCTTGTTAAGTTTTTCAAAGATTTTTCCATTGCCATCCTCTGAGAGTGAATGAATGTGACCTGGTTGAGGTCACCCAGCAGGTTTTCATGGCCAAGCAAGGAATCAAACCTGGTCTCCAGAATTGTAATGCAATATTCAAACCACTACATTATGCTGGCTCTCCTTTTTGTTTTTGAATACCACCAATATTGTATTAGTCATGTTGTTCCATTGCTTTTCATTCTCTCAGCAGGCTACCAAGTGTGGATATTTCAAAGGAAGGATGGCTTTAAATGATGATGGTTAGCTATCCTCCATTAATGCTGCTGCATTATTGTTTTTCTCTTTTAAGTTTTAAAAACCTTTTTAAATGCTAAAATCCTCCAGATTTTTTGACAGTGGTAAGGAATATGACACAGAGATTTTATGCTCTGTGTCATGACTCTTAACCTTCTTTTAAAAAAACTGCTACCTTCTGCCTTCCTAGTAAGAAGATTCAGTAGGCATTCTGCTTTTAAGGATCAATGTCCTTGAAGATCTGAGCACTTGGGATTCATTGGGGCGAGTTGTTTTACTTTGCAAGCATGCTCACTGTGAATTTAACTGCTTTGTTTTAGCATCACTGTTTACCTAACTCTGATAGATTCCATAATTACTTCCACTAGGACTCATCTGTCACCCCTCCCACAACCAATATTGGATCATCAGGGAAAGAGAGATCCACAAACCCAGTATGAAGTTTATACCCAAAGATACTTGTTAGACCAAACCAGACAACTTCAGCATCCTACTTGGGAAGATAAACCATTGCCGTAAGTATAAACATGCTCAGGGCTCTCTTATACCAGAAATGTTGGAAGCAGTCATGCTCAGGGCTCTCTTATTATACCAGAAATGCTGGAAGCAGTCATGTTGACTACATACTGAAAAGGCTCAACCAATGTGTGGAAGTTTTCAATGCAAAGAATGTCTTGAAATCTTCTCCCATAAATAGCAATTTTCAGCTCTCACAGTGAACAATACAACTAACTAGAACCCAAAATTTGAAAAAGTCCCCTTTTTAGATGTCAGTTCTCTTAACTCCATGGGGAAGAGAGTCACAGAATTTCTATGTAGCTAGGTCTTTTCCTTTCCTCTTCATACATTTTAAAATTGGCATTGTGTCAGTGTCACAACTTTTATCCCAGTAGCAATTTGGAAAACGTTATTGTAAATAAAAAATAAATAAAATAAAAATGTAACATTGGATTCCTGTGTGTAAGTGCCTATTTCTAATTGCTACTGGAATAAAAGCTGTGACACTGACACAACGCCAATTTTAAAAAGTTGTACTTTTTCTGTGTTGCATTCTAGTGAGATCAGAGGCCTCTGGATGTCCCTGGCTGCTGATTACATGGTGTTTCCCAAAGTGTTGGGTGTCCTTCTCAGCAAGATTCCCCAGAAGAGCCAAGAGACAAACAGAACACCTGAGATATCTTCTTACCTGCCTAATGCTGTAGGTGGCCTAAAGTGCTTCACCATATGGTACATCTACATTTTTACCATTGTACTGATGAAAGATCTCCAGAACTGCTCTCTCAGTTTCTCTCTTTCCTTAGATAATAGCTGTGATATGGCATTTTATAGCTGTTCTGGAGAGAAAGGAGCTACTGGAAGGAAAAGAGGACACCCTTTTCTTTCACTGTTTCCTCTACATTCCTGGAGCCAGCACTCAGAAGTCTATTGAAAAAATCAGTACATTGTACAGAAGCTGCAGTCCCTGCAGGTAATGAATAGAAGAGCTTTACAACAATATTTATTATTGAAGTCCCCATTTATGATCTAAATTAATTACTGTTATACTATTAGGACCTATCCAAACCTTCTGGAATTTAGATATGGCATTGTAATAATAATCAGGAAATAAACATATTTCAGATTAATTTCAAATTCATTTCAAAACTAAATAGCCTAGTCAAGCACCTTATTTGCCAGTGTACCCAATATTGACTTTTCATGGCAATAGTCCCATGTGGGTTATTACAGTGTTTGTTTTTTGTTTGTTTGAAAGGCAGGTAGGTATTTGAAATAAATACAACATTTATTTCAATACCTGTATTCTTCTGCATTTTCCATGATACCCAGTCCCACCATCAGCAATTAAGTAATAACGAGTAACAAAGGGTATCAGATTTAAACAAGACCTGGGATTTATATTTAAAATGAACTAAAGGGAGGGAGGGAGGATGGGGAAAATGTAGTTCCTACTGGGCAAACCTCTTCAGAATTTCCTTTAGAATATTAGCTTCCAGGTTTGTTCCAAATATTGTTGGACTACAGCTCCTAGAATCTCTAATTTTGCCCATGCTGATTAGAGATACTGGGAGTAGAAGTTTAACAATATTTGGGCACCCAGATATGGCAATCAGTACTTTAGGATTACAATAATGTCCGGTTATGCACAGAGCTGTCATATCCATCCTATTATCATACTGCACCATGTAATGGTGATTTTTAGCACTGCAGTACAAGCTCTTCAAAACATCCTGAGACTGGCAGGGTGTGAACATCATCTCCTGGAAGCAATGGATCAGGACCATGGCTGGGAGCAGATGGTGGATGCTGAAGAACAACATAAAGGGTTTGCTGCTCTGGGGAGGTAAGATACAAGATGACCACTCAGTTGTTTTAAAGGAAGGTCATAAAGGGAAAGGCTTGGTTGGGGAGCTAGAAGGGGAAGTACTTATCTCCTGCAATTTCAAACATCAATTATATCCCTCTCCCAGAGCTACCAGAAATTGTGTGCCAGGTTTCTTCCCTAGGAAAGTTATTCCAGATTTCCTGCCTAATCTCTGCTCCCAGAAGGAAGCCTGCAGGTTAGACTGTGCTGCATTTTTTGCTGAGGTAAGTTGTACTTTTTGTGAAAAGATGAGTTCAGTGACAGCGGGGAGGTTCAGGCTCTTGGCCATAGTGAAATGTTGTCTGAGCATATTTCTTCTTGGTGAAGACAAATGAGTGGAAATTCTGGTAATTTAAATTTAAAGGTTTTATGAAAATTAGGTTTCTTTTCTACAGGATGACAGTATAAAATGAAGTCTGAGCCCAAAGACTAGATGTAAATCTTCATATGATTTTTTTTTTTTTTTTTTTTTTTTTTACATGCAGGATATGTAGTTTCTGCTGATTTTTTTCTCCAGTTTGGAAGGAAGTGAAAACATTTGTATAGTCTTCAACATTCATTCACAATTAACAAAGTGCTTCAGGGTATCATTTTGCACAGAAATAAACATGCAAAAAATAGTTTTCTGTTAAAATTTTTGCTGAGATCCCACATCACCAATGTAGTTACAAATGCATAACTACAGTTCACACACATCATACAAGGGCGCATTATACTCTGCTTTCAGCATATGCTGAAAGTAGCGCTGGAAAAAGTAGCAGCGGAAAAAGCAGTGCCATGCGTGCTACCGCATTGCTGTGAGCATGGGCCCCATTACTTGTAATGGGGTTCAAGCATACACGCTATTTCTTTTGCGGTTTCGGAATGGATCTCCGCGTAAAAGGGCACACTGTACTATCTCCTGGCAAAGCACCCCAAGCCGATGTTATTAGCCAGCAGGCAATCTGAGCAATGGAGGTCTGTTCTTCTGGGGATCAGGGCACAGCAGGACAGTGTTTCTAGTTCCTTCCCACCAATAAATGTGGCTTCAATGAGGATTTTGTGACAGGTGTCCTGCTCTTGAATGTTACAGTCTCTCTCCATGGTGTGAGGAGACTGGACATGTCATCCTACTTTGCCCTGATTGCTTGTAGAACAGACCTGCATTTCTCGAAGCAGAGTTTAAGTTAGGATTCAAGAGCCATTTATGATCAAAGGAATAGTGCTACTATCATAAATCCATAGTAAAATTGAATACAGAGATCTTATGAATCTGTAACTATAGTTTAGTAATTCCTAACTGCAATACTAAATGCCAAACCATGGCTTCCATACATAAAAATATTTTCTACAGAAAAAGATGTTTTTAGTGCAAAATTGTGTGGTTTTCTGCAGAAATTCCACCTATATTTCTATGAAGAATAAATCCCTGGAGGACTTTACAAAGTGTGACAAATCCTCACTGTCATGCCAGGTTTTTTGGTTGGGTTTTCTTAAGCACCAGCGAAGCCATTATTCTGCCAAGTAATGGATAGCAATCAAGATGTTTCTGTCCCTTGCCCTATGTTGAACCAAGCAGAACATCAACCTTGAATTTACATGGCATAGAAAGCAACGCTGTGGCACATTTTGGTGAGAAAAATGATGCATATTAGTGGCTTTAATTATTGCAGTTATCATAGTTTGTGCACAGTTCAAATGTATATAATTCCATTTCCAATAAATTTTGCCAAATGTGCACCAAGCAAGTGATAGAGCAAGGCTGTTAACTGGAAAGTGTAGGCAACACTTTTCCATTTGGTCAAATGTTTTTTGGTGGCATTTTTTGTTTTGGGGTGGGTTTTTAAGGTTTGGGGTGGCTTTTAAAGGTTTTTTAATTCCCTAGTTAAATAATTAAAAACCAACATTAAATATTCATAATTAACTAATTATGTCAAGTACATAATTCTTGCAGTAACAAAGCTATAATGCATATGAAGAAATAGAGCCTACAGCAAATATGAGGACTGAGGAAGGAAGCTCAGATGATCCAGCCTTGTTCTCTTGCTCTCCTTGGTGGTGATGTTGGCATGCCCTTTGTGCATGCAAAGCTAGGAAAGTGAAACAGATGTTCTATCCACTAGTAGTGACACCATCTCCTTTTGAAGAGTATCACCAATCATACTGCTGAATTCCAACTTTTTAAAAATTTCTTATTTTTTCCAGAGGAGTTGGGGGAGCTGAGGAAGTACAAAATAGGAGAGGGGGTTACATGGAGTCTACCTCTCCACCCATCCCTGGTAGAGGATTATAATTGAAATCTACAGCACTATATAAATAATAATAGTAGTAGTAGTAATAATAATATTTTTGGCATTTAAGTCTCATTGAACTCAAGTGGGTTCTGAGCCAGTATGTATAATAAGCTAATCACACGGCACTTGGAGGCATGAGAACACAACAGAATGGAATGGAACTGGGGGGGAATGTGTGTTACAACACGGGAGAAGAACAATGCCACTAGGTATCCCCAAGCCATTCCCTACGGCCGATCTCCAGCTGTTCCTGGCAGCCAATTTTGAAGAACGGTTCAAAGTGATCCTTCAAATCGGCTGCCATGGAGAGGCTGGGGAATGGCTTGGGGACTCCCAGAAGCATCAGTGGCATTATCCCAGGTGATAACATATGTTTCCCCCCATTCCATTCTGTTTCCATTCCTCCAAGTGCTGTGCGATAAGCTTGTAAGATTATGCTCTATATTGAAGGGGGAAAGAATTAGATTTCTGCATTTTAGAAGTGGAAAGCCAGTAGTGGCTTTGCACTTCTAAACACTATGTTGTGTTACACGTGCCAGTAACATTAGAAGGGATAGAATCAGGCAGTGGTGCAGACAAACAATAGCATTTAAAAGAACTTTCAAAACTTTTTAATGGACAATATGTGAATATAGATATGGATAAAGATTTATTGACTGGTGGAATAAGATTTGCTAGGTGAAGCTGATAGTTTCAATAGCAATGAAAAATAAAAAGAAAAGTTAGGCAAGAAATATTACATTATTGAATGAAAAGTATCTAACTCTTGCTCTATGGGTGAACGAGGGAGGCAACATATATGTCTCCACCCAGTCTTCTGAGCTCTTCTGTGTTGACACAAACTTGCACATTTTTGCCATCATTTATCAGAAAGTTCTCTAATCACAAAAACCAGGAAATACTGCCAAACACTGAAGCAATGCATGAGAATATAATGGAAGTGACATGTTCACAAACAGAGTGCGTACAGCAACCTCCACAATGGACAAATACTACCATTTGCAGTTATTTGCACTTCTGCACACATCTAGAAAACAAATTTCTCGAAATTCATCATCCTGAAACCTCACCATCTAGATGCCTTTAAAAGCTTCCTTATCTATAAGATTAATGGCATTTCAAGTAACCCTTTACCACTTTTTTCTCTCTTTAGTTTCTGGGAAGCCCCCATCGTGCAACAGATGAGAAGGCTATACTGAAAAAGGTCTACAATACCATGAAATGGCTGCTTTATGACAAAAATGACATCATAAGAATGTATGGCATGAGAGGGCTTGTTAATGCAATCCATACTCTTCCCAAGATGGTGAGCTTTAGCCTGTATTGATGAAGTGCACAGCACCACAAAATGAGATAAAAACCACCAAAAATATGAAAAAGGTGCCAGGTTTTAAGTTCAGGAACACTGCTGTTAAATGCATTATTAAATGTTTGGGGCATGTTAAAACTTGAGAAAAAATATCTCCACTGATTAGATGAAAGATTCACTGGCTAGTCTTCACAAATGGTTATGATAATATTCACTCTGGTTATACAGTGGGCAAACAAATCTGGTTTTTTTCTTTCTCAGGTCCAAAAAGAGAAAGAGACCATTTTGGATGTCTACCTGGATGCTGCAACACACCCATGTTCTGCAAACATCAGGAGAGAGGCAATGTCAGGGATATTAAAGTTCTTGCCTTACCTCTCATCCATGAAAACTCCCACTGCCTGCCAGATGGCTCTCCTTGTCCAAAGTTTTTTTGATGATGTAAGTAAAGAATGTCATATAAAAGACAGACAATTTTGTTAGGAATCCTGAAATATATAATTTTAGGACTCTTTTTATGAATAAGCATGAAAAATGGAAGACACCCTATCACAGCTAGCAGTGATACATATTAATCTCCTGAGAGTAGAAATAGGTAAGTATCCACTAATATTCACAGTAGGCGAAGCTTCTCTTCCACAAGAGAATTGCTATACCTCAAACACAACAATTTCCCAGAGCATATTAAAGAAAAGGACTACAGATTCAAGGGAGGTAACCGTTCAGAATAGAAGCCAGATAGTTTTGACTGCAAAACGAGAGAGAAAAGCAGCAACATCTCTTTAAAGTAGAAGCCAGGCTCTTTCAGTAAAGTAAAAGATTTTCTTTGCGCTAATCTTTATGTGGTTTCTTTTGTCAGGAAAATCCACATGTAAGACAGAATGCCCTTGAAATCTTTGGACACTTGGGCCGATTCTTTTATTGGAGAAACACCATCTTCTCTGACAAAGTCGAAAAGAGCTTGGCACTTCTCCTTATTCATCTGCAGGATGATGATCTTGAGGTGGCAAAAGTAAGAGAACAGTTTAGTATTTTTTTTTAATCCAAAGATATTTCTACTATAGGCTGAAGTGGACCATGATATAGTGAAGTGTGGTACTGATCACTGATCTGCAAACTAGCACAATGTCTCAGGGCCACCTATGGCTTTTCAGTTCTCGCAGTGATCTTATTGAGCTCAGAAACCAGAGGCAGAGCTACAGTGTTAGATTTTTGTTTCTCTACTGCTCTTTTAAATACTGCTATTTATACAGACAGTTGTTGAAGGGTAGATGGTGAAGAACATAGATAACTATCAAAACATATCTTTAAAATAACAGAAGCCACTATCGTGATATTAGTTGTGAGGATGAAAAGTATGTTCTCTTGCAACCATTTCTGGCAGAAAATGAGATCCTTGGGAGCCCAGTGCTCACCAAAAAGGCTCTCTAAAACTTATCTCTTTGCCAGAATCAGTATGAATTCTTGTTATCTCAATAATTTGGTAAATCAGGTATTTTGTCCAATGCAACTCTTTTTCTCAATTTCTTCCAGACAAGCAAGGTCACTCTTCAAAAATGTGCACATTTTGTGAGATATAAGCCTCTGAGGAATTTAATTCTATCCTTTCTAGACAATAAGAGAAATCAGTCCATAACAAGCCTTCTGATGGAAGTTTGCAAGTTACTGGTGAGTGGGGGCATAAATACTCATAAATATTACCAACCTTCAAGAGAGAAAAAAGTCACAGCACACCAAGAAAATGCAAGAAAAATAGTCAAGTGTTGTTACATTTTTCACATTTCAAAACTTGATGATGGTGTCTCATGAAATTGTCTTTCCTCTTTACTTGCCCTTCACTGCTGCAGCCCCTAAATTATGGAATAGTCTGCCTGAAGAGATCCATCTTATCACCACTTTAGATGCCTTTAAAAAGACACTAAAGACAGATCTCTTCCATCGGGCTTTCCCATTGGATTTGGTATAGAGACGATGATCAAGACCCCCCACCTCTAAGTATGATGGTACATGAATTGAGGCTTGAAGATTTTAAGGAATTAATAGGGATGTATAATTCAGTATTAGTATTTTATTGATTGTTCAATGGTATTGTATTATTTTAATGCTGTAATCCCACTTTGATCCATGGAAGAGGCAGGACATATAAATAAAAATTATTGTTGTTGTTGTTGTTGTTGTTGTTGTTATTATTATTACTAGATTTGAATTCCCAATCACTTCCTTAAAAGGGTCTTCCTACAAGTTGATGCCAGGTTTCCTGTACTGTCAAAATTGCATAATTTATCAAGCAATTTGAATGTGTCATGTATGATGAACAGTTGGATCTTCTCAGTACCAGGTAAATTATTCTAACATTCCTAAAAACCCATTGTGTGTTTATTTTTTAGGTTCAAGATTGGCCCAGAAAGCTGGACAAGGAAGCAGGAAACAGAGCTGCAGTTGCTTTTCAACTAATTGGTAATAAATGATTTTTAGCTTTTACTTCCTTCCATTTAGATTTATTTTGTTCTTTGCTGCACTAGGACATTAGTATGGACTTCATTAAAATGTCTTTAAGTGCTTTAAAATACAAGGCATGCCTATCTGTTATTCTGTATTCCATGTTACTTGAATATATTATTATTGTATCCCACCACATGGTGGGAATATATCCCACTACATGCCTGCTGGGATGCTATTTAGCATCTAATTCCATTTTCTGAAAGCTGCATGTTTCAGAAGTTGAAATATCAAGGACACTCTGGGCTCAAACAATGGGAAAAATAGGTAGCATACTGTATCTTCCCATTTTTCTTTTCCAACTGAGTTCTCCTGTGTGGGTCAGTGAAAGCCAGTGTTCAAATCCCAGCTTGGCAATGTAAACCCACTGGGTGACCTTGGGCAAGTCACACACTCTCATCCCTCAGAGGATGGTAATGAAGAAACATGCCAATAAAACTTCCTCTTTGGGCCACCTTAAGTTGTAAATGACTGGAAGGCGCATGACAACAATAATAACAACAATGGATAAGTGCTGAAGGAAACAAACTTGATGTCTGTTAATACAAGGCTATAACAAAGCCTGACCTTTAACCATTGGTCCTATATTGGGAGAAAAGTAAACAAAACAAAACAAATCAAAACAAATAAAAAGAGGGCTGACTGTATCTCAAAGCATGGGTAGGTTTGTATAGGAAGCTATGGTTTTCAGGTAGACTGGACCCAAATTGTATAGGGTTATATAGTCCTTACAATTGCACTCAAAAGCAAAACAGTAAGTTGTAAAACTCTTCTAGCAAAGGAATTTTACACTCATTATAACTGATCCTGATCAACAGTCTGGCTGACATATAGGTCCCACTGAAATCCAAGTCCAGATTCTCCAAACTGGGGTGGTGGTGGTGGTCGTGTTATTGATAGCTTTATGTCAACCTATGAAGCAATTTTCTTGCCCTTGGCATTTCTGAATTCCCAGTGATATTGAATAATTTTGTTGTTGTTGTTGTCTTTAGCCTATCTTGTGAAGCAAGATGTCCTTGAAAAAACAGAATGAAAATAAGGACTGATAATTTTCCATCCATGAACTTGTAAGTCTATTATATGGTGGTTGTGTTTTTTAATCTTTCTACTAAGTAGAGTAAAAGCTTGTCACTCAGGATCACGTTTCCCACAACAGTTTGAATATTTTTGCAGAACTCTTATGTATTCCTGCAGTCATTTTTTCAGCTATGAAAGTTGAGAGCAGAATGATACATAAGAATACAGTTGAACCAATGAACTTAATATATCACATTTCAGTGTCCAACAGTTTGCCCTTTCTCCAGGTCATTTACACTCCAAGCAAACAGGAAAAAAGCCATGGATGAAAGCAGGCTGTTGGACACTCTTCTAGTAATGTGTAAGATCCTCTGTTTAAAGTGCCTATACAATCGTGGAGACATTTAAAAAAAAAATCCTCATCAGAATAATTAAGAAGAAACAAAAAAAAAGGTACAAAATGTTAGTCCAAGTCCATAGTGAGGATCACATGCATGTATTTTTCAGTGGAAAGTCATCATTGGTAAATGTTTTGGTATTCACATATAGATATTTCCAGGTTGCACACATGTGACTTTCCAATTAATGTGGTGCATGCTGATTTATCATATGCTGAGACATTAGTATGTAAACTTGATAAAAATTGCTTTGATATTTAAAAAAAATCAGTGTTGAAATATTCTTAATTAAAAATAAAGTTTGTATTGAATTGATATATTTGACTTATATTCCATTTTTCTCCAAACAGGATCAAAGGCAGCCAATTGGAAGAGGAACAATACTCATAGATCTATAAAATAAAAATGCAGTGCCAACAAAGAGGTGTACTAAAAACACCTACTTTTATTATTTTAAAATGTTTTATTTATGCACATGGGTTAAAATTCATGTGGTGGCTTAATGGTTAAGATGTCAGTTCTGATGATCAGAAGATTGGGAGGTTGGCAGTTAGAGGCCTGAGTGTTGCATGATGGGGTGAGCTCCTGACACCAGTCCCAGCTTCTGCCAACCATACCAGTTCAAAAGCATGCAAATACAAGTAGAGAAACTTTGGTGGGAAGATAACATTATTTGGTTTGGTCATGCTGGCTACATGACCACCAGAGCAGTCCTCAGACAACACTGGCTCTTCAGCTTAGTAACAGAGATAAGCACCACCCCCTATAGTCAGACATATCTAGACATTCATGTCAAGGGAATACCTTTACCTTTACCTTTATTAAAATACACAATGATAAAAATGCAAAAGAAAATTCCCCAAACCTAATTTAAATACAGTGTTGGAAGCATCCATTTTCTGGTAAGGAATCTGCATGACCAATTAATGCAGTAAAAAACAAATCTTGAATTCCATGTGCATAGGATGGCCAAATATGGATGTGACAGCCCACTGACTGAAGCTATTCGATACAAATATGTATCACAATCTGAATGGTGTTATGAAATTATGAGGTAAAGCAATACTTTCTAATTAGGTGGTTGTATTCAAAACTTTAGCTGCCGTGTGCATCTGTGTCTTTAGGATACAACTGTAGAGAATCAGGATAATAACTTCTGCAACAGTGAATAAGTTTATCACAGACTGTGTGGCAAAACAGCCTGCTCCAGCTATGCCTTTGTGTTTGACAGCATGACATGTAACAACTACACAACCACATGGCTTCACTATATCTGCAGTGCAGCAGATGGGTGCTAGCTATTATTGTCATTATAAGCTGAAACTTCATTGCTTTCTAGTTCTGCAGTGAGAAGTCTGATTCAGAGAATGGTAAATTTGGCAAGAAAAGAAGAAGAACCCTACCAAGATATGCCTGTATTAAAGTGGCTACACTTTGCTAGGAGCTAAAAAGATGGCAATTGCCATCCACAGTAGCTGTGTTTGCTTCTCTTAAATTGTTTTGGCAGGGCATAAGCAATAAGTGTTGGACTTTTGTGGAATATGGCACATATGCAAGATACCAGGGCAAGATATAAATTGAATATGCCACAATGTTATTTTTAGAAATAAGATTCTTTCTTTGTCATATAAATGACATCACAAGCAGCTCTATTACAATGTCTTAATCAAAAGTTGAGAGACAAATGACTTTGAGGATTGAATGATTCTCACAGATCACCCACAGGGTAATGGTGACTAGTGGCTCTTCTGTCAATGAGTTGTAGAATCTGCCCCAAATTTTGCTGAACTTGTTTCAGTGATAGAATTCAGCACCTTGGTTAATTCCTTTAAAACTTGCATTGAAACTTAGAATTGATTTGCCATCTCAATGACATAGAAGCCATCAGCTGCACTGCAGTAGGGATGAGTGAGAATTTCAGTACATTTTGATTGGAACTAACAAAATTTCACAATTTTTTTCAATATCTGGAGAATATTTTTTTGAAATGACTGTATGAGAAACTTAAAACCAAGCTTCATTAATTCAGGCCCAGGGCTTTGCAGTCCTTGCAGGAAAATAACAACCACGACACTCAACTTTTGTATTCAGTCATGTCTGTGCTGTATTAAAGTTATGCAGTATTGTATTAGGGCTGCTGTCTTCTTGACCTTAAGAGGCTTCTTATCTTACGGTAAGTAGATATAGATGTAGTCAACAGGGGTTGGACTTGATGACCCTTGAGGTATCTTCCAACTCTATGATTCTATAATTCTATAACTGTTGGAAGTAACAAAAGACACAAATACACTTGCATAAGTGACTATGTCCTATTAGGGAGCAATGAAGATAGAGACAAATAATTGGATCTACCTGGTGTGTTCCCCCTCTTTGAGTTGTCCACTCTTTGGTTTTCTCATCTATAGGTTGATGATCTAATAATTGGATTTCTTTTCTTCCACACAATTGTTCCTTTCTCTCAGATTTGTAACCAGTGGTAGCAGGTTCAATCTTTTTTTTAATCTTGTGCTCTCTCTCTCAGATACATTCACTTAAACATTGTTGGCCAACCATGAAATAATGAGAGCAGACAAAATTAAATGGGTTCTCTTGGTACAGACTGGTGCAAAGAGCTGGCCTGGAGGCAATTTTAGGGCTTGGGAGAGTAGAACGTCTCCCTTTTCTGAAGCCCTACCACGTTGTCCGGGCACCATCATGGCTCACCCCCATCCAAATGTGGGCTGCCATTATGATGTATGTGCGGCACAGAGTCCAAACGGTGCCGCACCATTTGTACATCATCAGTGCGCACGAAGGTGGAGAAGGCGCCCCACTCATGGCGCAAAAAGAACCCAATGAGAACAGGTTCTTTTTATGCCTTGCGGAGGCCATGCTATTTAGTTGGTGTGGCCCCCCATCCGGGGGATAAAGGGATGGCCTCTGGCTGCTCCTTCCCCCCAATCTGTAAAGCCTTTTTATTGACCTATACCTTATTTGCCTTGTAAGGGCGCTGCCACAATAATCACAGAAGCATATCTTGGAGAAAAGGCCACAACTTTATTAATTGCAAGCAGCAATAAAACAGCATAGGGTTGGCCCATAGCATGAGGTCAGGATCTGGCAAAATCCACCAACACCCCGGTTGCTCGATACCCAAGGCCTGCACCAGGCCTGCCATAGGGAAGACCAAGGGGCTATGGACCACCGGATAGCAAACAGTTGATTGTCCGTATTTCCACCAGCCCCTAGTCACTGGTCCGCATAAAACGTAATGGCCCCCGCAATGACCATACATAACCGTTCAGCGTACCCAGGTCCCTAAGGACTCCCTCTCCAGTGTTCCGCAGCCCTGGAGACCATCCACCCCAGATCCTGGCCTATGCTCCGCCACTGAAGCCGTTCCTAGCAAGGAA
>NC_056526.1:162152787-162184240 GCF_019175285.1 Sceloporus undulatus | reverse complement strand
CGCTTCCGCCAACCCTAAAAACTTAAACTAACGCCTGATCCAGGTGTGGCCAAACATAACCTTTGTAAACCTTTGACCGCCATCTACCAACTTTTTTGATGGCATCCCCTGACATACCCGCTGGATAAGCAGATGTAGCAGCTCCGATCCTGAAAGAATGACCCCCATAATCCTTAGACTCAAGGCCCAACTGCCTTATGGTTAATCTGAGTACTGCTACAAATTGATATTTGGTCAAAGGCTGTCCATTGGCATGCACAAAAAGCGAGCCCTCACCAGCTGGACGAACCATACAATATTTTTTAATAGCCCACACTGGGCAAAGGAAGGACCCTTTTAAATGACGCAACACAATTGAAGAACCACGGCCCTGCAAGAACCACGGCCCTGCTGGTCACATTTGGACCTCCTCACCAAAAAGGTGATGGTATGATGCATAAAAGACAGATCTCTCAACTGCAGAGATTTTTGCGATGCGTCGTTCCTAGATGCTGGCACCAACTTACCCACCCTGAAAGCCCCCCAAAATGCTGAAATAAATGCAGCATCAAAAAAACAACATTCAAATTTTGAAGAACAAACATTAGGCAAATTTTGAACAATATCTCCCAACATCTTAAAGGTAATTGGCCTTCTTGCGTCAGCTGACGCCACAGCCTTGCGCTTCCAGCCTTCCAATGCTTTCTTTACCAGAAAGTTTGAGCAAGGGTCTGGGAACCCTCCCGCCTTAGCAAAGAAAGATATTCCCACCAAATAAACTGACATAGTTTTTGGGGTGAGTCCTTGCTTCTTCAGCCACACAATGAATTGTAAGATAATATGGTGTGATATAGGCCACATAGGGTGAACATGAACATGAATAACATCAACAAATTGGTACAGTTTAACCATAGCCCGTTTGTAAGACCGGAGAATAGACTCTGCCACAGATGACATAACACCTTGCATTATTTCCGATTTCCAGTTTCCAAAGGGCTTCTGGGAAAGGAGTGGGTAACAACTCTGCCTCGGGGGCTAAAAGTCAAAATCTGTCCTCCTGAAAGCGAGAGAGAGCATCAGCGATGGAATTTTGTGTTCCTGGCACAAACTTTGCTGTAAAGGAAATATTATGAACAAGGCAACACAATACAAAACATCGGACCAGGACCATGACCCTAGGGATTTGGATAACTGGTGATTAACCACACTGACAACCATTTGGTTGTCACACCAAAAGCAAACACGCTTGTTTGCAAACAATGTTGACCAAATGTGCACAGCGACCACAATAGGAAATAGCTCCAGGAATGTGAGATCCCTCAATATATCAGAACCGGCCCAGGCTTCAGGCCATTTTTGTGCACACCAGTGACCCTGGAAGAAAAGCCCAAAGCCCATGCTACCAGCCACATCAGATTGTACTTGGAGGCCATCCCCCAACTGCCAGGGCCGCTGCCATAGGGCCACCCCATTGAAATCTTTGAGGAAAATTAACCAAATATTAAGATCCTCCCTCAAGCCCTTTGATACACGCATGAAATGATGTGGCATTGTATACCCACTGTAGCTTTCGCAAGTCTGGTACAAAATGCCCTCCCAGGGGCTACCACCCTGTAAGCAAAGTTAAGATGTCCCAAAACAGACTGAATCTGCTTGAGCGTAGCTTTTTTGGACCCAATAACCTCCTGAAGCAAAGCCCGTAATGCAGTCAGCTTATCAATTGGGAGGCGGGATTCACAAGCTATGGAATCAATTAAAATTCCCAGATATACCAGGGAAGTAGTAAGATCTTCACTCTTTTCTTCTGCTAAAGGAACACCAATCTCCTTGCAAAGATCAAAAAATGTGGTCATGAGCATGGCACAACCATTGCCCTTCTTACTGCCTACAAAAAAGAAATCATCCAAATAGTGGGTAACCAGCAGAGAAACAGCCCTTCTCTTAACTTCCCACTCAAGGAAAGTGCTGAAAGCTTCGAAAGCCGCACAGCTGATGGCACATCCCACGGGCATGGCCTTGTCAAAAAACCAACAATCATCAAATTTAAAACCCAACAAATGGAAATCATCAGGGTGTACTGGCAGGAGACGAAAGGCCGACTTAATATCATATTTGGCCATTAAAGCACCTTTCCCACAAGACCTGACCAAGCACACTGCATGGTCAAAGGATGCATAGCGCACTGAACATAACTCAGAGGGGATGGCATCATTCATTGAAGTCCCAGGAGGGTAAGACAAATGATGTATAAGTTGGAATTCTCCAGGTGCTTTTTTGGGCACCACCCCCAAGGGAGACACTTGAAATTTAGCAAAAGGAGGGGTTGAAAAGGGGCCTTCAATCCTTCCTGCCGAATTTCTTTATCCAGCTTGGCTTTTACTATCTCCGGCATTACTCTAGCAGACTTTAAATTTTTTGTTTCCAAATATGACACAGGGCCTGAAACTGGTATACAGAAATCAGATGCAAATCGTTCAGCTAACAAAGAAGCAGCATCCTTTTTGGGGTAAATTTGCAACAAACGTGCCAGAATCTTATGCCGAACAGGTGTGCTTGCAATCTGGAACGTGGGAAAATTGGCAGCACTATTTTGGGCACCCAAGACCCCCAGCGTCAGAGGTGGAAGATCCATCTCTCCTGCCAGCAGCTGCTGTGGCAGGGTGCCCTTGACGAAAGGGCGTAGTGGTATTAGTGGAAGGCTGACACGCCGCCCTGGCATGAGAACCCCGGCATAATTCACATCTATGATCATATTTACACTGGGACCTAGTGCACTTCCCAGCATTAAAGTCCCAACAAACTAGCCTTCTGGATTCTTTTCTAATAGGACCTTTCAGGGAGCTCCTAGGCTTGACCAATGTGCCCACTTCCAATAACCATAACTCATTGTGTAGAAGGTCCCACCTCTCCCTAGCATTCTGGGAAGCGTGCTGCCTGAAGGCCGCATCATAAGCTATGGCCGCAGCATCACCTGCAAAGGCCTTGGCCCTTAACACGTTTAGTAGGTGGCTATCTAGGTGCCAAGCCCTCTCAGAAGAGCTTTTGCAGAAGCTTTAAAAATAGTAAAACCTTCTAACCAATTTAAAAATAGTAAAACCTTCTAACCAATTGCTAAATGTATGGTCCATGGGGGCAGCTTTCTGCTCTTTTGCAGATTTCTTTGTGGATGTGACAGCCAGAGCCTCCTGGCCTTTTGGCTGAAGCAATGAAAATACATCCACATAGCACTCCCTAAGAATCAACTTCCTAACTTTTTTTGAAAGATGGGAGCCAGGTGGGCGCTCCCCTGGCGCAGACACAGGAATTGTTGATGCTTGCGGATCAACCCAAACCCCTTGCACTCCTGGATGCCAAGAGCGCCACTTAATAGCCCATTTGGGGAGTCCAGGCACCAAAGCGTGATCGACCTAGTATCCATCTCTGCCGCAAGGAACCTCCGACAATGAACCACCTGGAACCGCCTGTTGTGCTGCCACCGCCTCTCGAGCCCTGCGATGCCTCTTTTTATCTTTCTTCTTCTTCTTTCTCCTTTTCCTCTTAGCAGCCATAGCAGCCTTGTTGCCAGCATAATCTTCATCAGAGCTGGATGATGTGGACGATGAGCTGGAACTACTTGAACTGGAAGACGACTGGAAATTTTGAGATGAATTATCCTCCACAGACGATTGAGAAGACACTGTAGTATCGCCGGAAGCTGCCGCCCTATTAATCAGTTCCGCTACTGAACGTGACAATTCTGCCACCGTTGAAGCAGGAATAAAAGGCACAGCCTGAGAAGGACCTGCATGGGTAGAAGAGTTCATCTGGCCCCCGTTACAACCGATTCCAATTCACCCCGGAGTTGCCTATTCCTAATGGTAGCAGACACACCAGAACTGGGCTGACTAGGTCTATCATCTGATGTTGGAACCGACCGGGCTCCTGTGGTATTCTTAGCCGTTTGACTTTTAGCAGTCATTCACTGTTTTTCTGAACTTTGACTCGTTGGCTTGGAAGGCTGCTCCTTCCCCCCAATCTGTAAAGCCTTTTTATTGACCTATACCTTATTTAACAGAATTTGAACCTGGGGTTAAGCAAAGCAGGGGGAAAGGCCCAGGCATCAAACTGTGATCAGCCTCTCGAGCCTTCCCTTGGGAGAAACACCAGACCCTGGAGGCAATCCAAAAAACATTGATTGCTGCACAGTAGTCATTTACTGGAAGCTAAACCCAGGGGGCTCCCCTGCCTAAGTTGCACAAGAGAGTTGCACATGTCAGCTCCAAGGGCAGACTGCTACACTTTCCCCCTAGGTTGCATGGCCTATGGTCTCTGTAGTGTAATTTAAGTTTCCTAAGTCTCCAGCCTTTTGTAAGGAGCAAAAATATTGAAATATCAAAAATGTTAAAACCAAGCCTGTTAGGGTCTAGCTTTAAATTAGCAGAGTAGCAGAAATGTGACTTTGACTAATTATGCTTTCCTAAAAACTGAGACTGACTCCAAAAGAACACAAGTAGCTTTTAGTTCAAAACAAAAGTTTACTAATGGCTTCAATCTATATTTACATAAATTGCTCTATCCTAATCTAGCTAGTGAATACTACAATGGTAGATTGGAAAGAGAAACTGCTGTGAACTGGAATTCACCCACAAACTACAGTCCCTCAGCAATAGATTGAACACAGAAAATGCTTCCCTAGCACACTACATGCACACTATCTGACCCCATTGCAAAACTGCATCTGGCACTTAAGATCCATGCACAAAGACCAGTATCCTATGTTTTTGTGCACTAACAACCATTTCATTTCATCCTGAAATTTCATTTGCGTACACAAAGGACTTGTAATTTGTATTGACATCCTCACATACCAATGGCATATATATGACTGTACCTGGCTTCCACTCTACCAAATGCATGTGAGGAAATAGGCTGAAGTCTATGGAAGCTCATGTTGCCAATTTCTTTTCTTCAGTTAGTCTCAAAGGTGCTACAAGATCTCTCTCCGTACTGACTCTACAGACTAATATGGCTATATCTCTGAATTCTAGCTAGTGAATTATTGAGGTACAAAGAAATCTTTATCTCACCATCTTTCCAAAGAAGGTTGAGAAAGGAGGAATATGGAAAACATGCAGTTTAGATAAAAAATCTTTTGAGAGAGAATGTCTGTTAGTCCCAAAGGGGGAGTGATCTAAATCACATGGTTAGTTTGAATGAATAAGAGAGAAAGGAGTTTGTATGCAGGAAATCCCTATCTATCTAAGGAGAGAGAAGAGAATGCAAAAATCTTCCAACAGTTCCAGGGCCCAATCCTTTAGCAAAAAGGTGCCAAAGTGTACACTGACCTAATAAATTATCTCCCCTACCCCCAGTAATCTGCAAAGTTTGAACCTATTTTAGATACCAGATGGCTTCTATTGCTGTTTTCAAGGGATGGGAAAACTTAACTGCTTCTAAGTTTAGGATAGGAGCCAAGTTTTTTGAGACCGGGGGGCGGGGAAGGCTTTTTGTAGCTAACCTGTATAGGTTTTGTTCTGTCAGGAGGATGAAGTGTTCTGGATATTTTTGGCCATCTGAGCAGATACTTTTACTACAGCAAAATAGTCTTGCTGTGCAAGATCAGAAAAGCTTATCATAACGCTTTATTTATCTAATTTTAGGATGGCAGAAGGAACAAGAATTTAGCACTAATTAAATGAGAGAATATTCCAGCATGGGCTGCAGAAGATGTTGACATGGTGAAGGATTGCACAGACCTCTAGCAAATGAATAGAATTAGATCCTAGTGGTTACTGTGACCTATAAATGAAAAAGCAACTTCTCCAAAAGCTCTTCTTGAAACAAGAACACAGAACCATAGAGTTACTGCTGCTTCTGGTTTTGTTGTTTAGATATTTACAAAAATAACATTTTTTCTTACACGTAACTTGAGAAATAATTGGAAAAATAACCAGACATAATAAGCAGAGACACATTTAAATGGAGTAACCTAGATTAGCAATGTATGCATCTAACATATCTGGAGGATTTGCAAAGATGATTAATAATGAGGTATCTAATTTATACAGTTTCTTTCAAGTGACTTATTATTCAGGCAAGTCTTTCCTTGTCAAGGGTGAAGGATGAGTATCACCCCACTAATTGCTGTAAACCAGGAGTAACTAAGAAATCCTTCCATAGACACTTACCCTCCTCCAGTGCCTTATAATTGAGTACTTGAGATAGATGTTCCAGATGGGTCATATCTCTTCAAGTATCCTATCCACATCCTCAGTTACTAACCATGTTAACTGATAATTATTTAGTGTCTAAATTCATGACTTACTGTTTTGTGTCTGAATTATTATTTTTATTTTTATTCCTATTATCTTATTTTGTGCACTGATAGCTGCATTAATCTTTAAGGCTCGCATTGCCATGATTTGTCTACCTTTTTATTTTATGGCACCCAGAGAAATTCAGATAAACTGTGGTATATAAATATTTTTTAATAATATTTTAAGGATGTGGTGGCTCAGTGGTTAAGATGCTGACCCTGACAATTGGAAGATCTGCAGGTTGACAGTTTGACGTCCAGACACCATGTGATGGAGTGAGCTCGCGTCACTACTCTCAGCTTCTGCCAACCTTTCATACATTACTCATATGAAGGAGCAAAATATATTGCAAGGAGCTGCAGTCCCGAACAATTTAGCTTTACTTTCCCATATTCACATTAGAAAGAATATCTGAATCAAGCAACATCTCAGTGTGGCTTGTGGGACATTGCATTCTTTTTATGAGCACACATTTTCAATGCAAAATGAAACAAATCTGAGATAGTAATATAAAGAAAGTACTGTGTCCATATGTCAGGCTCAAAGATTAAGAAATAAGTATTTAGTTGATCTTCTCATTTTTCAGTTTTTTATCAAGCTTACTTATATATGTGAGTGGTGATTGCAAGCTCTGGACTATAAAAACTAGATATCTTTATATATATGAGTCTATTTTGAGCCCCATAAAGACAATTGTAACAAATCCAAAGCCCATCCCAAAAACAGCAGTGTCTGGGTGGACTAAGACTATATATTTGAGCTTGCATGCAAGAATGAATAATTTCAAAAGTTTTCTATCCACTGGGTCTCAGAGGGGAATGCCCAAGTTGTGAACTTGAGATTTCAGGGGGAGTTAACTTTATCCAGCACAGACAGAGTCCCTATTCCCTGATCTACCTTACAGATGACCAAGAGCACCTCTTTGTTGTTTGGATTAAGTTTTAGTTTGGGGTGGAACAGATGGGCAGGAAGTAATGGCCATAGGCTGCTTCTGCCCAGAGCATTGACCACCACATGCCTTGATCTCGATGCCGGCCACTGCAGTAAGCTGCAATGGATCGCCAAAAGGAGCGAGAAAGATCCTCTCCATTGGGGGCCAAGATTGGGCCATCTTGGGTGATCTGGGAGCAACTTCAGCATGGTTTCTACAGGGGTTGGGGGGCATGTGTCATCTAAATGGCATGCTCCCAACTATGTGGAAGTCGTTTTTTTATGTCTGTTTCAGGCCTTTGTTTGCCCTCATCCAGTCCATTACTGCCAACAGACTGGTTCATCACTGAGATAGCGTTCTTTGAATCACATGGAAAGGAGAGGTAGAATTGGGTTTCATCAGCATATTGGTGATAATATACCCCAACTTCCAGATGACTTCTCCAAGCAGTTTCATGTATATTTTAATCAGCACAAGGGACAAAACAGAACCCTGAGAGACTACACAGGCCTTCTGAGTTTGTCCTTGATAGATCCAGGAGAACCAACAGGAACAAACTCCCACTGTTGAGTTTCCTGTGTAGGTAATTCAAAGCTGTATCAGTCCCATAAACAGGTATGAAATCTGATTGAAATGGATCTATGTAGATGATCCAGCTCATCCAAAAACCTCTGTAGCTGGGAGGCTTTCACTACTCCCCTTACCCACTTGTCCAGTCCTCAGAAGCCAGGAAGGGCAAGGATCTACTATATATGTGTGACTCACATCTCTTCAAGTATCCTATCCACATCCTCAGACAGCAGAAATTGAAATGTGTCCAATAATACAGGACAAGCAGGCACCATGATTATACCCACTGTACCTATCTGAACTACAGATCTAAGCAATTTTGTTTCCAAAGTAGTTTGCAAATTGCCACACTAGTCTGCCAAGAGGTCTTTGTTTTCTTCTTGTGGGCCAGAGTTTTAAAGGCCCCTAATCACTCAAGACAGCTCTGATATAGAACACCATGCAGACACATTAGTAGCAGAGGAGTATAATTTCTTCACTGCCATAAGTTATAGCCCATGTTCATGTGGGCTCACTCCAACTCTTCTGCCAGCATCTCTTTAGTCAGTGCCCCACTTATTTCATCACAGCCAGCTCCCTAGTAAACTATTTCATGGGACGGGATGCTTAAGGTGAATCATATCATTGCTTTGGCCATTTCCCTGCTCTAGATATCAGTTAGGGCATCAACAGCTTCAACAGCATCACAAAGCAACAGCAAATTCCTCAAGAGTAATCAAAAATCCATCTGGTTCCACAAATCTCCTGGGGCAGACCATTTTAATGAGCTCCCCACCCCTGCAAAGATTAGAGGTCCCAGTAAGTCTAAACTCCACCAGGTAGTGATCTGTAGAAAAGAACAGAACAGCTGAAAGTTCCTGCATATTGAAATTGCTATGTGAGAAATGTGTTCCAACAGATTTTATTTTATTCATATCAAATGGATTTACTCAAACCACATCTTCTTGATGAACACGGAAATGGATGCAATTTGTGGTGAAGAATCTATGCATCCTTATGCTTGTGATGTTGTCTGTTAAAGGAAAATGCATTTGACAGTATGTAAAAATTTGAAAAATGCAACAGTTGGATGCATTTCTAAAATGTGCACAAATGTGCTTTAATCAATGAAAATGAGCGTCTGTTAATGTGTCCATTTGTAAAAATGTCCCAGAAAGGTTCCCCTCCCCCTTCTTTAATAAAAATGTATAAAACCGGCATGGTATGGCTATGGAAATGGAAAAAAGCAGAAAGTTCATCAAAACAAACTGACAGATCTGCCCATCTCTAATAAAACAAAACTGTTTTATAAGAAATGTCCATGCATTACATCAACGTGTGGGCAGCCTGGCCGTAACACTGTGTACATTAGTTTGCCACACACACCGGTGTCTGCACATATAGTCTAAGTATTTTGTGACAATGACTCCATGCAAACAAATTTCAGGATGTGCGGCTGGGGTTACACTTCCCCTGAAAATGCAAATTTTCTGGTTGACTGTATTTCTGAATAAAACCTTAAACATGTAAGCCCAGTTTTGGGCAGTGGTCAGGAATAAATTCACACAGTTAAGGCTTATATACCAGCTGCACTGTTCCTTGCGACATCAGATCTGGTCATGGTTATGCATGCTTTAGTCACATCCCATTTGGAATGCTTTAACAGGGTATTGTACAAGGGACTCCCTTTGCACAATGTTTAAAAACTTCAGCTGGTCCAAAGAGCTACAGTTAACTGTATCTGGTTAGGTAGCTTGCAGTTACTTTGTTGCATCAGCTCCACAGGCTGTCATTCTGTTTCTGGGCATAATTCAACGTCTGGTTATGACCTACAGAGAACTACAAAGCTCAGGTCCAGGTTGTTTGAAAGATTGTCTCTCCCTGTATGAGCCTCCCTGAATCCTGAGATCTACTTTCCATTCCTTTGTAGGCAGGTGAAGATTTTTGTTTCAGCAGGCCTTTATGGGCTAACTGTTCAGGGGGAAAAGAGCCTTTCATGTGTTTTGTTGTTTATAGTTGCTGTTCTAACTGCTTTTAATTTTATTAAGAGTTGAAGTATATTTTTAAAATTCTGTATATTGTAAAATAAAATTAGTTCTGTTTGGTCTATCACCCACCTTGAATCCAAGACTGGAGCAAAGACAGGATATAAATAAATATAATAATAATATGCCAGTAGAGCAGCCAAAAAGGGAATGTGGAAGGGGCTAGGGGAAATGGAGGAGCTGAATTATGCCAGATCTGAACTTTCTCCACCTTAGGAACAAAGTCAAACGATGCCAACACAAAGCTAGAACCAGAGTACAGGTAAGCCTCATTCATTTCCAACATCACAAGTCTGGTAGTGGCTTTGATTCAGCACAGCCTCACCTGGCCTAGTGTCATTTCACACAGCAGTATGCATTATAGTTTTATGTATCAATGCCTTACTTTGGCATCAAAGGGTCATCCTGCACCAGAGCTGAAAGCAGTTCTGGCTCCTCTAAGTTTGTTATTTGATAATATAAAAACAGATAAGTCTTTTATAATATATGTAAAAGTGCGAGGGACTAGAAATATACTTATCCATCCATCCATCCATCTTTCCCCTTTGCATCCCTTTCCCTATGTATAAGAACTACATAGGTGATTGTCCTACCCACTGCACTGTTGTTAGTGGTGTTTCTATCCACTTTTCATCATTCTTCCTCTGGCATATATAAGGTGGCTACTTGGATTGCCAAGTTGGATAAGGGACAGAGCTCTTAAAACTTTAATGACAAACAGATGAGGTATCATAATATTCAGTCATAATGGACAAAAATGACTATCTTCCCTTCCCTTTCAAATTTGAAATTTCAGCTGTAGCCATTTTCCTCTGACATGGTGGAGAGCAGAGGATGGGGCTCAGAGGTACTGGCAACATTTTGTGGTCCCCTACCCACTCTGATGCTGTTCATTGGGGGCAAGACAAAAATCATGTTAGAAGAGAAAGGCTGCAGGTGAATGTTTGGGTTGAAAGATAAGGGAAGCCAGGTAATAATAATAATAATAATAATAATAATAATAATAATAATAATAATAATAATAATAGGATTTATTTATATTCCTCCCAATCACTGGGAATCCAGGCAGCTTACAACAGAGGGGATAATAGACGGTTCCTATCCAACTTGATGGAGTATTAGAGTACCTTATCCTGCTTCTCAGTCTATTTGGAGTTAAAGTTACAAGATCCCCAATCCCATCTCTAACTTGGTAGACCTAGTGGCTACAAAAATACTCCCCAAAATGCAATGTAAAATGGCTTTTCTCTTGCTTCATTATATTCCTAATCTAAACTGGCATAGCCATCAATGATTATTTTTTCAAGGATGGAAAATATCTCCTCTGTACAGAGTGCAGCATTGGTTAAGGCTTCTGGATGATGGTGGAAACCGAAGACATCAAAAATGATATGTGCTGCCAATATCTCTGTAATCCTCTGGAACAACTGCCATAAAAATTGTGTAGGTGTGCCATGAAATATAATTTGTCTAATTTAATTCTGTCACATTTATTTATTTATTTCTAAAAAGGATCCCATTTTTTAAAAAAAGGATACACACACACACACACACACACACTATAGAATTGTTGTCACTTTTAATTTATGATGAAGACAACTGCTTCTCTTGAGATGATTTCTAAATTGTAAGCTGAAAATGAAATTGATAAGTCAGCTGCGTGTTTGAAATAATATATTATTCACCATGTAGTCCTGAAAATGTGTGGTATTTATTCAGAAAAGAGCAAAAATGCAAAATTCAAAGTGAAGAAAGGTTTTGGATACTTTTTTTATGGTGAGGTTTATGGTTGTTGGTGATACAGGCAAATTCATCTTCTTTTCATAAAGTATAAAAGTCACAGTCTGTGGCAATACATGGACTATTGTGGTGGGGTGAATATGCTGTGCCCTAATTCCTCCAAGATAATCAGGAATGCTGCTTTATTTGTTTATTTCTTACATTTCCTGGCAGCTTTCCAAGTCCCATATTGAGCCACAATGTGGGACATTTAATTAATTGTAATTTTAAAAGTAAGATTAAAATATAAGAGTAGCAAACACAACATATATAACACAAATATTCTGTTAGAAATTGGGGGAGGGGGACAAATTCTTAAAGCTGCTTAAACGCGGAAACAGAGGAAACCAAGTTGTGTGTCTATTGACAGAGAGTTCCATAGGGCAACCACTGAGAGAAAACCCTGGGTGGAATCCTGATGACTCACAACACGTAAATTATGGTGCCAGCAACTCCACTTCCTGCAAGATTGTGTTACTGCACTCCGTAGTCAGCCAGTCTTTCTAAAGGAATGCATACAGGCCTCTTTTATTCATTTGACTTGATTGGTGAGGAACCATTTTCACTGTTGTACAATGGGGGAACATTGCACAATAACTTCATTGAACACATATATATTTGTGTAATTCTGAGCTCCGATGTAACTATGCTAGCATATCTTTATGATGCATGAAAAATGTATAGTATCTTGGATCTTGGACTATCATAGAAGCCCAAGTTAAAATAGAGCAGATGAGGAACAATCCTTTACCCATACCGATAATCTATGTTTTTGCAGAAGTCTCATTGCAATGGCTGATCCTATGGAGAGGCCCCATCTGTGTAATTTCATTGTATCATCAGGACCATGAATAAGAAGTTTTCATCCTTAAGCAGCACATCCTGATCTCCACATATGTGCCAATTTTCCTCATGTAGCATACTGCTTGTGGGCTTCCAACAAATAGAGCATAGCTTTCAATATGACCTATAGAGTTATAAAAGAAAAAATGATGCAGAATGAGGTTCACATGGGTTAATGCTTGCATAAGCTTCATCCTTCCCATCTGTTTTCAATGCCAGGAATGAAACCTGAAATAACTGAATAATGAAACAGCATTTCCCTGAAAATGTTTTTGAACCATGAATAGAGAGTATTCTCACATCTGGGATTAAGGGAAAGGTTTGTAGATCAGAAGGTAGTACTACCTACATGATCCCCAGAATTTGGTTTTAGTAAAAATTTAAATTCACTGAGGTACACCTCCTAAGTGAAAAATTCATTCCAGCATTTGGCACATCTATGTTTCCTGAGGCTAGAAATCAAGATGCAAAAGGAAAGGGAAAAGATGAAGATATAATGAATGAAACTGGACAATGTAACTTAAAATGTAAGGAGTGAAGTCACATATCTTATCCTGCTTAAAATAGTTCCTTTCCTCACATGCTTCCATCACAGACATGTGAACAGTGCCCGAGAATGACAACCAGATTAAAGTTGTGTGCTATTCATAGCTGCAGTGTGAAGGATTTAAAATTCAGTAGGGTGTCACAAAATGTCGGTAAAGTTTAGTAAAAATGAGAGGAAACTGACAAGAGTTGGACATTGAGGAAGAAAGGAAATAACCTTCTAAGGATGCCATTGCAAAGAAAAGGCACAAATTGTTCATAGCAAAGTGAAAACTACAAAATTTGTGGCTAGAAATGGCAATGTGATTAGCAAACTTCCTGATTTTTTTCATTTATTAAATCCTGTTAATTGGAGGATCTCATACAGCTTCCAGTGTTTGAACATATAGCATATGAATAACTTCTTTTCATGGACACATATCTGTGATGAGAGTATTTTGACAGTGTATCACTCACACGTACAATGTGAAATGGCCATGGGCTAACAATTCTGACATGCGTTAACATACTGATTAATTGTTGCCCTACTTTCTTTCTATTCTAGATAGGTTTCATTCATTGTTCCTTTTCTCCAAGATCTGTCAACCTACTCTGATTTTACATAGGTAGTTGGTGGATTGGGTTGGACTTCAACCATGATCTTTTAAGTCTTAGTGCAACACTCTATCCAGAATGGCACATTGAGTGTCTTTATAGACTACATGCAAATTTCTCAAAACCCATGGAAATGTAGATAAATTGGTTTTATTTGCTCACATCCTGTCACAAGCAAAATATTGTTCCTAATAATATAGAAAGAGATGCAGAAACTCACAATTAATAAGCATACAATTCCCCCTTGATATGCATACTCTACAATAAAGGCATATTTTTCCAGTTATGTCATTGATGGGTAAAGTGTGGCCAGCCAGCAATGCAGAGGGTAAAAAAATGTCCAGCCTTGAGTTATATATTTCCCATTATGGATTAATAGGCTTTTAAATAAGATGCTTCATAAGCTTTCATATTTACGATTGAACTGAACACTGTTTCTGGAGTGATCTGACTTTTGAAAACCCAGGTAGATGAATGTTAGTTGAGATGTCTTTTATTGCTTCATTGTCTTTGACACTACAGTGCAAGAAAAATAAGATTTGAAAGTCATAAGCCATTTGGTCTTATGCAGGTAGGAGGCTCTACTCACTATGATGGAGAAGTTCTATCAAAAGAGAATTTATCTTGAAAAGCAACTTTTAAGGAGCCTTTGCTTTCACCATAAGATTCTATTCCAATATATTATCATTGTAGGCAAAATCTTCAATTGAAATCACTTCTTGTTGAGCAGCCACAACTTTTCAAATGCAAGTGACATATTATGGTTGTGTTTCTTTATTGGTGATTCTTTGCCTTATTTCCATGTAAAACTCTTAGCTCAAAACAAGTGAGTTAATGAAGACAGTCCACGGGTTTTGATAACAGATGTCTCTGGCCTGTGTCTAAGCATCAAGGTCAACTAGATTAGTTAATACTTGTCATGAAACTGTTGACTGATTCTGAGAGTACAGCTTGTGCTGTAAATCCAGATATTAAGAAGCACCAGCCATGCTTGAAACTACTGATCATCTATGATCTAAGAGTCAGGTCACATGATCTTCTTGCTGTTATTCATAAAAATAATGGGGAACTTTATTTTCTCTTCAAATTAGTAGTTCCAACTACCTGCCCAATTGGAATTGTCTGTGAGGTTTTAGTTCTGATTAGACTCGTAAACTTCATCTCGGGATGGAAACAATATTAGCAAATATTTTAGAAATGGTAAAAACAAACAAGTGTTGAGAAACTCTGATGAGAAGAATCCTGGACTAATGGAAATGTTTGTAGTTTGGGACTTACACATTCACATATGGTTGTTTTATACAGAAAACAACATTTTCTATTCAGGAAACAGCATTTTCAACATGGAAAATAATATTTTAATGCAGAAATATTAACTGCTGTACAGACAAAGCTATTTTCTGTACAGAAATGCTATAACTAGAGATTTATTCTGTGTAAAATTCAGATATGGTTGATTTGCATAAGAATAGTATTTTCTGCAGAACATTTTTTTTTAAAAAAGAAGAAAATGCAGCATAGCAATTAAATCACGAACAATTTACATTTTTAATGTGAAGTCAAAGGCTTTCATGGCCAGCATCCATAGTTTTTTGTGGGTTTTTCAGGCTATGTGGCCATGTTCTAGAAGAGTTTCATCCTGACGTTTTGCCAGCATCTGTGGCTGGCATCTTCAGAGAAATTTACATTTTTGTTCTCCTAAATACACAACTGAAAATATCAATATCTTATTCAGAGTGGAAAGAGTCAACTCTTTAGCCTTGGCAACTGCAACTCCTCTCCAGCTCTCCCACTCCTTCTGAAACTCAGTAAGCCAAAGAAACCCTTACGGTTCTTTCCCCCATTGGGCCAAATTAATAACTCATCAGGTACATATAGAAACATGCATCTGGAAGGCTAGCAGAAGAACAATGCCACTTGTTTCAGTAAAAGGAAAATACCCCCCCCCACCATTGCTGTTGCATTTGCTTTTGAGGGAGCATGAGACTCAGTGACAGTGATGGGATGGGAAGAGCAAAGAAGTGAAATATAGTCCACTCATTGCACACACTTTTTTTTATAGTATCATAGATAAGCTATGCATTTTTATGAGCTATTTCCATTGTGTTAGAAGGAATGGAAAACAAGGCAAAGCAAGACAAGGCACCATTCCTCATATTCCCCTATTGATTAGCCATCAGTGCAGCACATAATAGCTTCTGCCTTTTTGCAGCACTGACCTATGTCTCCAGAAGAGATCTGTTTAATCCATGTGAATGTAACGAACATAAATAATTTGAGGAAAATGAAGTAATAAAGCTAATAAAAATACAAAATGCAATTTTAAGCTACAGAGAATTGAATAAAATATGGAGCAAGAGTTTGTGAAACCCATTAATCTTACTAATGATTTATTGGCTATCTGAGTACATGAAGAAAAATTGATCTCAGTGGCTTCATTTTTATACACGCTTTTGTGATCTCTTCTAACTGCTTCACTGACTTGTTATGTTCCACCTTATCTGCCCATAAAACACTGGAAGATTTTTAAAAAGTGATTTATGACTGCAAAGTGTTTAACTGGTTTATCTCATTGATCAAGCAGGTTATCAATAGTTATAGTTGTTTTTATACTAACAGTGAAAACTAACAGCAGCAAAATATCAAGACAGTTTTTTGAAGGAAACTTTCCCTTATTGTTCAGTGAAAGTAAGAATTACATTTAAAATACTGCTTTTAGTTTAATATTTTATTTTAATTTAATACATGGCTACTCCACTTTTTCTTGCAAATATGGCATGGATTTTACCAAACATCTCCAAACATTAAACATAAAGGGCCATTCAGCCTGGAGAAGAGAAGGTTGAGAGGTGATATGATAGCCCTGTTTAAATACTTGAAGGGATGTCATATTGAAGAGGAAGCAAGATTGTTTTCTGCTGCTCCAGAAACTAGGGAGTTTATCACACGGGAGGAATTTCTCTTAATTTCTAATGAAAAGAAAGTGGGGCCAGAATGCATTCACGTGAATTTGCTAATTCAATGAATTTACATGAGTTTGAATTGTATTTGAACTGATTTCCCATTGCCCGAAAATAGCTTGCCATTGCCCAAAATTGTTTGTGGTAGTCTATCACGCAATAACGTGAAACCCCATGATTGTGTTCGGACTGATTTCCCATTGCCCAAAATTGCATGTGGTAGTCTATCACGCAATAACTTTAAACCCCATGATTGCGTTCAGATTGCCATTGGATTATACTTCCAATTTCCCTTGTCTGATAAACTCCTAGGACCCGGAGCAATGGATGCAAGCTACAGGAAAAGAGATTCCACCTCAACATTAGGAGGAACTTCCTGACAGTAAGGGCTGTTCAACAGTGCAACACACTCCCTCGGAGTGTGGTGGAGTCTCCTTCCTTAGAGGTCTTTAAACAGAGGCTGGGTGGCCATCTGTCGGGTATGCTTTGATTGAGAGTTCCTGCATGGCAGGGGATTGTACTGGATGGCCCTTGTGGTCTCTTCCAACTCTATGATTCTGTGATTCTATGATTCCATATCTACTGGATATGTCACCCAATAATTAAAGTTCTGTGAGAGGTTTTCAGTCACAATTTAAACCATAAGAAAACAAAACCTCTTTTCATTAGGATACAATGAACACATGTGAGAGGAGGGTTGATCATGGAGCTCACTTATGAATGTTCAATAAAACATCCACAGATAGTCCCCATGAATTGAATTCTATGTGCGGAACTTATTGCAGGCATTCTAAAGAACATGCCACATTGGACTGTGTAGAGTCTGTAATAATAATAATTGTACAGCAAAATTATAGTGTTATAAATACTGGCTTCTGATTGTAACACATTTCCTAAATATAATGGGGAAACTGTGGTGAACATAGGGATAGAAGTTATGTGTCTTTTTCGATGCCATTAAGACATTCAATATTGTAAGAGGATGCAAAATCCATAACATTAGAAGAGATAGTGTTTGCAGTGTAAAAATGAAATTTATTCAGTTGAGGGTTAGATGATTTAGAAACCATCTTAAAAACAAGTCACATACAAGATGATGATCTCAAACTGGGAAAGTATCATGCAGTAATTTTTAGGAGCAGTTTGAAGCATAACAAACTTAAGGGGCTTGTAAGAAATTGACACAGCAAAAGACCTTTGGATGGCAGAGGGTGATGGAAATGGAGGATTAAACATCATAAGCAGGAATTTAAACAGACGTGAAACTAGAGAGAGGAGCCAAGTTATGGAGGACATTGCTAAAGGCAGAGACAAGAGGTTTATAGAACGTTAGGAGAGAACATAGTCAGGGTATGACATGTTGGAAGAGAAAGAGAAAATACATGAAAGATTTCAATGTCCCTGTGCTGAGTAGGGGACCAAATCAGAAAAGAGTGCAATAATGAAAACAAGGGGTGGTCAGAGCACAGTCCAGCATTTTTTACATCAAGGGCAGAGAAAATGGACTTTTGCCACCCACTTGAAAGACAAAGACAAGACACTGGGGTTTGAGTAGCTAGGGCAGTTACTTATAGAGCTCTGCAAGGGGCTTAAACTAATGTGAAGCTAGATATCTCCATACTAATGCCATAGGCAAGCTACTTCTGGTGTCAGGAAGAAAGCTGCCTAATTAGCTGTACCCTACACAGTCTCTGGGGAAAAATGATCCAGGGCAATGCCTAACCCAAGACTCAAAAGAGTGGTTATAACCCAGTACACACCCAAAGGTTCCTCCCCATCCAACCATGGACTACACAACCCTACAAGTAGATCAGAGAATCATCCCACACTCAATATAGGCACCACAGAGTGCTTACCAGTGTAACCTGGGCCAGGCCATCCACCACATTAACTTGTCACAGGCAAAAGGCACATTTAATTTTAATACCTGGCGTTATCACACTCACTGGTGGCTAGGCAAAGGAAACTTGTATGCAGCTTGTATCCGAAGCTGGATCCCAGTTTGCATCCCAGCCTTGTATCCAAATTTGTATCCCAGCCACACTTATCCAGCCACATTTCAAAAATGGCAAAATCTCATTTTTGAAAAGCCGCTGGCTAAGAGCAGCTGGAATCCGGGCTGCACCCAGGTTACATTCTCCAGACCACCAGTGAATGTGATAATATCCAGTTTTAAAATTAAACGCATCTTTATCCTGTCAGAGATAAGATGATTTAAAAGCAATATGATAAACTCCTTAAAGACCCTAACCTCAGCAGGATCCTAATATGGGTTGGAGGCCCTCATCTGGCACTTTGTAAAAAACGGAAAGAAAAAGAAAGGCAGGCATTGAGGGTAAAATAAATAAATCCTTGCACTCAATATCAGAACTATCTTGTATAAGTAATATGTAGACTGGCCCTTTCATCTACTTGTAGTGATTTAAGGGAGTATTATAAGTGTTGTCTCCTCTGTCAACTGGGTATACTGGTATCATTGAGAGAAGTCATAACTCTGACCCAGTTGGTATTCATAGCTATTATAGCACCATAAACCATAATCACTTTGGCGCAGTACAGACTGCCCTTCAGAGGTGGCCTGCATTCGCCCCTTTCTGCGTCAGATTGGGGGCAGGGCAGCCTCACTGGCAGCCCTGCAGCCCCAATCCAGAGTTTTTCCAGACCATGGAGAAGCAGCAAAATGCCCTTATGATGCGACTTCCTGTGTGTGACGTATAGTCACTGTGTGACACTGCCGCCATGATGGAGACCCCCGTGTGGACATGTGGCTGCCATAGGATGTGCTAGGGTTAGGGACTGTGTGGTTGCATGCAGTCCCAAACCCTAGAATTGGCGCCGATATGCTGCATTTGGGCAGTCTGTACCACATCTTAGTTAACCAGCCTAGGAAGATACAGTTCACTACAAGTCTCAATTTCTCCTTCAGCAGTCAAAACATCTGTTATATTTCCAGATTTGTCAACCCCTGGGGCCATATATAGTTTTATCTTTTTAAAATGTGTTTTATTCCTTTAATAACTATTTGTTTTAATATTTGTAGTGAAGTAGGGTTGTGTGATGGGAGAGTTGGGAGGGATGAGATGGGCCAGGTGGAGGAAGTAAAGGATCAGACCCTGGGGGAGGGGCGAGAGACGGAGGAGGCGAGGCCTCAGAGGAGTATAAGAGTGGAGGGAGAGAGGTGTATGGGAAAAGGAGTTGGACGCAGAAGAGGGGGTTGCGGAGAGGCGGTCGGGCTAGGGAAAGGAAAGGTCACATGAAGCCCTCGAAGAGAAGGTCGGCCAGTCTCTCTGCAGGGTCAACATGGGGTGTTGAGAGTGGGGCCTCACAAAGAGGTACGCTTGCAAGACCCCAAGGAAGAAGGGGACTTTAGATATCCCAAGGAAGGGGAGTGGAGAGCAAAGGAGGGAGGTATCCTGGAGGAGGAGGGGTGGAACGCCAAGGGGGAGTGCTGGGAGCAAGCCCCAGTTCCCACGGAGTGGGAGAAGTCAGAGCGGGAGCCTCTGGAGAAGCATGGTGGAGGCCGCACTGCGAGGAGAGGAGAGGATGCCGAAGACTCAGGAGGAGAAAGGAAGGCCTGACACAGTGGGCGTCCACGGGGAAGTCGATGGAGGGTGTTGTTACTGTTAAAGTTGTGTTCCAGTAAAGTTTAAGTGCATTATACCG
Source organism: Sceloporus undulatus (assembly GCF_019175285.1). NCBI lineage: Eukaryota > Metazoa > Chordata > Lepidosauria > Squamata > Phrynosomatidae > Sceloporus > Sceloporus undulatus. Next base: position 162,164,055 of record NC_056526.1, on the reverse strand, counting down.
GGACTGGTGTAAGTTTGTTTCACACGTGTTGCAAGCTAGAGAGGGACTTCTGGATGGGATGCAGGCTGGTGTGCAGGCCCCGCCCACAATATTATAACAATTGAATTTCTTTTTTTCATGTACCCTTTTCTATGTTTTTAATTGTACTGTTTTTTAATGTTGTGAAGCTGCTCTGAGTCCCAGTTCTGGGGAAAGAGCAGGATACAAATTATTATTATTATTATTATTATTATTATTGTTATTGTTATTGTTATTGTTATTGTTATTATTTTCATCATCCAAGTAAATTGAATTTGCTTGGTTGCATCCATACCACCACTATTCATTCTGAGTCTCTTGCAGTGCAGTAAACTATAACTTATTCAGAACTTGGGTCCAAAATCCCTAGGCTGGTTTCCTTGGGAACTTCAGTAATCACAAGGACTAGCCTAAACACATAAACCATTAAAAGTTTTCTCCAGACTCCAACTAAATATGAATATAGTGTATCCCAACTGAGACTTCAGAATGCAGGCAGCAACTTGTAATAATGCACTCTTTCAACACAGAAGAGAGTATTTGACTATTGCAAATTCTCATTTGAAATATTAATAAATGTTGGAACATATCTTCCCTATGGCCTTTTTAAATTAGTGTGACTTAGATTGGCAGATTGCTTTCAGGGTTCTTCTGCTTTTACTTTCCCTCTGAGACATTAGCAACAGGAAGTAAAGGATATTGCCATAATCGATTAGCTGATTGCTTCAGTCTTTGGTATTTCAGTTGACCTGATTAATCTCATTTTCAGGAAATGAAGAAAGCTAATATTTTCCATCTAGCTTTCATTTTGCCATCTTACAGTTCCAGTGCAGAGTTAAGCTGATGCCATCAAAGGCTTCATATACTTTATAATGACAAAACCATTCATGTTATCTTCATTATTTTAATCTGGAAAAGGTAAACATGGCATTGTAGGGACAGTTACTTCAGTTTTTTCCCTCTTACAGAATATGATTGTTTGTCTTTTAGACCAGTCCTTTACCTGCAGAAGCCAGGTGGTCACACTACATTTATAAATAATGCAACACTTTTCTGCCATGTTAAAACAACAACAACAACTTCCTGGAGGGAGGACATTGTGACATGACTTATAAGATATAAACATCCAAATTCATAGTTAATTTGAAACAATTGTTTGGATTACTTGGGTATATTCCTTATATGAAATAAATTGTATGTAAGGAAAATGGCTGTGTGCCTTTCAAACTTATTTGCTTATTTGATAGTTACATTAATATCCTGTCTTTTCTCCAGTAAGCTTAAGGTGATATATATGATTCTCCTCCCCATAGCAGTTATACTCATAGGAACCCCATGAACTATGGCCGGGAGAAAGAGCCTAGTCCAAGGTCATCCAGTGAAATTCTGTCGGGCTTTTAATTTCGATTTCAGAATCCCAGTTCAATACACTAGCCACTCTTATCACTCTAGCAAAATAAAATGGAGATTAAGTTGTGAGATACAGTATAACTATATCATTTCCAGTGTTCGTTGATCTCAGTTCTATATGCGTATCTGTCCCTTAGGCAAGCATTTAAAGAGCTGTATTAATAGTTATGGTTACCCAAAAGGCCTATGACCCATGCACAGAGATAGGAAACCAGATGAAGGGACACAACAACTAAGTTGATTCTTTACCCAAAGCCTATTTCTCTTTGATTTTTGTGCAATTGCACTAATAAAAGGTTTAGAACACAAAATCCAGATCATTTATTCTTTACAAATAAGTCTTATTTACAAAGCGGCACCTTATGTATCCAAGGAAAGCTCTCCTAAGTTATATCTCAGGGTCTCTTCCTGTCCACCCATTTGCCTGCCTGCCTGTATCTTTCGCTCTTTCCCTTCCCATCTATCTAGCATGCATAATAGATTCACACATAAACGAATGCAAACTTGTTCTTCCTATTAAGATGTCTGTGAAAGTTCCCCATAAGATATAATGATCAGGATCTGTTCAGACTTGCTCATATATATACATGAGTTTTGACTCTTCCCACCCACTACCATTTTGAGCATTACAACACTGTGACAAATCATAAACTGCTGGACAATCTTCCTTGCAGTGATTGTAAATTTCAATTTTCCAGTTCCCAGATGATGAGAACAATACACCAGCTTTGTCTACTGAAGCTTCAGGACACTCAGGAATTCCACCACCACCCCAGTGATGCCCAGAAAACCTAGAATATCCGTGATTACTGGAAATGGGGCAGGGAAAGAGGAAATGGTACTACTGCAGCTACCATTATATCTACCACATACTACACCTATTTAGATGTTCTATATTACTTTAGTTATTATGTAAAAAGAAAAAAAATGAAGATTAATACATTTCCCACTCTCATTCATCACCATTGTCCTTGAAATCTCAGGATTTTTATATACCTGAATTATTTTTATTATGATTAAAACATACAGTATATGGAAGTGTGGATGTAGAAATTTATCCATTTTGGTTGTAGCCTTATGCTTGCTCTGTTGTTCTTCAAATTTCCTGCACAACAGAAGAGGTGAGCTGAGTTTTGTATGCAATGCATTTTGTGCATTATCTATCACACACACACAAACACATACACACAGAGAGAGAATTCACATGAACAGTTTGCATGTTGGTCCAGCAGAGAAATTTGGATTCAAATACAAACCAAAGACTTGCTTCCCCATCTCTACATTAGCTATACTGGGCTTGGGTAAAAAGAGCTGAACCATAAATATATGGTGGACCACAGTTACCTACCCTTTTTAAAGGCATGATCTTTTGCTTCCCTCTGTCTTTTTTCAATAGCAGCTGGTACATAGACATCATAGAAATGTAAAATAAGATGCTTCCTTTTGATCTATCAAGTTTTTATACCAGCATTTTCATTTCCTAGTCATTGCTCTAATCCAGCAGTCCTAGATGCTAGGAAGTGAACATTTCTTTTCTAAACCTATCAACTGACAATAGCCCAAATACATATTTTCTATGTAATGAATAAATTATTAGATAAAAAAGTCAAAAGGAAGGGATCCTGAGATATAACTTAGGAGAGATTTCCTATTTCATAGCTTGCTTTTCTTAATGAAAATAAGATTTGCAACATCACATGATCACCTAATTCATTTCTGTCCTTAGCTATTTCCATTGAGAATAATCTAGTGAGCTTTCTTTCAATAGCTGGAACCCTCAGTGGGCTGTCAAAATGGTACAAAAAATAAAATTATTGTCATAGGCTTGAATTCTTTTCTGATGAGCAATGGAAGAAAGAATATCCAGTGCAGGCTTCTCATTAAAGCCTCTGCATAAACTGCCAGAGCAAATTGTGCAACACTGAACTCAAATTGATACCAAATATCACAATTTCAGAAAGGCATGTACAAGTTAAGATACTGCAGTGTCTTTACTCACACTGTACAAAATGTGGTAGTAATAATAATAATAATAATAATAATAATAATAATAATAATAATAATAATAATAATGTTTATTTATATTTCCCACCCCTCTCATGGATCGAGGTGGGATTACATCATTAAAATGATGCATAGTACAAAATACAATCAATAAAACACTAATACTGAATTCACCAACATTCCTATTAGTTTTCTAAAATAGCAATTCATCAAGTAAGAGGGTATAACATTAAAATTATTACCAATATATGATCAAACTAACAGGTATGATCATATTGTAAAGGGATCTTGCAACACCATTGAGACAAACTACAGTTTGCCCTCCTTATTGACGGACTGGCCATCCATGGATTTAACCATCTCTATATGGAAAGCCCCCATTTCTGTTAATGGCAGTGCATGCATGCACATGCTGCGCCACCATTAAAATGAATGGGACTTGAGCATGCATGGATTTTTGTACCCCCCCCCAACAGTTCCCCTACAAATAGGAAGTTCAGACTTTATGGGAAAGAAGTAGCATGAGATTTTGTAAACTTTGATGGGCCACAAGGAATAGCTTCTGGCCATTTCGGAGGCATGACGTTTAGATGATGCACACCTTCCAAGTGTCCAGGAGCCACTCCAAAGGGAGTCCAAACCCATGGGGAAAAAAGTGACAAAAAAGGTCTCCCACTGGAGTCCAGTTTGACACCGCAGTGGCGGCCTGCTTTGAGAGCGGGCCATGCAGTCACCACAGTCCTGGGCTGATCACTCCCCAATTGTGGCTGAAGTGACCAGAGATTGCTCCTTGCCACCCATCTGTTTCATCCCTTAGTCTTCTTCCTCAGAGGCACAGAGTTAAATAAAGCCTAAGAAGGACCTTTATATGATGTATGAATAGCCAAGGAAATGCAAATGTTGTGGGTATGGTGATCCGGTGACAGGTTCAATTTTAACTATGGTTTTTAACAGACAAATGCAGGAGTTAAGATGTTGCCTGAGAACAGTGAGGTGACAATATTATTTTTTCCAATTTTTTAATAGAAATATTCAATTTTTTAAAAGAAAAATCATTAGTAATTTTTCTACACAGTCCTATGTAAGTCTTTTCAAAACAGCGATGTCAATGGAGCACACTCCAAGAGTGAACAGCAAGCAAACTGGGTTGCAGTTTTAATGGCTGAACTAAAATAAACGGTATAAATCTATATCTTAATATGTAAAAATAAGGAACAAAGTATTGACCAGTTCTCAGTTAGAGATGGAAAGAAATGTTAAATATGGCACTCCCAACAAAGTCCCCCCCCAACATATATACATCCTTAGTGTTGTGGGGGGAAATGTGCCCTTCACATTGTTCATTTGGACATTTGTAACATGTACTTGGTGAAGGAAACTGTTAAGTGGCCCATTGCCAGCCTATTGGCCCCGTTTTTCCTGCCGTGCTGCCTGATTCTGTTTGGGTGGCTCAGGTCACCCTCTCCCTTTTTTACTTGTGAATTGGAGGGCAGCAGACACTTTTGATGGCTTATGGCTTCAGGGGTCTAGTGGTTTTGCAAGTTTTGCAGGTGCTGCTGCTGCTAAGCCCGGGCCCATCAGTCTCACCCAGACAGCTTGGTTTGGGCCTGATTGGGCAGTTGTGGGTACATAGGCCTTATTTGGTGATGGTTTTAAGACTTTAAACTTCCTGCTGGCCTGAGCGCTTTGGTGCGTCCTTTAACCTGAGGAGTTTGGGCTCCTTGCAGCCTGCATTGGCTGCTGGAGGGTTTTAGGCCCAACCTGTAGGGGGTCAACTTCAGGCCTTGAAGCTGAAGGCTTGCCATGTGGTGTAGTTGATAACTTTTGCTTCTCATCTGTCCATAACTGCTTAGTGAGTTTCATATCAGTCATGGAAGCTTCTCTTTCTTTTTTGGCTTCTAATGGTTTCTTTTTTCATTCCTCTCTGGCAATGTCTCTGGCTTTTGTCCAGATGTCTTCTGGCTCTCAGTCAATTAGGCTTAATAGTTCAGATTTATTTTCATTATTTTTAAATTTTATGGGGAAGTTATTCAGATTGTAATTTGGCATGCTGATTTGTTTAGTGTTCTTCTTTAGCTTTACTCTAATTTTTTTAAAAAATATAAATAGTTCATGGTATGTGCCACAATCTGCTGCTGGTTTTTGTTTTGTTTTGTTGGGTTCTTTCTTTGTTTGTTTGTTTCTTTTTTCCAGAGAGAATGGAGCTTCTCCATCTTCTGCTTCCAATTATGCAGCCTATTTAATTTCTGTATTTGACCATCAGATGATTTCCATATATAAAGTTGCCTCTTTGATTGCTTGAAGAATGTGTTTGCAATAAAACTATTGGCCTCACAAAATGCAGTCAGTTGCTCTCCTGCTTTATTTATTTCTCCTTAATCAGTTTTTCCTAAAATATTTGATTTGTTTTGTTTCCTGCTTTTGCATTCCAATATAAGCGCAGAAAGAAAATGCAGGTGGGATTAAGGAGAACTTGGACTGAAACAGAGATTTCTCTACCTCTTCCTCCAGTACTAGTAGTAGCCATAAGATGACATTATGATCACTATGTACATGTTAATTTCAGAAGAAGACTTTCAATAATGAATAATGAGACAAGAAAAAAACTTTGGGATAAATCTGAGTCGTCACTTCATTCAATATTTAATGAGACCCATAACAAGTATATTGCCTAGCTAATGGAACAGTGTCAACTATCACATTAAGAAATAATAAGCACTTGATGATCTCAACTCTGGCCATCCCCAATGTAATGCCTATCTTTTTTCCTTGGTTTATTTACTCCTGGATACTCTCTACTGAGGAATATTCAATATTATTGTATTCTGTATGTATAATTCTACTTTCTGCCACACTATCTCCCACCCTAGTTATAACCAGACTAGCCTCTTTGAAGTCATAATATATGGTGTAGTCTTTCTGACCTATTCACACTGGAGAATTATAATGATTATCTCAATTTAGCTGCTGTGAAGAGGAGCCTGTGAAGGTGTTGGGTTGCACTGGAAGAAAGAAGCATGAGTCAGCCAGCCCATTGGACTACAAGCCCCACAAAGCCCTGAGAAAGGTTGGGGTGGAGAAGAGATAGGCAAGGAGGAGCGTAGTCCAAATTTCAGTATGTTTCAGAAGATGCCTATACTTTTGCAGATTTCTATGGGAAGGAAGTTAAATGTAGCATTAAAATAACACAGAATGCTATTTTGTATGTGAGCCTTTCTCAACAAACATCTCATCAGATGTCCGGGAAAGCAGCCAAAGGGCTGATAAGACAGCTAGTTCTCAAACAAACAACCCCCCCCCCCCAGAACAGCAAAGTCAGTGTAAACTACAAGGTCCTGAAGATTCACAGTAGCTCTACCAAAAGGGATTACCAAGAGAATTGTCAGACAGTCCGAGGTTCAGGGTATCAGAGAGGCAGGTCAATAAAGCAGTCCAAGGTCAAGGTTTCCGGATAGTCAAGACAAGAAGCCAAAGGAGCCAGAGACAGAGTCTTTCCTCTAAAAGAGTCAGATATCCACTGACAAAGAACCACACATGCTCCAGGTGCTTAAGAAGGCAAGGAGCTGGCCTTCAGCTGTGTCTGATTATGAACACGCTTCTGATAAAGCCTCCGAGATCTTCAAAGGCCCTCTCTTTCTGCTCGACGCTCCTTGAAGGTAGGCACACTGCCCAGATCCTCCTCCATGTCCACAGCCTCGGCACCAGGCAAACTTGACTGCTGAATCTCTGGAGGGGCCATAGACTCTGCTCCAGCAGAACTAGGGCCAGCCTCTGGCTCCTCCACTACAGGTTCAAGCCCCAGGTGCTCTGGCTCCTCCATTACAGGTTCAGGTCCCAGGGGCTCTAGCTCATCCTCTGAGTCCTCCAAGCCGTTCTCCAGGCTGGGCATGACACCAGATGCTTTGGACTAAATTCTCATCAATTCCAACCATTATGTTAATGGATAAGTGTTATGAGAATCACAATTAAACCTATCTGGCAAGTATATGCTTTGTAAATTTCTCATCACAATGATAAACATAAGTAAAAGAGGCTAATCTGACTGATCACAATGAATCAGTATTATAAGATATCACAGAGAAAGAATTGTGATTGATATTCTACACACACATGGTTTAAATGTAGATGTTGTAACGTTTCAAACTACAGAATTATATTGCTATAACTTTCGTGGCTGCATCCTGTGGAAATTTGTAGTTCAATGAGATGCTAGAACAATCTGAATGAGAATCCCAAATACCTTGCCCTAAACTGCAAATTCTACATTTTCATAGGATAGAACTATGGTACTTAAATTGGAATCATAGTGCTATAACTGTGTAGTGTGAAGGGGTACCTGGAGTTTACTCCTGTGCCTTAAAGGTAAGGTCTTTATGTATTCCCTAAATTCACTGTCTGCTATCAAGCTGTGATCAGGGCAAACTTGATACACACAGAAAGAGAACAATAGTAAAAATATAATACTTAATTTTCCATTCTGAGACCTATTAGAGACCTATATAACATAAATTTGAAGGGCAAATACTGAAAATCTCTGTAAGGTATTCCAAATTACTTAAGCATTTAGAATACGACTTTTATATGTATGCAATTTTATTTATGTTAATATACTATTTCTTGATATACTAATGTACTATTTCTTAATTGTTATGTACTTGCTATTGTCATGTGTCTTCATGCTATTTCAAATTTATGATGAACCCATCACAGGATTCTTTTGGCAAGACTTGGTCAGACGGAGCTTCCTTTTGCTTTCTGCTGAGACTGAGACTGTGGCATACCAAAGGTATAACAATGTATCACAATGTGTTTCCATGGCTGAGCAGGTATTCAAAGCCTAGTCTCCAGAGTCATAGTCCAACACTCAAACCTCTATTATTTCTTAATAGTTGCAGTTGCAGTGTATGCTGATGGTACCTAGCTCTATAACTACTTTCCACCTAATTCCAAGGAAGCTATTCCTGAGCTAAAACAAGTGCCTAGCAGCTGTAATGGATGGGACAAGGGCAAACAAATTGAACTTTAATCCAGACAAGACAGAAGTGCTCCCGGTCAGTCAAAATACAGATTTTGGAATAGGAATCAGCTTGTATGCACTCTCCCTGAACACAGATTCAGTTTGGGGCTACTCCTGGATCAATCTCTGAGCCTGGATGCACATGTTTCAACAGTGACCAGGATGGCTTTTGCATATTTAAAACGAGTGCACCAATAGCATCCTTGGAGAAGTCAGATCTTTTCACAGAGGTACATCCCTTAGTTACATCCTGTTTGAATTACTGTAATGTGCTCTATATACAGTTGTCTTTGAAAATGTTCAGAAACTTCACTTGGCCCAAAGAGTTGCAGACAAGTTGTTAACTGGAGCTGGCTACAGGGAGCAGACAATTCCCTTGTTGCAACAGCTTCATTGGCTGCCGATCTCTTTTTGGGCATAATTCAAAATGCTGGTTTTGAACTATAAAACCCTATATGGTTTGGGTCCAGGTTATAGAAAGGAATGTATCTCCCGCTAAGGTCATTAGGAGAGACCATTCTCTCTGTCCCACCAACCTCTCAGGTTTGTTTGCTGGAGACAAAGGAGAGGGCCTTCTCAGTGACTGCTTCCAGGCTCTGGAACTCTGTTCCTAGAAAGGCCAGGATGATCCTATCCCTGCTCTCCTTTTGGAGGAAGGTAAAAGCATTATTGTGCCATCAGGCTTTTTCAAACTGATGAGGGTTGGACTTTTAATTGAGATATTAATGGCTGTATAGAGTATTTAATATATTTTAGATTTTAATGTATAATGTTTTTAACTTTCTAAAATTGTTTAATTGTTTTTAAATACCTTGTAGCTACATTTAAAGCTTTTGTGTTGTTTTTACCTTGTACTGTTTTAAATTTGTTGGGTCCCTATATCGAGAGAAAGGTGAGAAAATAATAATCAGTCATAATAATGATCATTATAATAAGCAAATTTATATGAGGTACCTGTGCATATATGTTTTTGCATTTCTTCTTAAAATTATTAATGCATTCCACAATTGAACCCTTCCTTTCCTTTTAAAAACTATCCCTACCCAAAGAAGTCCTTACTAATATTTTGGGACTAATATTTTGGGACAAAATAATATTGGGCCAATTTAAACGATAAATTCTCTTTTTAAAATCATTCTGTCAGTATCTTTCATGGCTGATTTATTGGGCGGTCCTTGCTTCTTCTACATTTTATCATAACAGGGCATGTTAGAAGAGGAAAAAACCCTATAATTGTATGCTAAACATTACAGTGGAAGTAGATAGTTACTTCATGGTGTAACTCTGGTGATGTGTTGAAGGGTGAGACAGGAGAACCTCCAGATACTCCAGACACATTGGTATTTAAACGTAATAATTCCTGATCACCAGCCACTCTTTCTGGTTTACAAAAAAATGTAGTCCAGCATTTACAGGAAATATCAGATGGCTTATCCCTGTGCTCAGTACATCTGCATCTTTACACATCTCTACTCATAAATAACATAAGCTGAATGCAGGTGTGTATAGAACTGCAGCCTATATCTAAGTTTTTCAGGCTGTAACTCTATACATTAAAGGTTGCAACCCTAAGCACATTTTCTTGGGAGTAAATCACATTGAAATCCCACTGAATTCAGTGGGATTTGATTCGAATATACATACAATGAATTGTGTACATTTATTAATGTGATTACATATTTGATTTAATGTTAATGTGATTATGATTTGTTAATGTAATTTGTTAAGATGTAAAGAAATCTATTTACACTCTTTGCTGAGTTAAAGTTACCAGTTGTTTTCCTAAACAAAAAGTAGAATTCTTGGTTCAGTTTTCAGAAGGAATCCATTTGTTTACAATTGTTGCAGAGGAATATTGTGTTCAGAAAGGTCAGTTGCTGTGGGCAAACATGAATGAACATCTCAGAGGAATATGAATCAGTGTTGACATTCTGCTCCATGTGCTGACAAAAGTTTGCCATTGCCACTTATACCACAGGGGGAAATTGGGAAGGGTAAGAAGAGAGGAAAAGGACATGATTTGAGTTTTAAGGTGCATGGCTGAACTTATTAGCACAACATGACATCTGGTGAGTAAAATCAATTGAAGGGTCATAAGTGGAAAAGCAGTTATACTCTGACTAAGCTGAGGACTAAGCTATGAAAGCAAAGTTATTAGAGAAGCTAACCTTGCAATAGCTGTCCATCAGCCATGATAAATACTTCTGTCTTAGTTTCTGGCATCATATTTGCTAACATATAACCCAGCAAATGCCAAATATGTCCTTTTGAGGAAGGGATATGAGAGCATTCCATTTTTAAATAAAATAAAATAAAATAAAATAATTTCTCACATTGCAAATTCAGGGTGAGAAGCTGAAGACCATCCAAAGCTGACAGATTTGCCCACCTAGACTCATAACTTTAAGTGCTTATTTATTTTAAGGCTTGCATTAGATCCCTATGTATTTAAAACCTATTAGTATTGAAGTTGTTACTAGAGATATGCAAGTGTCCCATGATTCATCCTGAAGCCCAAACCAGTGGTCCTGAGAAGGTCTAGATCAGTTCAGACCTCGATCAATTATGAATGCACAATGGGAATCGAGATTTTAAAAAAGCAGGTGTTCAGTTGTGTAAATTGCAGGTTTTCTATACTCTTTGAACATAATCATTTTGTCACATTGTCAAATTTGTCACATTTTGCACATTGACTTGCAGTCATAACATTCCTGTTGCAGAGAACCATAATGTGAAAATATCTCAGTTTCGCAGATAGCAAAGATCATCTTTGCCATCAAAGTTTCTTTTTTTTCCCCAAAATATTTTCTCATATTTTT